>NW_025999863.1:174221-185807 GCF_001458135.2 Marmota marmota marmota
CCCTCCACTGCCAGGCCACCATGAGGCTCCCTGGCTTGGAGCTGAGCCACCGCCGGGCCCTTCCAGGTGAGCCTCCTGGGTCCTGGCATCCCCAAGGCCCACCCCTCTCCAGCCTGGACAGCAACATTCATCCACCTGTGTGTCTCGGCCCCTGGGAGCTGTTCACACAGTCTGTCCTGGGATCCATCTTTAGTCTGTTACCCTGTGGCCACCAGAGAGAATCATTAATTCAACAGATACAGCTCCTGCCCTGTGCCAGCCTCAGGATCCATCCCTGCTCTGCCCACGTCCCTCCATGTTCGTCAGGGTCAAAGCTCAGGTCCACCCTCCCCAGGCAGAACTGGCCACACTGCCCTCCACACCCCTTGCTCCTCTGCTCCAGCCATGGTCCTCCTCATGTTCCTCCAACACAACAGTGAAGCTCATTGCAGCCTCAGGGCCTTTGCACAGGCTGTCCCCTGTGCCCACAATACCTTTCCAGACCAGTCCCAGCTCCTCCTCACCTTTCCCAGATCTTTGTCCAAGGTGACCATAGTGAGGCTCCCCAGCTACCCACCCCCACAGGCACCCAGGCGCTCCTTCTCCTGTGCCTTGTATTTCTCCACCACATTTTTAACACCTGACATCCTATGCTTTTTTTTCCCATTATCTGTCCCCACCATGGGCATTGCCAAGGGACATCTGTCTCATCCACAGTGATATCCTCAGCAGCCACAACAGGAGCACAGGCAATGCCCTGTCTCTAGGGTGAATCCTACACACATCTCCAAGCCCCGGAAACATCCCTAGGGGAGCTCGGTGCACTCTCCACCTGTACCCCTGACTCCCTAGTGCCCCTGGGTCCTGGTTTCTAACCCAGAGCTCTGAAATGGAGTAGAAGCCAGAGGCCATATGAAGGGGGCACACAGAGATGGTTTTTATTTTTTGGGGGGATACTGGGGATTGAACTCGGGGGCACTTGGCCACTGAGCCACACCCCAGCCCTATTTTGTATTTTATTTAGAGACAGGGTCTCACTGAGCTGCTTAGCGCCTCACTTTTTCCTGAGGCTGGATTTGAACTCGTGATCCTCCTGTCTCAGCCTCCCAAGCTGCCAGGATCACAGACATGTGCCACTGTGCCTGGCGGTTTTTGGATTTTGATACCAAGAATAGAAACCCAGAAGCACTTAACCATTGAGCCACATCCCCAGCCCTTTTTATTTTATTTTTCATTTTTTAATTTTGAGACAGGGTCTCTCAAAGTTGCTGAGGCTGGATTTGAACCTGCCTCAGCTCCTGCACTGCTGGGATTACTGGGGTGAGACATGGTGCCTGGCTACAGGAGTTCTCTAGATCCTACAAGGTCCCAGCCTCAGTCCACACCCTGTCCCCATTCCTATTCCATGTTAAAAGGTGTCCTGAGCACCTGTGCCCTCGCTACTCTCTGCTGCAGCCCAAGGGGGTGGGGTGACCCTCGCCCCTTTTACACTTGAGAAAACCAAGGCACAGGGAGCGGCAGCAGCTCAGGGCGGGGCTGCCAGGAGTGGGACCCGCTTGAAAGGTCCAGCCCAGAGGGAGCAGTGGGTGGTCCAGAGGGGGAGATGAGGCTCGGGAAGTAAGAAGAAACGGTCACTCTGTTTCCAGTCCTGCACAGCCAGACCTCCTTGGAGCGCCCAGACCCAACCTCATCAGAGCCCTCCACCACCACCTCCCCACAGGCCACCCCCCAGCAGGGCTCCACCGGCACCCCCAGGATTAACAGCTCCACTAGGACTTGCCGCCCAGAGATCCACTGGTCTCTGGAGCCTGCACTGGATGGAGAGGTCAGCTGGGAGCTGCTGTGTGAAGCGGCCTGTGGCCCTGGCATGACCGTGCACTGGACCCTGGCTCCTGGGGGCCTGGCAGCCTACAAGAGGAGGGAGGCAGGGGCTCAGGCATGGCTGAGGCTGCCTCCAGACGGCTCCAGAACCGAGGGCTTCTTCCAGTGTCGCCTGGACCCGGGTGGCCAAGTGGTCAGCCTCTATGTGCCCATCCAGATGGTGATCCCCAAAACCTGTGAGTTCTGATGCCCGGGAAGGAGCCGGGAGGGGCAGAGTCTCTGGATCAAAACTTTGGGTGAGAAATTGCAGTGCCAGGCTCTGTCCAGGGGCTTCCCCTGGCTGTAGCTTCCAGGCTGAGGCCAGGGGTGGCCACTGTGCTCCAGGCCCTGGGTCCCACCCCTGTGGAGAATCAAAAAGCAAAAACAAGGAGTGTGATGAGTATATTTCAAGGGGCCCAAGATGTTCCCGACCTTATCATCTCAATGCATAAACATAAGAGTCTGAATCTGATATTTTACGCACGTTTTTTAGCTGTAGTTGGACACAGACCTTGATTCATGGGTTTCTGTGCGGCGATGAGGGTGGAACCCAGGGCCTCACACGTGCTGGGCGGGCGCCCTGCCGCTGAGCCACACCCAGCCCCTGCTTTTCTTTCTAACGCTCTGCATTTCCACACTAGTCCCGAGGCAGGGTACAGGTCAGCGCGCTGGCCAGCCGCACGGCACGTGTGAGGCCTGCTCGCGTGCAGGCCGCTGGGAACCCACAGGGACCCCGGCGCCGGCTGCCCTCCTGACAGCCCCTCCCGCTCTTCCAGCTCCGCCCGCCGCCCTGTGGACTGGCAGCCTGGTGCTGGGGCTGCTTCTGATGCCGCCCCTCGCCTACCGCCTGTGGAGACGCTGTCGACCCCTGCCCGCCACCACCGCCGGCCAGCCCGTCTCTCTGCGGCTCCTGCCGGTGCGCCACTAAGCGGGCAGCGCCGCCTCTCCCGGCACCGGCCGCCCTGGGCAGGAGAGGGCCGACCCTGCCCCCCACACTGGTGGTCGGTTCACAGGAAGCCCCCTCCCCAGCTGGCTGAGCTACCCGCCCTGGGCCCACCGCCCACCTCCCACCCCCGGCCCGGAGCTGAAGAATAAAGGCCCCTTGGTCTAACCGCTGGTGATTCCTGTGGTGCGGCGAGCCTGGCGCCACCCCTGTTGTCCCGCACACCGGGCTGACCCCAAAGAGAAGCGCGCCTCTGGGCAGAGCGCTGGAAGCCCCTGCGGCCTGGGCTGGGGGAGGCCCAATGCAGCTTCACCAGAGAACGTGGAAAGTACTTGATGGGGGTCGCCTGGGCAGATCAGGACAAGGGGCTGATCGAGGGAAATTGCACGGCTTGAGAGGCTGGAGATGGGGGCGGGGAAGCGACTGGAAATGAGGTCAGCTTGCCAAGAGCCTGAGATGCCAGGCGGGGGAGGAGGGACCCTGGCCAGAGTGCCCAGGGGGCCACCGAAGTGCTTAAAGCCACAACGGACGCGGCGGTAGAACGCCCCTCTGGTGGTCAGGAAGAGTAACGGCCTAGGTCCGCGACTCGTGAACAGGCTGCTAGGTCGGGTAGGAGCGCGTGGACCTCCAACACAACTGGAGGATGTCCGAGGTGGGGTCCCCCACATGGCGTGCTCTACGAAGACCGAGACAGGCCAAAGGCCGGGAGGAGCTCAGCCCGAGCCCCAAGCTTTCGACAAACTCAGAAAAGGATCTAGGGTGGACGCTCAGTCCTGGAGTCAGGGAGCGTCCATACTGGCGCACCATAGGTTGGACTTTGCTGGTACCCGAGGAGAACGGTTGCTAGGAGACCATGCTAATGAAGGACTCACCCACTACCAAGATGGCAAGCTATACGGCTTCATGCCAGAAACCAAGGCCTTGCTAAGCAACCATTTTAGAATCTGGCAAAATTCAGTTTCCGGGCCGAAACCAGACCAACTCGATACACGCAGAGAGAAGCAAAGGGAGAATACCAACTAGGACCCAAGGAAAAGGGTGACCTGCCCCTTTTATTTCCCGGAGTCTCGCAAAGGGTTCGGGCGCCCTCTGCCCCTAACCAAGATGGCCGCCCAGGAAACTCGGGGCACGTGGGACATGGCGGCGCTTCCGGTCCCAGTGCCCTCAGTGAAGATGGCGGCAGTGGAGAAGCGGCGGCCGGCGGTAGCACCGGCGGCCAGTTTCACGGACAACGGCCGGCCGTCGGTGTCCCGGGCGCAAGCGGCCGCCGAGAATGAGGAGGACTTCCTGCGGCAGGTCGGCGTGACCGAGATGCTGCGCGCTGCCCTGCTAAAGGTTCTGGAGGCGCGGCCCGAGGAGCCCATCGCCTTTCTGGCGCACTACTTCGAGAACATGGGCCTGCGCTCTCCGGCAAGCGGCGGCGCCGGAGAACCCCCGGGACAGCTCCTGCTGCAGCAGCAGCGCCTGGGTCGCGCGCTGTGGCACCTTCGCCTGGCTCACCATTCACAGAGGTGCGGGCGGGGCGGCGGCCAGACTACAGTTCCCGGCCTATTGCGGGGCGCGGGGCACTCTGGGAGTTGTAGTTCGCGGCCTCCTGGCCGGAGCCGGTGGGCTGGTATTGCGCTATATTTCCGGGCGCGGAGCTTGCTGGGAGTTGTCGTCCTCGCCTCCTGGGCGGGGTGGAGTACTGCTACTTCGCCTTCAGTGCCGGCTGCGGGCTGGTGCACGTTTCTGCTGCCGCTGGGGGCTTTCTAGGTCGGAGGGTACCGTATCCCTTAAGCCAGAAACGAATAACTGGACCTGGAGATTGACTAAAGCCGAGCGTGGCCCGCGGGAGGAAAGCCTGGAGTGGGGCGAGCCGGGGCTACTGGTCTGTGTCCCGGATGGGACGGTTCTGAACTCCCAAGGTGGCCGAGTTCCTGAGTGAGGGTTGCAGCAGACTGGGAAGCTGTCTAACACGCAGCATCAGCCCTGGGCGACTGTCTGGGGCTGGTGGGCGGTGTTTTGGG
The DNA here is from genome assembly GCF_001458135.2 of Marmota marmota marmota. Taxonomy (NCBI): domain Eukaryota; kingdom Metazoa; phylum Chordata; class Mammalia; order Rodentia; family Sciuridae; genus Marmota; species Marmota marmota. Next base: position 179,013 of record NW_025999863.1, read on the forward strand.
GGACCCAGAAGCAGAGGCTGAGGCGGGCTTTGCGTGATGGCTTAGGAGTGGTGTGCCAGCACGCAGTGCGCCTCGGTCCATCCCCACGGTGACTCCGGCGCCCCTCAGGGCAGCCCTGCCCGAGCCGGAGAAGCTGGGAGTCTGAGCGCAGCTGGACGGGGTGGGGGCTGGGAGGAGGAGCAGGTGGGCAGGAGGCGGAGTGATGGGAGTGGAGGGGAGTAGGACTGGCTCCTTGGCACGAGGAGCCCACAGCGGGAAGGTGGACTGGATTGCCTGAGACCGGGCTGGGATGGGGCCGTTGTAGACTGGGGGATTTGAGAAGGCCTCAGGAGAGAAGAGCAGAGCCCGCAGAAAGGGTGGGTGGGAAGGCAAAGCCAGAGATGAAGAGCCAGGAGAAGTGGCCTCCAGGAGGAAATTGATCAGTGGCGGGGCTCCGTATGTGGTGGCTCAGGTCAAGCACAGCTGTCACAGATGAAGATGTTTATGTTCATCTTGTAGGGCTGGTGGGCATGTTGGCCCACATCTGTAATCTCCTCAGCTCTGGAGGCTGAGGCAGGAGAGTCATAGGTTCAAAGCCAGCCTGAGCAAGTTAATGAGGCTCCAAACAATTTAGCAACACCCAGACTCAAAATTTTAAAAAGGGCTGGGGATGTGGCTCACGGTTATGTGATCCTCAGTTCAATCCCTGGTACAAAAAAATAACCTAGGGCTGCTGTTAAAAATCACCATAAATTTAGTAACTTAAAACAGAAATTAATTTTCTCAATTGTTGAGGTGGCCCGAAGTCTGAAACCACGGTGTCATCAGGCCCATGTTCTCTCCAGAGGGTCTAGAGGAGGTCTTTCCTGCCTCTTCCAGCTTGGTGGTTGCTCTAGACTGTAGTGCACCTTGGTGGTGACTAATAACTCCATCCCTCTGTCCTCCCCCTTGGCCTTCCGTCTACTTTGTAAATACACTAGGTGTTGGATTACAGCCAATCCTTCTCCAGCATGACCTCATCTTAGGAATTACACCTGCAAAGGACCTGTTCTCAACTAAGGCCCCTACCTGAGGTTCTGGATGATATGATGATATCCCTGGTCCCCCAGAATGGAAGTGTCACAGCTGTTGGCTGGAGTTCAGTCAGAGTGGCAGGGGCACAGGAAGCAGACAGTGGGTGCTTGTGGCAGATATGAAGGCCCTGGAGTCACCTGGCTTCCCAGGGACCAGCCAGGAGTGAATGAATAAGACAGGCTCCCGGGCTCCCATGGCGTCCGATCGTGATCATGGGTCCAGGCCTGCTCCTGTCCTCCCTAAGACACCATGGCCGCTGCCTCCCTTCCTCAGACAGCAGGCAGCAGCTCTTGGCTGGTGGAAAGGAGCAGAAGCCAAGGGCCAGGTAGCTGTATGCTGTCCCCCTGTACTGAGGCTGAGCTGAAGATGCCAGGTCTGGGAGAAGTCACCTCAGCCCTCTCTGCTGGCCAGAAGGCCACCTGGAGCACAAGAATGTAATGGTGTCTGAAGGCCACATGGCTGCCCACCACAGGGCAGAGCCAGGAGTCGGACGGCTCAGCCGATGGGGCCTCCTTGGCTACCTCATTGCTGATGAGAGGGACTCTTGCACAGTGTCCCTGAACATGTTGTCACCAGAAAAGTACTCATGGAGGACTGGCTAGTCTTGGCCAGGGCCCAGCCTCAGCCCACAATGGTGGGCACCCTGGACACTGCAGGGTGCAGAGCAGAGCCCCTGGCCTCTACCCACCCATACCACACACTCCCCCGTTGTGACCACACATGTCTGACATGGCTCAGGGTCTCCACTGAGAGCCACTGGTCAAAGGTGAAAATAGTGTTGCTGCTGCTCCTCGAGACAATGTGTTCTCTTCCCTAGCAAGTGCGGGCAAGCTTTGCAAGCTGCCCTGGCTGGCTGCCCGACCTGAACTGCAGAGCAGAGGGGAATGGTGCCGTGCTCTGTGCACCTGTCATCTCTGGGTGGTGCAGCAGGACACTCCTAGGGGGAGTGAGGCAGCCTGGAAGGAGGTGCCTCTCCTCCCTTTCTTGCCCCTTCCTGGGTGTCACCCTGATTCACTGGTTGCAGTCACACCTCAGTGCCTCCTGGTCATGGGGCTGGAGCCTTTGCTGTGGTTACTGCTGTGTGCTTCCTGGACTTGGGGCCAGGATCCTGCTCAAACATCACCTGAGCCACAGACGGGTGGGACTCCACACACTGGGCACGGCCCCAGGTCTGTGGCACAGTCTGCTCCATCCTCGCAAGGACCTGAAATGCAAGGACCAGGCTGGTACCCTCCTAGTGAGGAGGGTGAGGTCCTGACAGGCAGGGACTTGCCCAGGGCACCCTGGAAGGCAGGTGTGGCAGCCGCAGAGCCCTGCATGCCCATAGTGCCTAGTGGTGCTCCAGGAGCCACAGGGGCCCAGCTCCTGCCCCCCAGCCACCGCCTCCAGGGAAAGGAGTCAGTGCAAGAGAGTGGGTGGGCAGGCAGAGGGCAGGAGACCTGTGCCTGAGGCCTGCAGAGGGAAACCAGCTGCAGGCTGGATGTGGGGCCAGGAAGCCCCTTCACATGCAGGACCAGAAACCCCACACCGGGTGGCTGCAGCTCAGCCGGAGGCTCTGGCTGCCCCGGGGGAGTTTGTGCCTCCCAGCAGGGATGGTATAGCTCTGGGTGTTTAGCCCAGAGTGGGCCCTGAGAAGGGTGGGAGGGGGCTGGCAGTGGCCTCCCTCAGATTGGGCCACTGCCCAGCAGGAAGATAGGTCCTTCGGGGCTGCCCTGTTGCCACTCCCCTCACCCCGCTTGCTTAGCCCTGTCATGAGGTCACTGTGCCGTCCCTGCAAGAAGAGCGAGGGCTGGGTGCCTCCAGGGCTACTGAGAGGCTGTGCAGGTGCAGTCAGCATTTGCAGCCTGCACACCACTGGCCTCCAGGGCTTCACAGGGCCGCAGACGGCAGCCAGCCAGGAGGTCGAGAACCCAGCCCTAGGAGGCTTGGTCTGGCCCCCTCTCTGCCCTGGGGCTATCCCTGCCAGCACTCTGCAGGGCATGCCCATTCCTAACCCTGACCTGGGCGGCAGCACTTGCCAAGCCCTTGCTACACTGATGCTGGGGAGGTGGAATGATGTGCCCCAAGGCATGAGGCCTGTGTCCAGCCGCTTCCTGTTGGGGGTTCTCTTCCTGCTCAGAACCACAGTGTCCCCATACCTCTGGGACCCACAGGATGGCCGCTGTGGGGGCTCTGCTTGTGTAGGCTCACAGGCCTCAGGCTGCTGGTGAGCAATGGAGCACCTGGGGGGCCTGTTCCTCTGAATAGGCACGGGCAGTCACACTCGTTTGCCTGTGGGGTTGTAGGGACGAGGCCTCTGACCCACCAGAGCCTGCCCGTGATGCCCATGGCTTGCCTGCCAGTCATCCAGCAGAAGGCTGTGCTCTGAACACCAGGGCTTGAGCAGTGGCAGGCACCTGCCCTGGTGGGAAACAGGGGACCAAGGAGGATCTCACAGGGTGAGTTAGGCGGCCACCCCTGGGGAGAGGGGACCTGGGAGAGGCGAGGGATCTGGGCAGGCCAGCATCTGCCCAGGAGGCAGTGGCCACAGCTCCCAACCTTGTCCCACCCACAGGACAGCCTTCAACAACAATGTCAGCGTGGCCTACGAGTGCCTGAGTGCCGGCGGCCGCAGGAAGAGGCCGGGGCTGGATGGCCGCACCTACAGCGAGCTGCTGAAGCGCATCTGCAGGGATGGCGAGGCCCCGGAGGAGGTGGTGGCCCCACTGCTGTGCAAGATCCAGTGCCGCGACCATGAGGCGGTGCCGCGGGGCGTCTTCCGTGCAGGCATGCTTACCTGCTTTGTGCTGCTGGACTTCGTGGCCCGGGCAGGAGCCCTCTTCCGGCTTCTTGAGGCCCCAGGCCTGGCAGTGGCTGACCGCCGTGTGGGCCAGGCCGTTCTGGACACCCTTGAGGGGGCCCTGGGGGCTGGTGACCACACTGCTGGGCCTGCATGCTACCTGGAGGCCGGCTNCCTGGGCTCAAGCACTTGCAGCCACTTGAACCCCCAGCCAAGCAGAGAGGGCAGCCCAGCGTGAGCTCTCAGAGGACTGGGACGCCCAGAGGCAAGCATGGCTTGCCAGCCCAGGAGACTACACTGAGGCCAGCCTCCCTGCCATCCAGCCATCTCCAAGGCATTGTGGTGTCCTGCAAGAGGGGCCTCTCTTGTCCTCGGGAGTGCCCCACGTGGATATGACTTCTAACAGCCCCAGAGCCAAGCACCTCCTCGGTGTCTGCATAGGGACACCCTGGGGCTGCCCCAGGATCCTGGACATGAGTGGTGGCCCCATGCTTCCTGTCCCACCAGCCCACCCCTCCCCTGCCACCTGGGCACCACTGGCCAAGTGGAGCATTCCAGTGTCCCCTGGCTTCCATGATTGGCTTGGGGCAGGTGTGTGACCCAGCATGACACAGTCATCTGGGAACACAGTGCTAGGGCACTGATCTGGGAGCAGCTGGTGGGACTCTTCAGCCACTGTGTCACCAGAAGTTGCTGAGAGAGCCCAGCTGCTATTTGCCTCGGTCCCCTCCCGCCCTCTGCCCTAGCCTGTCCCCTCCCGCCCTCTGCCCTAGCCTGTCTCCACCTTGCTGTGCAACACAGGACTTCAGACCCACAGGGCTCTTACTCGCCCCATGCTGGTCCACCCCAGGGTCACCTGCCAGGAGGCGCCTACCTGAGCCCCGGCCACACCTCCCGCTGCTGCCCCTGCTCTCCAGCCCTGGCCTGCTGTTCCTCCCTCTCCCACTTCTTTCCTGCTATTTCTTGCCTTTGCTGCCCCTGCCCTTGTGGATGTGTGGTATTGAACCCTGCGTCTCAGGGAAAAGTGCCTACTGTGTCACTGCCCACAGGGACAGAGCCACCTGGGCCAGGGTTTGTGACAGGTGGGTGCTCTGCCATTGAGCCACATCCCCAGCCTTTTTTGAGACAAGGTCTCCCTAAGTTGCCAAGTTGACCTGGAACTTGCAACCCTCCTGCCTCAGCCTCCAGGGTCAAAGGTGACAGGTGTGGCCACTGTGTCAGCTCTGCTTTTTTACACACAGGAAATACTATTACCCCAAGCGGTTTGTTTACGAGCTTGCTCACCCTCTGACCAGAGCCCCCTGAGGCAGGGATCCTCAGCACCTAAGTTTTGTACACAAGAGGAGAAGAAGGGAAGGAGGAAGAGAGTTAAATTACCACAAATTCACACAAGTGGTGCAGCACCTCTGACTCTGGCCCTCCTGCCTCCTCTCATGAGGACCCTGTGGTGACCCTGGGTCCCGATGACCAGGGTGACCCAGCTCAGGGTCCTTCGCTGATGCCACCTCAGAGCCCCTGCTGCCCCTGCATGGCAAATCCAGGAACACCCAGGGGGTTCTTCGCATCATCTGCCCATGGGCTCAGCTTTCCTGCAGCTCACCTTGTTCACAGGCCACATGGTGAAGAAGCCCTCCAACTTGGCTCTCTGTTCCCAAGGCAGGTCCCCAAGCTGCATCTCATCGGATGCCCAAGCCAGTCCCTGCAACTGGGAGCTGGGACACTGATTGGACAACCTGGCCCTGCAGCCCGGGCTTGGTGTCAGTCTAAACCTTGAGTGCCCACCCCAAGGGAAGAGTGCTTTGGCAAAAAATGCCCCCCCCTCATCACTCCAGGATGTTCCAGGGCCAGGAGCAGTCTTTCCAGGGGTCCCCTGCCTGCCCTGGGGCGAGGGGTGTGGGGAGATTTGGACAACTCAAAGGAAGAGCCAGGGTCAACTCCAACTATTGTCTACTGATGAGCTGCCTCACACCAACTCTGTGACAACAAGGACAGCCTACCTCAGAGAATGGGATCCGTGAACACTCCACGCCCAGGAGGGCACACCAGGCAGGCAGCACTGACTGGGCACCCCCCACCTCCCAGGTTGTGGGGCAGAAGGGCCTGGGAGGAGGGCCAAGGGCAGCTCTGAGCAGCACGTGGAGCTGTCACTGACCAGGGCTTCCTTAGATTCCTCTGCCTACCTCACCTCTGATGTTTCCTTTCCCATTTCCAGCTGAGATGGCAGCTTCAGAGGGCAGGGACAGGACACGAGGGAGCCGCCCCCACCCGGCCTGAGGCTTGCCACAGCTGCCCAATGCGCAGCACTTGTGCCAGCCACGTCATGAGAGGCCCCAGGCAGCAGGTCCTCCCTGCCAGAGGCTTGCTAAGCTGCCATGGCCAGACCAAAGTCCAGGTAGCCAGGAGGTATCTGAAGAGGACCCAGCAGGCCAGAGCTCAGGGTCAGTGGAGCCCAGGGTCAGGGGTCTGCTGGCCTCTTGAGCCCGGTTTGCCCCACCTCAGGGTCTTTGCAAGGCTGTTTCCCCTCATGCGCACTTCCTCCAGGTACCTCCTTGCTGCCTCTGGTCGTCGTCTCACGCAAGACTCGGGTGGGCTCAAAGAGGAGAGCACCATCAATCATGGTCCAGGCTCCACCAGGTTGGGTGGAGGCCAAGGTGGGGTGTCAGGGTGGAGCCTAGGCTCCACGGGGGTTTTAGGGGAGACCCTCAAGGTGGGGGATCAGGGTGGGGGCTCAGACTCCATCGAGGGGTCAGGGGGTCAGGCTCCATCAGGTTGGGGCTCAGACTCCATTGACGGGGTAAGGAAAGGCCAGGCTCCGTCACGGTCGGGAGCCGGGGTCCACCAGGTGGGCCCTGGCGTGAATCGAGTGCAGAACCAAAGCTGCCAAGAGGATGCCCAATGGGAAGGTGGTCCAGAACCCTCGGCCCGGCTTCGCAGGAAGCCCGCGGATCGCCTGCCCTCTCCGC
>NW_025999863.1:186265-195162 GCF_001458135.2 Marmota marmota marmota
CCGGTGGAGGGCTTCCGGGTGACGCTGGTGGACGAGGGCGACCTGTACAACTGGGAGGTGGCCATCTTCGGGCCTCCCAACACCTACTACGAGGGCGGCTACTTCAAGGTGAGCGGCGGCCGGCTCGGCGCCCCGCCCTGCCTTATGTAACCGGGTCTCGGCGACGCCGGGGGCGGGGGCGGCGCGCCCCCCCCGTGCTGCGCCCGCAGGCCCGGCCGGGCCCAGGCGAGCTGCGAAGCCGGGGCTGCTGGACGCCGCCAGCCTCGCAGGTCCCGCCGAGCGGGCGGCTTCTGCGGTCTCGGGCTGCTCTCCGGGCATTTTTTTGTCCTCTGGTGGTTTAAGGATGAGCGGGTGCTTTTGCTGCTGGGAGCAGGGAGCCGAGGGCTGCCCCCCAGACTGTCAGATTCTGCCTTATGTGACAAGAACATGGGCCACGGTCAGGGCGGTTTTCTCCACCGAACCGATCTGAGCCCAGTCATAGCTTTGGATTCCTCTAAGGGTCACAGGACCTTGTTCTGGAGCCAGCGGAGCAAGACTGGGGTCTCCCTACCTAAGGTGGGAGCAGAAACCGGGAGTGGTGGTGCACGGTTGTCTTCCCAGCTCCTCAGGATGGAGCCTGAGGCAGGAGAAGGGCAAGTGGAAGATCAGCCCGGGCAGCTTAGCAAGAGCGGGGACGTAGGTCAGTGGTAAAATGCTTGCTCTGGTATTCTCAGGGCCCCAGGATCAGTCCCCACTGTCACATACAAACAGAGAGAAACCAAAGCCCAGGTCCCAGTTGCCGGGTGAGGCCAAGACAGGTCTGTTTCCAGTGAGTGAGGGCACCTGCCTTGTCTACTTGGGGGCAATTGCTGAGTTGGGGTCCCAGGTCTTAGGGCAGGGGTGGGTAGGGGAACAGGTTTGAGTGTTCCTGCATCCCCACCCATGGAGCAGTCCAGTTTGAAAAGTCTCCAAGAGCACTTCATAGTTATGGCAGCACCCAGAATGGGGTAACTCCCCCGCCCTGAGGCCAGGCCAGGCTTCTAGGCAAGGCTGCAGTCAGGAAGCAAAGGTTTTGGGTCTCTGGCCCTACCCACCAAATGGCTGCAGGGCCTGGTGGGTAGAGCCTCCGGGGTTGGCTTTAGGGGGATCGTCCCATTTCTCGAGCAAGAGGTGTCAGGCTCGGATCATGTTTGCCACAGGTCTGTCTTCAGAAGCCAGTGTGGGACTAAGGTTGGCGCCCCTGTCTTGGGCATGGTTGGCTGCGGTGTGGGCAAAGACTTGTCAAGGGGATGTGGAAGTCGGAGGGGACTTGTAAGGTGCCTAAGGCCACCATTGCTTCCCGGTCGCTTCCTGTGGGGCGTTCCTCTCAGCGTGCTGCAGGCAAAGCTCTAGCACCAGGAGGGGGAGGCTCCCCCCTTAGGCAGGGTCTCTCCTTCTGTGACCCTTGATGTGTGAAATGATGAAAGGGATCTCTAGAGATGCTGAGAGTAACAGGTGCAGGGGATGAGTTGGGTGAGGCTCAAAATCCAGGCTTAGAAACCTGGCAGGAGTCTAGGGGTGCCTTGAAGTCTTGAGCAACTGTTGGGCAGGTGTCAGACCCAGGTTCCAAGGTCACTCTGGCCTCAGCATGTTTTCCCTGGACATGGAGGCGTCCCTCTCCATAAGATTTCTAGGGGCCTAGTCTCCACCTCTTGGAGCTGACAGCACCCCCAAGATGCTGGCCCCCCCAAACAAACATCAAGGATTCCTTTGTTACCTGCTGAGAACCAGAGGCAGGAGCAGCATCAGGTCTCTGGCCACAGGTGAGCAGCTCTGGCACCGGTGCCGGTGGCTCAGACCCGTGGCCTGAGTAGCCCTCAGAGGCAGTGACGAGCCATGCTGGGCTGGGGCCACGAGTCTCCGGGTACCTGGTTCCCTGCCCGCCTCTGGCGTTCCCACGTTCTCACCTGCACGTTGTGGGGCTGGATCCGCCCAGGCAACCTCAGAAAGGCTCGAGGCAGCCTGTCGTGGACATGGCCTTTGGCTTGACCCTAGGCCCACAAGAAACTGGACAGGGAGCCCTGTTCCTCCTTGGCCTAGATAGTCACTTGTCCATCACGGGACACACTCCCCAGACACCCAGAGAGTGTCCTCTGAAATGGAACTCTGCCAGGGCCTAGCCCCCACTGAGCCATCCCCTGCTGTTCCCACCCCACAGGCTCGCCTCAAGTTCCCCATCGACTACCCTTACTCTCCACCAGCCTTTCGGTTCCTGACCAAGATGTGGCACCCAAACATCTATGAGGTGAGCGCACACAAGCCTCGCCCAGGCCTCTGCCTCCCCGTGGTCACGCCTCCGGTGGAGCAGGCAGTGGGAGCCTGGCCAGGGCTAACCCGCTATCTCCCTCACTCAGACAGGGGACGTATGCATCTCCATTCTCCACCCACCTGTTGATGACCCGCAGAGTGGGGAGCTGCCCTCGGAGCGGTGGAACCCCACACAGAACGTCAGGTGAGGCTAGGCCCACCATGCGAGTCTGGTGGCACCTGTGCCCTGGACTGGCCCTGGGGACACGTGGGAAGAGGCGTCTGTGTCTCTAGTGCCTGTGGCACTGTGCTGTCCACCCAGAAACCAGACCCTGGGGAGATCCCAAGGCATCTGCTGCTCACCCTGGGAGCCCCAGCTTGAGGGTGGGCTCCTGATGCTGTGTGTCTCTGAGGGCAGCCCTCAGTCTGGAAGCAGCCCCGATCCACTCCAGCTCCTGCTGCCTGGTGGTGCCCTGAAGTGTGAGCAGATCAGACAGTGCCCACGGGGGCCTCTAGGGGCTCCTGGGTTGAGGCCTCAGTAGTTGGGGCCTGAGAGAGATGGAAGTCTGGGTTCTGCAGCCACCGCACTCGAGTCCACTCGTCCCCCTAGGACCATCCTCCTGAGTGTGATCTCCCTGCTCAACGAGCCCAACACCTTCTCACCGGCCAATGTGGATGCCTCAGTGATGTACAGAAAGTGGAAAGAGAGTAAGGGGAAGGACCGGGAGTACACGGACATCATCCGGTGAGCACGGGGCTCTGAACCCCAGAGTAGGCCACCTGCTTCTGCTAACAAGGCTGACAAGTGCTTCCTGCCTTCTAGCATGTTGGAGGCCACCTCTGCCCAGGGGCAGCAGTTGCAGATGGGGACACCAACCCCAGTCAGAAGTGTCCAGCCAGTTCAGCCCAATTTCTGGCCTCTTCTTTGTTTTTGAAAACGTGGTATTTTTTCCTTCTTTGTGTCCCAGAAAAGTGTGGCGTGTGAACACACATGTACATGTGGTCCACATAGCGTGTGTGTCTCGGTGTGCGCTGTGGCATATAGTGGGAAGGCCCCATCCCCAGCATTCAAGAGTTCCTAGTGTCTCATTGCTTTGTGACTCAGCCCTGATGTGCCTGGTCCTTCCTGCACCCTCCCAGGGCAGCACTCTCCCTGGGACAGTGGCCTCTGCTGCTGTGGTCCTTGTGGGTGGGTCCGCCAGGCAAGCCTGGTGCTGCGTACTCGCTGAAGGCCAAGCAGGCCTACGGTCTGCTGCTCGCTGGCACTTAACAGCTCCAGACAGCTTGCCATGTGGGGCTGTGTCCCAGTGGCTCTCTGCCTGCTCCGATTTCCTCTGAGTCAAGAGGTGACTCTGCAAAAGAAGTAGTTTCTTGGGGAGTTGTGGGGACCTGTCAGGTGAATGGGGCTCGGGGACCTCCTCTCTGTCTGTTTTCTTGCTGTCTGTTGTCACTCTTCAGCAGGGTTTCTCAGTCCTTGCTTTGGTGTTCGTGGAACATGGGTCCTCACATCCTGGCCAGGTGCTCTGCCACCAAGCTGCCCCAGCCCTACTGGCTCATTTTTTGATTGACTTAATCCTTTTCTGTGTCTTTTCCAAATACTTTTTTCTTTTCTCAGAAATATGGAGTGCGGGGCTGGGGCTACAGCTCAGTTGGTAGAGTGCTTTCCTTGTATGCACAAGGCTTTGAGTTCAGTCTCCAGCACTACAAAAAAAAAAAAAAAATGGAATATGGAATGCCTCCCTTGTGTGTCATCCTTGCACAAGAAGTGTGCTAATTTCCTCTGTCATTCCATTTTTATTGTACATTGCTGCCAAAGAAAGCACTTGAAACACTTTTCAACTTATTCTTTTTAGTAATTATTTTATCTATCTTTATGCTGTGCTAAGGATTGAACCCGGTGTCTAATATATGCCAGGCAGGAACTCTGCCAGTGAGCCACAGCTCCAGCCCTCAACTCGTTATTTATCTTTGTGTTTTATGGAGCTGGAGATTGAACCAGGGTCCTCACTTTTGCTGGGCAAACACGTAATTTGCTTTTTAATTTAAAATAGTAGCTTGGGGCTGGGGATACAGCCCAGTTGGTAAAGTGCTTGCCTTTCATGCACAAGGCCCTGGATTCAAGCCCCAGCACCACCAAAAAAATGCCTTGGCACAGTGCCTATGCCTGTAATCCCAGAGGCACATGAGGCCAAGACTCGAGGATTGTAAATTCCAGGTCATCCTGGGCAGCTTAGTGAGGCCCTAAGCAACTCAGGAGATCCTGTCTAAAAAGGCTGGGCGTGCAGCTCAGTAGTGGAGCACCCCTGGCTTCTATTCCCAATGCTGCCAGAACAGAAAACAAGCTGGCGCTGTGCAGGGAGGCACCTTGGTTGGTGTGGTTGTGAGGTGCCACTTTCATGTGATGAGACTCTTTGGAGCCAGGTGTATGTACACCTGTCCCCACTGACCAGGAGTGGTCTGGCTCAGTGAGGCACCATCTCAAACACACTGACCCTTGGTGGACTGGCACTTGGACCTGCTCCTCTGCAGAGGCCTGCTGCCCCACAGTCCACACAGAGCTGCCTGCCCACCTGACCCCAGCACTGCTGCTGCCCTTAGCCAGGCAAGACACCACACTCTGCGCTTGTAGCTGGCCCCGGGTGGTCACACACACACAAAGAGACAACAAGGGCTCCTCCTTTCTGTCCCCTTCTTCCCAGTGCTCGGTCTGTCCTCTCTGCTGCCCTGGCACTTCCTGTGAGCAGAATGCCTTGAACTTGAAATGCTGCACCCATGGTGTTTCGCATGGGTGCCACGTGCTGCCACGTGCTCCTTATGAACTGGACAGTTGTTGCTGTGGTAGCCACCAACCTCTACTGGCAGTCTGAGAGGCACCCCTGCAACACCTGCCCTCAGAGGTGCCCGTACTCTTGGCACCTCTTCCCTGCCACCTCCCACACAGTCCCAGAGCAGAGATGAGAGCCAGTCTGTTTTCATCCCTCAGAACCCCGTGGGTCACTCATGCCCACCTGGGACTGTAGTCGCTGCTCTGTGCCTACTGCTGGCTCTAACTACGTCTTTAGGCCTCAGAAGAGCTTGTGTCCTGCTGGGTTCTGCAGGACAGGCAGGAGAGCCCTGGCTGGTGCCGGGAAGGCCCAGAGCAGCTGGCACAGTGCCCTCCCACCCTCCTGCAATGCCCACGGGAGAGGCCTGAGCCAGGTGCGATGTCTGTCCTAACATGCAGACACAGGTGGCCAAGACCGGGCTCAGTTCCTCCCCCATGGTCCCTGTTCCTGTGCGTCTGCATCTTCTCTGCGAGCTGTAGGCCAGAGGCTGGGGTCAGCATCTGCTGTGCCACACCGTTCCCTGTGTGAACCTGCACCCCGAGCAGCCCTGGCACTTCCTGATGGCCAGGGTGTCCAGTCCCACTATTGGCACTGCAGCCATGCTCCTGCCTGGCACCACGTCCTGGGGTCGGGTGGGTTGGGTGGTGTGTAGTGCAGGGCGTGCGGAACCTGGGGTGTGGCCTGGCATGAGCACAGCACAGAGCTGAGGCTGGCCACCGAGTCTCCCTGTGGCTGTGGCCCTGAAGCCAGCTTCTGTGGGCAGAGGCTGCGTGCTGTGCCCGGTGTCCCTGGCATTGCTCCCGCTGGCTTCCTATTCTGCAGTGTAGCCCTGATGTGCCATGGGGGGTGGGCCAGGATCAGAGCAGCCCCTCATCTATCCTGTCCCCCCAGGAAGCAGGTCCTGGGGACCAAGGTGGACGCAGAGCGCGATGGCGTGAAGGTGCCCACCACGCTGGCCGAGTACTGCGTGAAGACCAAGGCGCCGGCGCCCGAGGAGGGCGCGGACCTGTTCTACGAGGACTACTATGAGGACGGGGAGGTGGAGGAGGCAGACAGCTGCTTCGGGGACGACGAGGACGACTCTGGCACCGAGGAGTCCTGACACCTCGTCCACCGAATAAACTCTCAGATTTTACCTCATGGGACGGACGCTGGCTCTCTCGACAGGCTACCTCACGGCACTGCCTTGCCCTGCTCTGGGCGTCGCGTTTGGGTGTCCTTCCTTCCCCGGGCGGTTCTGGGTTTTCCTTGCTTCAGAGAAGAGCAGCGGGCTTCGGCTTGCCGGCCCCCTCCTGGGATGGCAGAGCCAGCAGAGCCGCAGCAGCCAGGGTCGTGGGCGGGCCCCATGCAGCAGCTTGGAGGCTGGGGTCCTAGCTCCTGAATGGACGGACTGCTTTGAGGTCACCTCCTCTCTGCTGTGGTGTGTTTGAAATGTAAATAAAAGTGCCTGTGAGAAGGCAGAGCCCTCCTCCTTCAGGGAGGCACCAGGGCCAAGGGCATCACTCTGCTGCTCCCTTGTGCCTCCACAGTGGGCCAAGGTGGGCTTGGGCGGAGCCATGCCCCTGGGCTTGGTGGTCACCTCTGCAGCCTAGGAAATGGGGTAACCAGGGAACCCCCTAGTTGCATTTAAGGGAAAGGGCCCCATCCACAGAAGCCAGTTTCCTCTGCACTTATGAAATGGCCCTTCCTGGATGCTCAGGGCCTGGGGTGGACTCTGCTGCTTCCCAAGGTGCCTCTCACACTGGTGGCAAGTGGGACACTGCTGGTCTTGTGTCTGTGCAACTGAAAGATCCAGAATGGCTGGACTCAGGAGTTGGACTCACTGACCTTGGAATTGCTTGGATGCCCAAGGTCAAGGGTATATGCCTGGACCAAACTGGGCTACACTGGCTCTTTCCCAGGAGGGCCCAAGCCAAGTGGGCACAGTGCGGTAGGCCCTGGACCACACTGCTGGTGGGTGCAGCTTTGCCACTTGAGCCCTCAGCTCTTTTGTTTGCTTGGGTTTTATTTTGGACAGTACTGGGGGTGGCCCAGGGCCTCGTGCTTCATAGCATGCTCTCGGTCCTGGGTTCAGTCCCTAATACTGCACAAAATGGGGCAGGGTGTCTCACTAAGTGGCCCAAGCTGGTCTCAAACTTACAGTCCTTCTGCCTCAGCCTCTTGAGTTGCTAGGGTGATGGAGGTGGCCACTGTGCCTATGAATTTCCTGTTCAAAAACCTTTTTTTTTTTTTTTTTTGGTACTGGGCATTGAATTGGGGCACTTTACCATAAAGCTGTGTCCCCAGCACTTTTTAATCATGTGAAGCTGGGTCTCACCCCGTTGCCCAGGCTGGTCTTGAACATAGTCCTCAAGCCTTCTGAGTGGCTGAGTGACAGGCAGGTACAGGCCCTGCCGCATCTGACCCTGTGGTGTGCCGCAGCCAGGCACAGCCCCTGCCTGCTGCCTCCCCTGCCTGCTGCCCCTACCACTGGGAGCCAGTCACAAGGGAGGGGCTGGAGGGTGCCACAGTCTGGCTGGGCACACAATCACGAGCCACCACACAGCTTGTAGATTCAAACAGCAACTCTTTATTCCCGAACTCACACCAGCCGTCTACAATCACGTTCTGGGGAAATCCACGTTCTCTGCCCAAATCCACCTCCACTGGGCTTCTATCTCCAAAATATACTATCTGAATCCCGTGAGAACTCAAGGGGAACTCAGGCAGCAGGATACGCTATTCCTATACCTATTCCTATACCTATTCCCAGCAGGAATAATCTTAAACCTTAAACCTGGAACCTAAACCGGGAACGCCCTAATCCGCCTTGGTCCTTGAGCAAGGTCACCTACATTCAATGTCACTGCAACATGGGGTACGCTGGCAAGGAAATTGTCATACCTACTTGGCTAATGGCTCCCAGCAGGAGGGGTTGGGGGTGGGTGTTAACAAGAGGACAGTTTGGGTTTGGGCAGAAGCCTCGGAGGTGGGTGGTGGGCACACTGCAGAGCTTTCCCCTACAAAACGGCTAAGATGGTGAACTGTGTTTGTTACCACAAGAGAAAGGAGAGGCCTGGGGTGTGGCTCAGGCAGAGTGCTCCTTGGTGCAGCTGCACCAGGCCCTGGGCTCCATCCCCAGCACCAAGGAGGAGTCGCACTGAAGCCTGACAGCACATTCGAGGTGGGGATTGGAGCACTGGATTAAACCGTAAGGAAGTTTGGTAGTCTCACAGTTTTGTCTTTGAGTTCCTGTCTTTTAGAAACCCCTTCTAAAATGTTCTCGGTGAGGTGAGGCTGGAGGTAGAGAGATGTCTGCTGTGTGCAAGGGCAGGGCAGGGCTGGTGCTGGCCCTCCAGAGGGGGTAGTGGGTAGAGGGGGTGCCGAAGATTGGAAAGAGCTTGGGTTTCCAGATGGGAAGCCCAGGCATCAAAGGTCCCAGGGCAGTAGGCAACTTGGCCAGACCCGTAGCAACATGGTGAGACCCTGTCTCAGAATGGGCTGGGGCGCTCGCCTCGCATGCTCGAGGCCCTGGGTTGCTCTAGAAGGGATGCCGCAGCAGGTCCTGATGTGGAACGGCCCGTCCGGAGACGTCAAAGCAGGCCGTGCTGGAGAGTGCCTTCTCCAACTTCCTTGAGGGGCTCCCGAGGACCTGAGTAGGAGTCTCATGTTGGAGGGCTGCAGAGCTCTGGATGATGAAAGGCCTGGCCCCCTGGGTGGGGATTCTGCACCCAGCAGAGCCACTGTGGAGAGGCATCCTCCCTTCCTGACCTGCTGCAGGGCCACCTGGAGCTCAGGCCTGCTCTCAGTGTCCACACCCCGCCCCCC
>NW_025999863.1:197217-213639 GCF_001458135.2 Marmota marmota marmota
CCCCCCCCCCCCCAGGCGTGCTGCCCTCCAGGGCTGTGCAGGAACCTGGGTCTCTGCAGCATGGGCGGCTCCGGCGGCTGTGCTTCAGTGTTTGCTCCAGGACACCGTGGTCTTGGCACCAGCCAACACGGCTGCATGATGCTATGAACTATCAGCCCCTGCTCAGGGCTTGCTGCTGCCAGAAGTCGAGGGCCTCTCACCTCCCCTGGGATCTGGGTGATATACCATCCTTCCAGTCTCCCCACGCCCAGGCTGTGTTGGGCAGGAAGGCACCGAGGCCCCGTGTTCTTGCCATGCATGTGGCAGGGGTGGGTGCTTCTGCTTGGCCACTGGGTGACAGGATGCTCACTGGCTTTCTCCATGGTGAGAACCACAGCATCTTCATTGTCTGAAGGGGGCTGGGCCCCAAGAGCTGCCAACCACCTGTCCTGGGAGACTAGGCTGTCTCTGCACCCTCCCCACAGGCCTGGGAGGCAGGCTCGGAATGAAGCCACCCTGCAGGAAGGGCAGAGCTGCTTCCACACCACAGGCTGGGCCCACACCTGGTGCTGCCAGGGTTGAGCGGAGCAGGGTGGCTAGAGGAGAGTGGCTCTTAAATGAGCTGGAGACCTACTGGATGGGTGCACGTAGGGATCCTTTCATCTAGCACCCACCATCCTTCTGTAAGTCATCTGTCCACCCACCCATCACCCGTCCACCGTCCGTCCACCCGTCCACCCTCCCACCACCCACCCTTTGCTGCGTGCTCCTTGAGTGCGTACTTCTCTAGGCCTGTTGGAAACAGGATGGACCGGGGCCTACCCTCATGTTGACTCTAGGACAAGGGGCTACTGTTAGCATTCCTGTGTGACACAGTGGCTGCACCAGTCCTGGGAAGGAAGAGAGCCAAGTAGGGGTGGAGCGTGACACCTGGTGTTGGGGAACTCCACGAGAAGGTTCAGGAGACCCCAGGTCAGGAGGCCAGACCTCGGGCATCCAGGGGAGCCCTCCAGCAGGGCCGAGTCCCTTGTGGGAGAAGGAGCAGCAGGACCTCAGTGGGCCCGAAGAAGGGGCCACATGGGCCTGAGGGGTCATGAGGAGGTGGGATATTTAGAGCAGTACTGGGGATTGGGTCCAGGGGTGCTCTAGAACTGAGCTACACCCCAGCCCTTTCTATCTTCTGTTTTCAGATAGAGTCTTGCTCAGCTGTTGAGGCCAGCCTCGGCTTCCCGAGTCATTGGGATTACAGGCGTGCTCCACTCCACCTGGCCACTGATGGGGAAGGGGGGACCGGGCGACCCCTGTGTGTTCTGCTGCAGTTTCCAGGGACACTGGGAATTTCATTAGAATGGTAAATTTGGGGTCTGAGGCCTCCCAGCTTTGGGTGGGGCAGGGTGCATCTAGCCTTAACCTGACCATATCTGTTCCCCTTGCCCGTAGGCAACACATTTGACACCAAAATTACTGGGAATTGAGAGGCCACCACCCCCAGTCAGGCCGACACATGGCTTCACTGCAGAAAGCTGGCACCCACCTGTGTTGGGGGGTCCTTGTGTACCCCACCTCTCTGCCACCCTGGACATCCCAAAGTCCCAATATCCAGTTGCAGGGCATCCTGAGACACAAGCAGACAAGGGTGCCCCTTCCCCTCCCTAGAGACAGCTTGGGCGGCAGGCCCCTGGGGTGTTTCAGCTGGAACCAGAAGCACAGGAAGGTCTGGGCCTTCCAACTGGATTGAATCGGGCCACCTGTGGCCACCAGGATAGAGCTGACCTACCTGCCTCGTGGCAAGACACCAGAAACTGGTCCCTGTTGCCATTGAGACGCCACTAAATAAACCCCTCCTGGTGCTGCCCTGCCTCTGGAGGAGCCAGTAATAAAAATTCCCCAAACTGCAGTGCAAAAGAGGATCTGTTGGCTCATGTAACTGACAAGTCAAGGAGGAGGTCTAACTTCAGGTGTGGCTTGATCCAGGTGCAACTTGATCCAGTTGCTCATGGGAGCCCCTGGTCTCAGTGCCGCCCTTTCCCACTGGCCACATTCTTTCATGTAGCACCAAGGATGCACCTGCAAGTCCTGCAGAAAAAGCTTGTTTCTCTAATTTAGGCAGATTTATGAGGATTGGCACACATTGACCTTGGAACAAATACTGTAGAGGTGCAGTCCTGGGCGAGGGAGTTCCCAGGGTGGTCTGGGGCATGGAGGGTGGCACTTCTGGATGCTCAGGAGTGGGGAACGGCTTCCTGGATGCTGTGGAGACAGGTAGGACCCTCGCAGGACCTGCTGGGGACGGACAAGGCGGGCCTGCCATCCACACTCTGGCTCCTGCTGCCTCAGGATGGAGCTACTGTGCTGGGGCTGCGTGACCTTTGCAGCCCACGCCTCACCTTCCACACCAAGGTGGCCGCCAGCACCCTGCCTGTGTGCCGGCTCCAGCTGGAGAATGCCCTCGTGCTGCTGAAGTGCTGGGGTGGCAGGCCTGACAGAGCTCGTCTGCCTGTGGCCCCACTCACCTGCTCCTCTTCCCCACTGCTGGACAGGGAGGTGCGGCCCAGCAGTGTTGTCCAGCCCCTGGCCTTGCCAGAGAGCACCAGGCGGTGAGAGCAGGAGTGCTGTGCAGTGTGACCAGCTGGAGGCTGACCACCAGGCCCATACACACACTGCAGGAGCTGGAGCCCTGTTTGCTGTGTGCCTGGATGTGCAACAGGAGCCTCTCTGGCATGGCAGCTTCACCCCTGCCCCGCGTCCTCTGCTCAGTGGCCGGCAGGGGCAGCTCAGCCTGACAGAGGGCCCACAGGCTCCTGACTGCACCCACCTCGGCCTGTGGCCAGGGAAGCAGCTGGGCCAGCCCCTAGCATGTTCTCTGGGGATCCTGGAAGTGGGACGAGCATTGACCCCCATTTCTCAGATGCAGAAACTGAGGCCCAGAGGGGTTGAATGAGCTGGCCGGGGTCATATATTAGGGAGCAGCAAAGGGGACCAGGGCACAGGCCAGGGCATGTGCAAGACCGTGGGGCAGGAAAGAAGGGGAGAAGAATGCTCCTGGCTTGGGAGTGGCCCCTTGGTGCCTCTCAAGCCCCACTGGACCTTGCTCCCCGACAGAGGTGCAGATGCTAACATGGGCTCTGTCACCTCCAGCAGGGTGACTGGTGGGTCTCTGGTGTGAGGTCAAGGCTGGGTGGATTGAATCCTGTCCTTCAGCTCTAAGACCTGAACCAACATCTTCAAGCCTCCTGTGGCTACTGCCATGGCCCCCTATGTGTCCTGGATCAGGAGGGTCATCAGCCACTGGCCATCCTGGCCTCTGATGTGGCACTCCAGTTGACCAGATCTCTCGGTGGCAGACCCTCCCCTTAGGGTTCAGGGAGGGAACTGGACTCTGAGGACAGGCAGACCTGGGTCACTTGCCTGGGCTGACCTGGTCTGATTGAAACTTGTCCTGACAGATTTGACAGCTGGGGGCTTGGGGTCTCATTCCTTGGCTGAGTCCTGGAGTCTGGTCTGTGTAAGATCCTGAGAGTCCCCTTTGGGGACTTTGTGCTCCTCCTGCAGGCAGGTGCTTTGCTAAGGAATGTGGCTCCGAGGCAGGGCCAGAGTCGCCCCAGGCAGATGGCTTCCAGAGCACCGTGTGTAGACTCACACCTTTAACTTCCTGTCCCACCATCCAGGTCTGTGTCACCTGCAGGTGGACCTTGAGGGTGAGAACCAGGCGCTTAATGGGAAATGACCAGAACAGACCAGTTCAGAGATGGGACATGGGTTCGTGGGTGCCAGGGGATGGGATGGGGGTTGGGGGCAGCTCATGGGAACAGGCTTCCTGTTGGGGTGATGGGATGTTGTGGAGCCAGGTAGAGCTGAGCTGCCCAGCTGCCCTCGAACTTGCCACCCTCCTGCGTGGCCCCCAGGTCACCGGAACCACAGGTGTGGCCTCTGTGCCTGGCTGCGGGGTGAATCGGTGAGATACAGCTCGGATAGAAAGCTGGGAGAAGCCCGGGGGCAGAGGCCATGTCGGTGGCACTGACCCTGGAGGCCACGGCAGGAGGGTGGCAAGTTTGAAGTCAGCCTGGGCAACTTCGACCCTGTCTCAGACAGACAAACAATTAAAAAGGGCTGGGGGAGTAGGTCGGCGGTAGTGCACCCCTGGCTCCATCCCCTGTACCAAGAAACAGCGGGAGATGTAATGAGGTATCGGTGCCGGCTCTTGCCAAGGGGTGGGCGACTCCTTGGAGGGGCACGTGAATTTGCTCAGGAGTGGCAGGGAAGGGCATGTCCACGGGAAGGGGAAGGCAGCACAGGCAGAGGCCCCTGGGGAGCAGTTGCTTCCAGGAGGAGGCTAGGCAGGGTGCGGGGTCTAGGGGCCCCGACTCAGGGCGGGGATTGTGGAGGTTCCCTGCCCACAGTGAGGTGCAGCTCAGGACCCTGGGAGCCTTGAGCTGCCCAGAGCCCAGGCAGGAAGCCTTCAGGCTGCAGAATCTCAGGGGGTCCGGAGCTACGTGCAGGAGGAGGGAGGACGGGAGGACGGGGAGGCCAGCTGGCATCAGAGCCCTGCAGGTCACAAACAAGGCTGGGCTGCGGAATTCCTGCCCTACCCAGCCTCTGGCAAGTCCAGCCCTGGGAGGTTTCAGGGCTGCCCAGAAGCCTTGGCCTTTGTTCTCCAAACAAAGCCCACACCAGGCCACCTCCAGGGCTTGCTCTGGCCCCTCCCTGGAGCCACTGCCCTGAGCCACTGCCCTGAGCCCTGCTCAGCAGGCCAGCACCTGAGTCCCTGCTCTGCTCTGTCCTGGCCCCTCTGCCTACCAGGGACAGACAGCATGGCTAGGCTTTTCAGATACAAACGGGGACACCCAGTTAAACTTGAAATTCAAATTAAAAAATAAATAAATAAATGAAGGTTGCATTTTGTTTTTTTTACTCATTCCCTCCAGGGGCTGGGGGGCCCTGCCCGCTGAGCAGTATGCTGCCTCTGGACTGCGGCCCGGGTCCAGGCCACTGGTGTCCAGGGCACACGTGCAGGGGCACCACCGCAAGTCTTGGCTGCTTTTATGTCTTTATTTATTCATGTGCCGGGTCCTGGTCTGTGCTGAGGACAGTACAGTGGAGGGCAGTCTTCGCACTTTGCCCTTTCACTCCTGGCCTCCTGGCCATCGGGCTCCTGCTTCCTCCAGTGCCCTTAACCCTCTGTGGGAGAGCCAAGGGCCAGATCTGCTCTCTGGGGCCCACACCCTCCCTGGAGAGACGGGACCCCAGGTCTGGGTGTCCTCCCCGTCTCTGGCTTTGGGTGCAGCCTGTGAGGACTAGCAGGACTTCCTGGGCTGGCCTCGAGAGGGGAAGGGCGCTCGCTAGAGAGGCCCCTTTCTGCTTCNCCCGCCCCCCCCCCCGCCCCGGGGGAGCCAGGCTCTGGTGGCCCTGGCCTGCTCAGGATATGCTCAGGCAGGGCCCTCGAGAGAGCCTGGGAGGTGGAGGCGGGAGACCAGCAGCAGGAAAGGCTTCCTCACAGCCTCCTGTCCCCCAGTCTGGGACAGCGCCAGCTGGACTCAGATCAGTGGGGCCAGGCCTGCGCCTGCCACCGCCCAAGAGGCTGCTTATCTCTGGCCTCCTCCCCTGAGCTCAAGGCCTGGAGCTTAGAGAGAGGTGAGCCACTGTGCAGCTGCTCCCCGGGCTGTCACCCTGGGGACAGGAAGGTGCTGGCCCCACCCCACCTGGGACCCAGACCCTCCCAGTTGTTTCCCAGGGCACACAGAGGACACCCAGCCTCCACCTGGACCGGAGGACCTCACCTGGGAGGAGATGCAATGGGTGTCCCAAAGCTGCCGTCTCAAGTAGCCTCATGCTGCTGACTCCAGACCACAGACTCGGGCCCTTATTACAGGCAGCCTTGCCCAGGGGCCTGCCTGGGCCCGGCTGGCTGGAGAGGTGACCGGCAGGCAGTGTGTCAGACACAGCCGGCCCCTGCAGAGCCAGCCGC
The DNA here is from genome assembly GCF_001458135.2 of Marmota marmota marmota. Lineage (NCBI taxonomy): Eukaryota > Metazoa > Chordata > Mammalia > Rodentia > Sciuridae > Marmota > Marmota marmota. The sequence continues at coordinate 203,162 of NW_025999863.1, forward strand.
CTCTGCTCCCCTCTGCGAGGTGCACCGAGGTGGGGTCCCGGCCTTCAGCTTCCTTTGCCAGCCCCAGTGTCGGACGGGGCCTCAGGTTCTGTGTTTCCCTGTCAGTCCTAGAGGCCCCTCGAGGAGGTGCGGCTGGGGCTGGGCTGGCGCCCCTAGAGCCTCAAGGCACGCGCTGCCCGCCTCCCGGCTCCTGGCCCTCCAGGGCTCCCCATGGCTGCCCTGCTCCAGCCTCTGCCTGGGTCCTCCTGTGCCTTCTCCTTGGTATGTGTGTCTCCTCTCCTGTCATTCAAGAGAGCTGTCATTACATTTGGGGCCACCTCAATCTGGGAGGATCTCACCCTTCACTTAACTACATCTGCAAAACAGACTCATGGGCTCAGGCTCTAGGAACAGATGTTGGGGGGCCCCATGCAGCCCACCAGGTCCTTCTCTCTTCTGCTTGGTTCTCCCTGCTGTGACTCCTGCCTCTCGCAGGCCCCTGACAACTGAGCCGTCTAGTCGCAGCAGACATCAGGCCAGGATCCTGCCCTGCTCCAAGACCTGCCAGGGCTCCCCAGTGCCCTCAGAAGAAAATCCATACTCCTCCCCACAATCACTGAAAATCCTCTAGAACCTCTGGAAATTGCTTGGGATTCAAAGCCCCCCACTCTATTGAAAACGCACACAGAAGAGTCAGTCCAGAGGCCACGGCTGCAGGGGAACCACCTGAGGAGAAAGCAAAGACGCTGCCCATGCACGTCCTCATGGCTGTGGCCTGCACCCTCCCGTGGCGGGCCAGGCTGGTCTCATTTTCTGCCTCCCAGATGGGCACTGCTGAGAAGCCTCTGTCATTGAGCCCACACCTCTGTCGACCTTGAAGAAACTGGGCGCATCTGAAGTGTTGGTGTCGGGGTTCTCAAGTGAAGACTGCTTCAGCAGCAGACATGGCAGACCTTTCTTCAGGCTTCCAGGGTGTGTCTCTCCAGTTGGAAACAGGCCCTGCTGCTGGAGGTGTGCTCGGGATGACAAGCTCACTGAAGGAGACACTGTGGAGAGGGCGGGAGCCATTCTGGGTGTTCTAGCGGGTGAGGAGCCCCTGGGTCCTGTTGGAGGTGCCGTTGGGAAGCCCACAGATGGAAAGGGCCCAGGTGGTTCCAGACCTGTAGGCAAGGGGCCGAAAACACCCGGAATCATCCCTCAGATCTCTGCAGGGGAACCAGGCAGACTGGCCTAGCTTGGCCCTAGCTGGCCATGGTCAACGGGAGCTGATGACTGGTGATGGGCAGACCGGGAGAGCACTGTGTGCCACTGACGGTCATCAGCCAGAAAGGTCTCAACGATGGCTCTGATAGGAAGAAGCAGCGGTCTGGTACCCAGGCTGCAGACCACCATTGGCCGCTGGTGAGGAGGCTCAGAAGCAGACGCTGTGAAGGGGCAGCACGGAGCTGTTCACTGCTGCTCCTGAGCTGCCCCTCTTCAGTCCACGGCCCTCCCTCTGGCTGTTGTGTGAGAGCATGTCCCAGAGATGAGGCCAGGCAGGCTCTGCCCATCTCTGAGACTTACCCAACAGGCTGCGGGACTCGTCAGAAGTCTCTGCGGCTCCGTGGAGGCTGGGTCTGGCCGGAGGCCAGTCCTGGTGCTGATGGGTCTTGTGGTGGCGGCTTCTTGACTGCCTCACCAGTCACAGAAACAGGCCGGTGATGTGTCTGCTTATATTCCTACCCACGTCGCTTCCGTCACGGAGGGACAGATCTGTGAAGGTGTCTGCCTGCTGGGACCCGGGTTGGGTCTGCTCCGCCTGTCAGGGCTGTGAAGCACGTGGCAGGTACCATGCGCTGGAGTCAGCTCCAGAGTGTCAGGTGGCTGCTTTGGCCCAGTTGGTGCTGATCTTGGTGCTGACACTCATTGACTCTTGAGTGTGGTGTGGGTCTGACCGAGAGGCGGAAGCAGGCACAGTGTGGTCCTGTGTCTACTGAAGAAGAGGCGGCCGCAGTCGGGCGGGTGTGAGGGCCTACCTTGATAAACTGGAGCCCAGTGAGATGACAGTCAGAGAATGCTTTCATGTCTCATGGGATCAGTCCACGCCAAGCCCTCTGGGGCAATATCAGGGCTGATGGAAAGATCTCAGAAGGGTCAGATGCAAAGCTAAAAACTTCTTGGCCGGATTCCTCGCGTAAAGTATGGATTCACAGCAAATACTGGTTGGGGGGCTGGGATGCTGGTTCATTGGTAGAGCACTTGTTTGATCCTCAGCACCACATTAAAAAAATAAATAAAAATTGGGCTGGGGATGTGGCTCCAGCGGTAGCGCGCTCGCCTGGCAGGCGCGCGGCCCTGGGTTCGATCCTCAGCACCACATACAAATAAAGATGTTGTGTCCGCTGAAAACTAAAAAATAAATATTAAACAATTCTCTCTCTCTCTCTCTCTCTAAAATAAATAAATAAACAAACAAATAAAAATAAAGATATTGTGTTCCAGCTACAACTAAAAAAAAAAAACAAAACACTGGTTTGGTTTCATCCTCATTTCTTCTAGTAGCAGGGTTTCCATTTATAGAAGGGTCACTCTCCTACTCTTTTTAAGGCCCTTGCTCAGCATCTGCAGGGCCATCTCAAGTGGCCACCCACCCTTCACTGCTGGCACTTTCCTGCCCAAGGGCGTCTCACCCTCCCTCACATTGCCTCGTTGGGACCTGCCCAGCTCCCATCCCTGAGCTGCCCCATGAAAGTCGGGAACCCCAGCCTGTTCTGCGCCCCCCCACCCCACCCCGGTCAATGCAGAGATGGCCTTGATTTGTCAGCTCTGACAATACACTCTCGTGTGTCTCTGCCTGGCCTTTCATTTCCCGCTCGCCCATCTCCTGGCTCCTCGCTTTCCTTTCGCTCTGGCTGTACAGAAATTAGTTGAAAATAAAAGTTCCGGGCTGGGGCTGGGGCGGGGGCTGAGCACTGATCCTCAGCACCACATAGCAATACATGAAATAAAGGCAGGCTGTCCACCTACCACTACAAAAAAACCTAATGAATAAATAAACAAATGAAAAGCTCCATGTTGGTAGTAAAAAACCCAGCCCAGGGGGCACGAGGGGGGACGCCAAGCCCACCCAGCCCTGGGGCTGAGGGGGAGGGTCTGAGCGCCAGGGCAGCCTGGGCAACTCAGCCAGGCCCTGTCTCAAAGTCACACTGGCGTGCACTCTCCGTCCCCAGCACCACAGAACACAGAAGCCCAGGAGCCAGGGGCTGGCTGCAGATGTGCAGGGGGGTGGGGGAAGTCCAGCAGCACGTGGCCAGCTCCCTCCCTGGAGGCAGGTGACTGAATGCAGAAGGACCCACCAGGAACAGGTGTCCCATGGTGTCCCAGCCCTGAGACAGGGAAGCAGAAAGGGGCCTCTCTAGCGAGCGCCCTTCCCCTCTCGAGGCCAGCCCAGGAAGTCCTGCTAGTCCTCACAGGCTGCACCCAAAGCCAGAGACGGGGAGGACACCCAGACCTGGGGTCCCGTCTCTCCAGGGAGGGTGTGGGCCCCAGAGAGCAGATCTGGCCCTTGGCTCTCCCACAGAGGGTTAAGGGCACTGGAGGAAGCAGGAGCCCGATGGCCAGGAGGCCAGGAGTGAAAGGGCAAAGTGCGAAGACTGCCCTCCACTGTACTGTCCTCAGCACAGACCAGGACCCGGCACATGAATAAATAAAGACATAAAAGCAGCCAAGACTTGCGGTGGTGCCCCTGCACGTGTGCCCTGGACACCAGTGGCCTGGACCCGGGCCGCAGTCCAGAGGCAGCATACTGCTCAGCGGGCAGGGCCCCCCAGCCCCTGGAGGGAATGAGTAAAAAAAACAAAATGCAACCTTCATTTATTTATTTATTTTTTAATTTGAATTTCAAGTTTAACTGGGTGTCCCCGTTTGTATCTGAAAAGCCTAGCCATGCTGTCTGTCCCTGGTAGGCAGAGGGGCCAGGACAGAGCAGAGCAGGGACTCAGGTGCTGGCCTGCTGAGCAGGGCTCAGGGCAGTGGCTCAGGGCAGTGGCTCCAGGGAGGGGCCAGAGCAAGCCCTGGAGGTGGCCTGGTGTGGGCTTTGTTTGGAGAACAAAGGCCAAGGCTTCTGGGCAGCCCTGAAACCTCCCAGGGCTGGACTTGCCAGAGGCTGGGTAGGGCAGGAATTCCGCAGCCCAGCCTTGTTTGTGACCTGCAGGGCTCTGATGCCAGCTGGCCTCCCCGTCCTCCCGTCCTCCCTCCTCCTGCACGTAGCTCCGGACCCCCTGAGATTCTGCAGCCTGAAGGCTTCCTGCCTGGGCTCTGGGCAGCTCAAGGCTCCCAGGGTCCTGAGCTGCACCTCACTGTGGGCAGGGAACCTCCACAATCCCCGCCCTGAGTCGGGGCCCCTAGACCCCGCACCCTGCCTAGCCTCCTCCTGGAAGCAACTGCTCCCCAGGGGCCTCTGCCTGTGCTGCCTTCCCCTTCCCGTGGACATGCCCTTCCCTGCCACTCCTGAGCAAATTCACGTGCCCCTCCAAGGAGTCGCCCACCCCTTGGCAAGAGCCGGCACCGATACCTCATTACATCTCCCGCTGTTTCTTGGTACAGGGGATGGAGCCAGGGGTGCACTACCGCCGACCTACTCCCCCAGCCCTTTTTAATTGTTTGTCTGTCTGAGACAGGGTCGAAGTTGCCCAGGCTGACTTCAAACTTGCCACCCTCCTGCCGTGGCCTCCAGGGTCAGTGCCACCGACATGGCCTCTGCCCCCGGGCTTCTCCCAGCTTTCTATCCGAGCTGTATCTCACCGATTCACCCCGCAGCCAGGCACAGAGGCCACACCTGTGGTTCCGGTGACCTGGGGGCCACGCAGGAGGGTGGCAAGTTCGAGGGCAGCTGGGCAGCTCAGCTCTACCTGGCTCCACAACATCCCATCACCCCAACAGGAAGCCTGTTCCCATGAGCTGCCCCCAACCCCCATCCCATCCCCTGGCACCCACGAACCCATGTCCCATCTCTGAACTGGTCTGTTCTGGTCATTTCCCATTAAGCGCCTGGTTCTCACCCTCAAGGTCCACCTGCAGGTGACACAGACCTGGATGGTGGGACAGGAAGTTAAAGGTGTGAGTCTACACACGGTGCTCTGGAAGCCATCTGCCTGGGGCGACTCTGGCCCTGCCTCGGAGCCACATTCCTTAGCAAAGCACCTGCCTGCAGGAGGAGCACAAAGTCCCCAAAGGGGACTCTCAGGATCTTACACAGACCAGACTCCAGGACTCAGCCAAGGAATGAGACCCCAAGCCCCCAGCTGTCAAATCTGTCAGGACAAGTTTCAATCAGACCAGGTCAGCCCAGGCAAGTGACCCAGGTCTGCCTGTCCTCAGAGTCCAGTTCCCTCCCTGGGGTAAGGCTCTGGGCACAAGGACCCAAAGGTCTGATGGGCCCTGCTACAGGAGGGCTGGAGGCACCTTCTGTCCCTCTCCTCCCCAGAGGGTCCACGGTCTCCCTTCCCCCAGAATCCCACTCCCCCTTTTCCGACCTCTTCTAATAAACTCAGGCCTGCTCCTCTGACATCCTGGCCCGGTCGGTCCCAGGATGCATGGCCTTGAGCTCTGACATGGCCTGCCGGGCCAGGTGCCACACGGCCGCCCTGAGAGTGTCCCTCCACCCACCCAGGGATGCTCCAGACCGCTGGGTGCTGCCTGCTGTGTATGTGGGTGCCGGAGTCTGGGTGTGAACCGGGCCTTCCCTGCTCTTGGGTACATGCCTAGGAGAATTGCTGAGCAGGGGCTGAGGGTGGGGGTCTGTGGCTAGCACTTGCCTAGCACTCAGAAGACCCCAGATTCCATCCCCAACATCACAAAGAAAGAAAAAGAAAAGAAAAAAAAAACAAACATGGGTTAAACAGAAGTGCATTTAGGCTCCTCTGGGCTGCCTCCCGGTGGCTGTGCCAGCCTGTGTCCCTGGCAGCAGTGTGAAAGTCCCAGCTTTGAATTCTCACCAGATCTACCATCTGGTTTTCAGACCCCCGCCCTCCTGGGAGTGGCCAGTGAGCCCCATCCCACCTGGCTATGGTCCTGAGGGAGTTTCCCTGTGGGCTGACCTTGTTGAGTCAGACACACACACACACACACACACACACACACGGTGCCTTCTGGCATCTGTAGGGTTCCTTGGGATCCAGATCCTTGGCGCCCTTTATCTTATGCATTCTTCACAGTGCTGCAGAGGAACCCGGGCCTGGGGCCTGCTAGGCCAGGGCTCTACCACTGAGCCACACCCAGCCCCTTGGCCCATTTTTAAATCACCATTGAATGGAGGGGGGGTGTTGCACGTGTGTGTGTTTAATGGACACAAACCCTTTGTTTTATTCGTTTTTATGTGGTGCTGAGGATCAGACCCAGTGCCTCACACATGCCAGGCAAACGCTCTGCCACTGAGCCCCGGCCCCAGCCCCTTGAATCACATTCCTTATATGCTCTAGATATGTCCCTTATCAGATGCAGGATTTGCAAATAATTCCTCTTTCTATGGACTGTCTTTCACTTTCTTGGTGTCCTGGAAGAACAGAAGTTTTTGCTTTTGAGACTGTGAGAGGCCCTGGGATTATTCCAGCACATAAAAAAAAGGGAGGGGGGAAGGAGGAGGAAGAGAAAGAAAAAGAAGGGTTTTAGTTCTGATGCAGGGTCCCTTCTCTTGCAGCCATCTGTCCTCTCTGGGGACCAGCAGCTACTCCCACAAGGCCAGGTAGAGCCCACCCTAATGGCTGTTCTGTCATCTGTTGTTATTCCTGCACGTGGTGTCCCCAGGGTTGGGTTCCCAAAGAAAACACAGAACTGGAAGCCAGTTAGATCTAAATTTCCTTTGTGTGATGGCCCAAAACCTGTACAGGAAACACGCCAAGAAACAATTTGCTCTCCCTCTGGGTCTAATCTGAGGGCCAATCGGCTACTGCTGAGGCAAGGGACCTTCCTCTCACCGAACTTAGCACCGGCTTTTCTTTTTTTTTTTTTTTGCGATGCAATTTACACGATATAAATTTATACCTCCACAAAAGGCAAGAAAAACAAAAATAAGCTAAAATTTACCTTTTTAAATTATTCACAAAAGCTTTACTTCTATCTTATATCAAAAAAATGTGCCATTTTCACCAATTTCAACCTGAAACCTTTAAAAATAACGGAGCAAGCATGGTATGGCGCATGCCTGTTGAAAGTGTTACCGCTGTTGACCGGTGACGTGACGAGTCCTTGCTTCCCCAATGTTGAAGAATAACACCAGAGAGCACGCCCAGGCAAGGTCAGAGTAGAAATCAGAAGTTTATTAAAGGACAGCAGAAAAGACTTCTCCTGGAGGAAGAAGGGGACCCAAGAGGTGGAATCCGTGGAAGTGCGGTTGTCTCCCCTTTTTATGGGTTTGATGACGGAATGCAAGGGGGAAGGGTTAGGACACAGGTGGGCCAAACAAGTAATCTGGGCAGGAAGGACTTAATTATCACTTTTGGGGATGGGTTTATCACTTCTCTGGGATGGGCTATCTCCAAATCTGTTGGGGGCTGTTTCCTGGGTTTCTTTGAGGTGGACTTTGGCCTAGGGCCTTTCCGGGACTTCATGAACATTCCATGAGTTGTCCTGTGTTTCCCGGAATCATGGTCAGCATGGCCTCCATTTTAGATTTCACTCGATATTAGACCCCATTTACCTAACTACACTGAGTACCTAATTTTAAATCTGGCTTCAAAAGAAGAACAAGGCTCCTGGTAGGAGAAAATGCCCATTTATTGAGGAACAGCTCTGCATATTTATAACCCCAGAGGTTTGGGAGGCTGGGGCAGTGAGTTCAAAGCCAATCTCAGCAAGTGAGGCTCTGTCTCAAAAAACAATAACAAAAAGGGCTGGGGCTGTTTCTCAGTGGTTAAGCACCCCTGGGCTCAACCCCCAGTACCAGAAATAAATAAGTAAGGAAAACACGCAGCAGGAAGCCAGCAGCCGCGCCCCACCTCCGGGCACCCTGGGCCCCACCCCCAAGTCCCCGGCGGCCCCCCCCGGGTCACGTGCGGCTGCTCTGCCGCCGGCCAGGCTTCCGGAGCGGCCAGGCTTCCGGAGCTGGTGCCCGCCGGGCTGGCTCCGGCATACGTGCGTGTGCGCGCGTGCGCAGGGCGTGGCGTCCGGCGTGCCCCGCCCTGTGACGCCACTGGCGTGCGCGCGCCCGGCAGCTTTTCCCCGCTCTACTTATAGCGCCAGGGCAGGGTCGGCAGCGGGGACGACGGGCGACATGGCGGCGGTGCTGCTGGTGCTGGGCTTCGCGCTGCTGGGCGTTCAGGGCGCCTCCGCGGCGGGTGAGGAGCAGGCGGGTCCGCGGGTCCCCGGGGGCTGTGGAGGGGCTGGGACTGGAGGAGGGACGCCGCCTGGAGTCCCCACCCCGAGGACCCGGGGGAGAGGTGACCCTGGGGTTTCTCGCGGTACTGCCGTGCCTCGGGCGATGTCCCCGAGGTTTGAGGGGGCCCTTGGGGGACGAGAGTGGAGTGGCCCCCGCCGGGGGTGACCTTGGGGGTTCTCAGGGGGTCCTTCGGGGAATGGGAGTGGAGGGCGTATTCTGGGGGGCCCTGGGCCCCGTGGATGGGGCTGGAGAAGTGCTGCTGGAGATCCTCACGGGACAGTAGTACCGGGGCAGCAACCCAGGATTTGGGGGAGATGGAGTGAAGGAGGTCTCCAGCTGGGGGTCCGCACCCCTAGGGACAGCAGCGCTCAGGGGTGACGTCGCGAGGTTTGGGGGCCCTGGGCTAAGGGCGGCCTCGTGCCTCAGGGAGCCTCAACAAAAGGGGGACAAAATGGAGGGGTGCTGCCAAGATGAGAAGCCCCTGATCCTGCTGGTGCTTGGAAGCAGGAAAAGACCCTGGGAAGTTCCTGGGGGTAACAGTGCCATTAGGGCTCTCCCCAGTATCCCTGCCTGGATGTGTGGGTGCAAAACCTCTCACCACATTTTGGAGGTGAGCTCTCCTGTCTGACCCGGTAGGGGAAGGATCAGTCCTGGAAGAGTGCCTCAGGCATTGGCGGTGGCCACCTGCCTTGCCTTTGGCAAGGGAAGGGAGACCCAACTCAGGGTTTTTTGTTTGTTTTATATTTATTTTTTAGTTGTAGTTGGACACAATATCTTTGTTTCACTTATTTATTTTTATGTGGTGCTGAGGATTGAACTCAGGGTCTTGCTCGTGTGTGGCAGGCGCTCTACTGCTGAGCCACCACCCCTGCCCCCCAACTCAGGCCTTTTGAGGAGCCCCTCTGGATTGGAATCAGGGCTTCAGGCTGGTCCAGTGCCTGCCCAACCCATGTCCACAGATTGCATGCTGTGGGGCACATCCATGGTGGCCCATCCTGCCTGGGTATGCATACAGCCCTGGCATCTCTGTGATCTGTGCTACTGGGACCTTGGCGCTCATCTGGAAAAATAGCTATTGTGCCCAGGTGGAAGCTGGGACTACGTGCAAGGAATGGCCCTGGAACTGTCGGCTCTGGGCCTGGAGGAATTATCATTCTTGGTGGGATTTGGACCCTGTCTCCATCTGGCACACATGCATGCTCCCTGAGTCTGGTTGTACTGCCTTCTCAAATGCTGTCTGACCTGAGGTAGAGTGAGACGGTGTCTAGTCCTTTTCCTCCTTGACAAGTGGACAAATGGAGGCCTAGGAGGGGAGTCAGGTGTTCAAGGCAGCAGGGACATGGCCTCAGCCTCCCCGGTTAAAGCAGAAAGTGCTGTTTTGGTAGACTTGGTGGCATTGGTGCTCAGTGCTGCACACGGGGGCCTTCTGGGAAGAGGGCCAAGGGGTGTTTTCCAGAAGAGCAAGACAGCATTCTTGCTTCATGGGGGGAATTTTCTTCCTTTTTTTGAGACCCCCTATTTGGTACCAGATTAAGATCCATTGCACAGGAAATGAAGGCAAAACCCAAGGTCTGCTGCAAGGGGGTCAGGGCTGTAGCCAGGCAGCAGTGCCTGAGCAGTGGATGACAGGGCATTGGATAGGGGCCAGGAAGGGGGCTGCCAATAGCAGAAGCTTCACCAGTGCTTCTGACCCACTTTAGCGTTTCCTTGTCTGTAATCAAAAAGGCCCTTTATTGGCCTCCCCCCAGGCAAAAGCCTTAGTCCCCCAGTGAGGCTGGCTCTCTGGGTGATACAGATAGGAGCCCCCACAAGGTGAATGCAGAAGATAAACTGCGGTGGGGAGGGGCTGAAGCCCCACTGGCCCTGCCTGGATTGGGTTCAGTGCTCTGCCACGGTGGCTAAGTGGGTAGAGGACCTTCGCCTTGCCCAGAGCCTAAGCAGGTTTATGCCAGCAGAAAGTTGAACAGCTGGCAGACCCCCTGCTCTCCCCTGAGTGGCACAGGGAGCTGTTGTGCCCCGGCAGTCTCTGTGGTGTGGGAGGTGTGCAGGGACACCTGGGATGTGTCTGTGCTTGCTTATCTCACTTTCAGGCTTTGCCCTTGAAGGGACTCAGAGCCTGAGGGTCAGGGTGCAGAGCACCCCCCCC
>NW_025999863.1:213812-224464 GCF_001458135.2 Marmota marmota marmota
CCCCCCGGCACAGAGTGGATGCTCCTACATTTTATGGTGCTGGGGGTTCCACCCGTTTCCTCTGAGTGACCATGCTAGCTTTTCCTGGCCAGCCTGCTCCTCAGAAGCTGGCACTGGGACCCTCCCGAGATGGGCACCTGGGGTGGGATATGGTAGCCATTTGATGCCCACAGCCAGCCTCCCAGCACGTTCTCCCCAGTCCTGGCAGCTCAGCTGTGGGGGAGGAGGGAAGCTGGGCGTGGGCCGCCACTCTGTGCTCTCTGGGAGGGGCCCTCTACCATATACGGCTTACCCTGCAGTGGCCTGGCCTTATGCCCTGCCCGATTGCAAGTGGGCAGGGAGAGGGTGGCTGTTTTTAGATGAAGGTGAGTGCTGGAGTGGGTTGCAGATCGCATGGCAGGATCTAGACTTGCCTTCTCCGGGCGGGTAGTGGAGGAACAGAAGCTCCCCTTGGCTTCTCTCTTGGGTGCTGGCATCACCCCCAAAGCTCTGCCCAGTGAAAGGCAGCCATAGGGTGCACTGTCCTTGTGTCTGAGGCCACTTGGAGGGAATGTGGACAGGACTGTGCATGAATCCTGGCTTCATTTCCCAAGAGACACCGACATTTCCAAGACTGAAGCAGAGAGGCCCCTCAGGGCAGAAGTTCTGGTTCCCTCTGGTTCCCTGCATGACTATCAGGCCCAGGTGTCCCCAGAGACCAGGCAGCCATGCCCAGTCCTGCAGACATCCACAGCACCTGGTGGAGAGGTGGGGCTAGGGTAGGGAAGAGTAAGGCCCAAGAGCCAAGGTGGCAGCTTGGGAGCCACTGCCCTGAAGCCCTTGGTGAGGGAAGGCTGAGCCCTGAGGCGGTCCCAGGCCAAGGAACACCCTGCCCGCAGGCGGGAAGGCAGAGTTTCCTGCCCTGACTCACTGCTCCCACTCTGCCCCAAGCTGCTGGTTTTGCAATCAGGGAAATCTCATCTCCCACAAAATGTAGGTCACCCGGAGGTGATCTTTTCACAATACAGGCAGTGCCAACAGTTGCTGACTCTGCATCTGCTGCCCTGCGGGCCTTGAAACCACTCAGGTGGACAGGCATCTTGCCCAGTCCCTGGAGCTGTGGGGCAGGTGCCTGCCTTGCTCCAGAGCAGAGGGCCTCTGGCCTGGGGGCCCGGGCCAAAACCTGCCTGTGCGTCTGCAGAAGTCTTGCCCTAGGCAGTATCAGAGCCTGCATCGGTGTCCTGCCACTCTACAGTTCTGAGACCCTTTGTCCCATTTCAGAGAAAGAACCTGCAGGTGACCAGTGGTGGGGACTCAGGCCCCTTCCTGCCAGCGTGGCTGGTCCTGAGCCCCGCGCCCTCCACCAGGCGGGCTGTTCTCCATGCCTGCCTGGCTGTGGTTGCCCCGCAGAGATCCTGAGTGTGTCCTTGGGAAGGAGTGCCTGCCTTCCGCTGCAGGCCAAACGGAGCGCAGGGGCAGAGGACCTGTGCACGCTTGGGAGGCTCTGTAGTGCAGGTGTTCTCCATGGAGGGTACCAGGCTGAAGTGGGGTGCTGCCTGTGGGACCCCATTAGGAGGGCCATAAGAAGGGTTCTGACAGGCCTCAGTCACAGCCTCTGGCTTCCCAGTCTCGGGTCTAGTTTGAAGCTATCTGTGGCCTCACCGTTGTGCTGTCTCTGGTGAGGACCTGGCCCAGGTGGGCACGGGCCAGGCTGAGCCCCAGTGGCTCTAGGGCCTCGGGTGTCCTCTTCTCCACCCAGCTGTGCCCAGCTCCTGCACAAGCTGGAGGGAAGCAGGGCTCGCTGCAGAAGGCCCTGGCCGCTGTGCATCCAGGCTTGTGATGTGGGTGTCCCAGCCAGCGCTGACCTTTGCCCTCGATTCTCCTCCCTCATAGTAATAGCGGCACTCACCCTCTCCCCATAGCTGGCTTCATCAAGTCTCCACTGTCCCAAGAGGGGTGGGCGGGGGGCCGTGTGGAACTGCACTGCCAGGCTGTGGGCAGCCCCGTCCCCGAGATCCAGTGGTGGTTTGAAGGGAACGGTCCCAATGACACCTGCTCCCAGCTCTGGGATGGCGCTCGGCTGGACCGCGTCCACATCCACGCCACCTACCGCCAGCATGCGGCCAGCAGCGTGTCCATCGAGAAGCTTACCACGGAGGATGCAGGCACCTACGAGTGCCGGGCCAGCAACGACCCCGACCGCAACCACCTGACCCGGGCACCCAGGGTCAAGTGGGTCCGTGCCCAGGCGAGCGTGGTGGTCCTCGAACGTGAGTGGCCGGGGTGCCTGCCTCAGTTGTCCTTCTGTGCCACCCGGCCCCTGGGTCCTGCTCCGTAGCATCCAGATGCCCCCCACCCAGCTCTCCGTCCCACTCCCCACCAAGGCCTTTCCTACCTGGACCCAGGACTCTCCGGTTACGGTGGGCTTGCTGCTCAGTGGGCCTGGGGTGGCCTGTAGGAGTAGGCAGGCCTGCCCTTTGCCCTGCGGTCTCTGCACCCTGTTTTGTCCCATCCATCTGCCTGCCCTGCTCTCCAGTGCCTGCCTGGCCCCCTGCACCCTGGCTGGCCTGTCTCCCTTGTGCGTCTGACCAGTGGGTCGGGACCTGCCACTGCGTGGCCACACTGAGCATCCACACGGCCGTGCTCAGCCCAGGAGCGGGACTTCCAGAACCTCTGGGGGCTTCTCAGCTTCTAGTTCTAGATGCTTTCAGGTTCGATTCCTGAAGGGTGTGTCGCAGCCAGCCAGGAGGTCTGCTCTGCTGGGGTGAGGGTCCCAGCAGTGCCCCAGAGCGGGGCAGGTGCCCTGGACAGCCGTGCTTTCCTCATTTGCGAAGGCTAGGCCTTTGTTGGGGGTTTGGGGGTATCATCGGCTCAGCTAGTCAGATGCCTGCAGAGGTGCCTCAGGTCAGTGCTGCAGCAGCAGGAGAGGCTCCTTGGATCGGGCAGTGGCCTTGGTCTGCAGTGAGGACACTGGTGGCTTGTATGGTCCTTGCGTCGTGTGCTGACCAGCTTACTTGGCTTCCTAGCGGGCACCATCATGACAACTGTGGAGGACATTGGTTCTAAGATGCGTCTCACCTGTGCCTTGAATCACAGCACCACCCAGGTCACTGGCCACCAGTGGGTGAAGGGTGACAAGGTGCTGAAAGAGGACGTCCTGCCTGACCTGCAGACAGTGTTTGAGTGAGTAAGGGGCTGCTGCCAGCAATCCTGTGCCCAGCGGGGTCCAGAGGGTCCGGGATCCCAGAGTGTCCTCGGAGGTGTGGGGGCAGTGCAGGCCGACCACCCCCACACTGGGGATACAGATGCCACTGTGTCCTCAGGGTGCTCTTGGGGGCCCTGTGCACAAGTGGAGGCCTCAGAAGCCAAGCACTGGGGCCCCTCTCTGCCTGCCCCATGGCTGGGCATTACCCTAATTGGGCCTTTTGTGTCAGGCTTACTGGGGCGGACGGGCCATGAGTGCAGGCAGGGCTGGCAGCTACAGCAGGCTTTTTAAGTGGGTCCCTGACTGCCTCTGGTCTGCGTCCCCTCCTGAGGGCCTCCCTGGCAGGTCACTGCACACAGTCTTGACAGGACTGTGGTGGCTGGGTTAGGACAACCCTCTGTGAGCCACAGGCACCCTAAGGCCCCAGTTCCTGGGGGCAGGGCTGCCTGGCCATGAAGACCAAACTCACTCCTACCTAATTGCAGGGTGAACATGGAGGACAGCTCTGGCAGGTACTTCTGTGTCTTCCTCCCTGAGCCCGTGGGCAGGGCTGAGATCACAGTGAGTGGTAAGTGCTCGGCACAGGGCACCCTGCATGGGGCCTGGGCCGGGATAGTCTGCCATGCCCTTCGGTGGGGGGGGGGGACCGGGGGTTAGCAGGGTCAGGAGCCCAGGAACAGTTCTGCAGGGCCTAGGTGTCGGACTCTCCTTGTTCTCTCCAGGGCCTCCCCATATCAAGGCTGCAAAGAAGTCTGAGCATGCCAATGAGGGGGAAGCGGTCACTCTGGTCTGTAAGTCAGACTCTTACCCGCCTGTCACCGACTGGGCCTGGTACAAGATGGTCAACTCCCATTACCAGGTGAGGGCCCAAACTGGGACCCAGGGCTGCAGGACCACGGGTGGGAACCCAGAGCTCTCCCTCCAGTCTGACAAGGTCCCCCTAGGTCATCACCAACGGCTCCCAGAGCAAATTCTACGTGAGTTCTTCAGAAGCCAAGTCGGAGCTGCGCATCAAGGACCTGGACATGGGTGCCGACCCCGGCACCTATGTGTGCAATGGCACCAGCCTGGAGGGCGAAGAGAAGGCCGAGATCACCCTGCGGGTGCGCAGCCGCCTGGCCGCCCTCTGGCCCTTCCTGGGCATCGTGGCTGAGGTGCTGGTGCTCGTCACCATCATCTTCATCTACGAGAAGCGGCGGAAGCCCGATGAGCCCCTGGATGGTGAGCTGCAGCCCCAGGAGCCTGGGGGTCGGGGAGCTCCTGGGGAGGGCGGGGTCTGCCACGCCTCACTGCCCCTCTCTCCTCCCTCGGCCTCAAGCTGGCATCCTCCACGGTAAGTGGTGCCTCAGGTACCTCTGACCGCTGGGGGCCTTGAGGATCTTGGCTCTGGTGAGCCTTTGACTGCATGGCGTAGCCTCAGGCGCCCTGATTGCCACCTGGCAGCGGCCCTGGGAGTGGCCCCTGCACACCCTACCCCAGGTGTGGGCCTGCATGCTTGCCACAGGGGCCTCGGCTGTGCTGCTGTCCTTAGCCGGGGTGCGGGCAAGGCCAAGGCCACAGTGCCTTTGAGGTGCTTGGCCAAGGTGAGGAGTGCCAG
Organism: Marmota marmota marmota; assembly: GCF_001458135.2. NCBI lineage: Eukaryota > Metazoa > Chordata > Mammalia > Rodentia > Sciuridae > Marmota > Marmota marmota. Next base: position 218,594 of record NW_025999863.1, read on the forward strand.
CTTTCTTGCACGGCCACTGCCTGGGAGGGACCCTGGGTGGCTGTCCCCTCTGGTGAGCCCCGAGGGAAGCTGCAGGTGTGCTGTGCAGACCTCTCCTGATGCCCGTCTCCTCTCTCCCACGTTGGCTGTGCCTACAGATGACGATGCAGGCGCCGCACCGCTGTAAGTCCTAGCTCACTGGGGGAGTGTTGGGGGCTCCAAGGTGTGTACCCAGACCTCCCTGGGTCCTTGGTGGGTGCCTCCCAGGCAGTCAGGGTGCTGCTCTGAGAGGGGCTGGGCTGGGGAGTGCTCGGTCTCCAGCCAGGCCCCATGGGCTGAGGCCCTGCCCTGTTTCCCCAGGAAGAGCAGCAGTCACCACGTGAATGACAAGGGCAAGAATGTCCGCCAGAGGAACGCCACCTGAGCAGGTGCACACCGACCCTGGGACCCCAGGGACCCCCCCGGGGTGAGGGCGGGGCTGGTATTTGAGGGACCCCTGCCTCTCCAGGCGCCCCAGGACTGGAGCCGTGTGCTGGAGCCCCGTGTCTGCGTCTCTGCCTCCAGCAGGAGTCCATCCCCGTGTTTGCAAGATCCCAGATTCTCACCTCTGAGAGAACCCTCGGCCAGAGCGAGCCTGTTACAGATTGCAGCGTGCCCCTGTGTAGTTGAAACGCAGTAGGTTCTATGCATAGAATTCTGTTAGGTGTTCACCATTTAAATGTGTCACTGGAGCCCTGGAGTGTCCGCCTCTCCCTGGCCACGCCTGGGCGTGTGGGTGGGTGGTTGAACCTCCCTAGCCCCCAGTCCAGTCTCCTGCCTGTCTGAGGCCAGTGCTCTGTGTTTGCCCTGGGCTTTGTGGAGATTTCTTCATGAAGGTTGCAGGTCTGTGACTCAGTGGCAGCTCAGACCTCTTGATGGTGGAGGGGGCCTGCCTACCTACCCACTCACCTGCACAGTGACCCCTTCACTCTCCCAAGTGACCCCTACCCCCTCCCAATGTCTGTGTGCCAGAGGATGGGACTCCACAACTCCCCAGCTCCAGCGGAGGATAGCAGCACCCTTTCCAGTGTTGGGCTGGGTGGGAACCCTACAATAAAGACTGACCCCACCCCGCCTCGTGTTCACCTTGGCTGTGATGACTGCAGGTGACAGGAGCCTGTGGGTGGAACCCAGGGCATGGAGCAGGGGTCACAGGTGAGGGAGGCCTATGGGCAGCTCAGCTATCAGGGCAGGGCCAGGGAACAGGGAGGGCAGGTAGTAGGGCTGCAGGTCTCCAGGTACTGAGAGTGTGGGCAGAACAACCCAGAAGCCAGGTCAACCTTGGGAGATGGGCAATGGTTGTACCTGTCTCAGCAACTTATTGAGGCCTCATCTCAAAATTGAGAATCAAAAGGTCTGGAGGTGCAGCTCCGTGGTGAAGCCCCTGGGTCCAGTCCCCATAACCACAAAAATAAAACTGCAGGTTTCCTGCTGATGGCTCTCTGGACAGCCCTCTTGGTGTCTCCTCTAAGTGCTCTGAGCCTGGTGCCATCTGCACAGTGGTGAGGCCCGTGTGGTCTAGGAGGGGGCAGCACTCTGTTCAGGGGTGACCTGGCTGGGCCTCCCTCCCGCTCCCTGTGGGGCAGTCTGCCTGCCAGTTCCTGCACAAGCCCACGGCACCTGAATGTGCTCCCACCCAGAAAAGGAGCCTTGATGGATGCATTCCTACCTCAGGAAACAGGCAGGAGGATCGCAAGTTTGGGGCCAGCCTGGGCAACTTAGACCCACTCAAGAGGAAAAGGCCAGGGTGTGTTCTGCCTCCTGCCTCACACATAAGCCAAGGCCCCAAAGGCTGCCAAGGACGAAGTACCCACAGTGAGGGGGCCCTGACCTCAAGAAGGGGTGCCTGGGCTGGAACTGGAGCCCGATGGCAGAGCACTTTCCTGGAATGTGTGGAGACACTGGGTTTGGCCCTTCACACCACCTAACGATGAACAAGATAAAGGCATTCTGTCCATCTACAGCTAAAAAGCTTTAGAAAAGAAGGGGTTGCCTGCCCCAGCAGCCACAGCAGGCCGGTGAGCAGTTCTGGGGAGATCCGTGCCTGGCTGGGACCCCAGAGCACAGCTCCGCCCTTCAGCTGGGCCAGCAGGGGCAACACCCTTCTCAGGTTCCCAGAGAAGCAGGAGCCCCGGTCAGTTAGGAAATTGGCATCTCCCAGTGGCTGGGGTAGGTTCAGAGAAACAGGAAAACCCTGGCCCATGGCCTGTTCCCAAGGCAAATGGGCAGCCCTGGGATGGGCCCTAGAACCCAGGGTGCTCTGGGATGCACCCGGCCCTTCCCTCCACTACCACCAGAGGGCCACACACACCAACCAGGCCTGCCAGAGCACAAGAGTGCCTCACCCAGAGGGTCAGCTGGTGGCGGGGCCCGCCTGCCTGGGCCCCTGGCCGCCTGGCCTGCACACATCTAGGGCTGGACCCACCTGGATCTTTACCTGAGGCCTGGAGTCCCAGGCAGAACCTGGTACTTGTGCACAGGGGTGCCCACTTGGGGCACTGGTGCCTGTGGTACGCCTAGGCTGGATGGCCCCCACCTGGGGACAATGCCCAGCTCAGCCCTCCTCCTTGGGGCTGTTTCACTGGGGGCCAGGTACTATCCCTTCTACACCAGACTGGCTCAGTGAGCCTGTGAGCGTCCACAGATCCTGGGGGAGTGCATAGAGGTGAGGGTGGGCCCGCTCACCAGGGCCCTTGTGCCCATGTGCTCCCTGTGTGCTGCCCAGCAGACGTTCTGCCAGTCCTGGCCAGCACCAGGCCATTACTAGGTGTGGCTGCAGCACTGTGAAGCCTGCCAGTTTCCCAGGGATGAAGTGGGGAAGCCACAGCACCAAACGCACTGCACGCTTGGAACCTTCCGGAAACGGCTGCAGGGTCCCAGGAGTCCCAGCCCCCAGTGGGCAGAGGGGCAGGGCCGGGCGGCCTTGCACAGACAAGGGCTTATTCATGGGGCTGGATTCCACTGGGGCTGGCAGCTGGCGGGCAGCTCCTGCTCCAGGCTGACCGCTGCTGGCTCCTCCGGCCCCTCCTGTGCTTACCCACCGCCTGTGAGGGTTGTGAGGACAGCTGCCCTCCCAGCCCCTGCTGGGTTCCTACCATCTTGAGGCCTTCGGGCACTGAGGCCTGGATGGGATGATGCCTTCCAGCCTGTCAAGGAAGGGGCCTGGGGCCACCTGCTGTGGCGGGCACAGTGGAGGGGTCAGGAGCCCTGAAGCAGAACTGGCTGGAGGAGGGAGTCCCCAGACATTGGTCTCTCTTACCTTGCAGGACAGAAAACCTGAGCAAATGCCAGGTGGACAGCACCAGAGCCCCTCCTTGTGTAGACACTGGGGAAACAGACTGGGGTGCTGCAGCCAGCCACATCCGTCACCCGCCCTCAGAGCTGTGGGTGTGGCTGAGACCCAGGTGTTGCCCTTCCCAAACCTACACTCCCCCATGGTAAACCTGGGCCCAGTCCAGCCAGGCAGAGGCTGGGACATGTGCAGATTGCAGGGTGGGCTTCCTGCGTAACTCTCTGGTCATAACCCTCCCTTTCCTTAATTTTTAATGGTTTCTTAGTTGTTGGTGGACACAGTCCCTGTATTTATCTTTCTGTGGTCCTGTGGATGGATCCCCCTGCTGGGCGGGTGCTCCACTGCTGAGCCACAGCCTAGCCCTGGGCAGAACCTTCCTTCCTACTCAAAAGGCCTCTGAGCTTCCATCCAGCCCCAGGCCTGGACCTGTGGCTGGGGTTCTGAAGTGCTGCGAAGGGGGCAGCAGAGGGAGCCCAAGAGCCGCAGGGCAGAGGCCCTGGAGGCTCAGCGGGGAGGAGGCCTGACCTCCAGTGGTGGGAACACCAGTCCCAGGAACCAGGAATCCAGGGGCATGGAGTTTTCTTCCAAAGGCAATGGGGAGCCAGGGGGTTCAGGCAGCAGGCAGTGTGAACTACACAGGGGTCAGTGTGGCTCCCTGCTCCTCATCCAAGCTCGGCTAGCCTCGTCCTTTGCCTGCTGGCACTGTTCCTTCTGCTTCGGGCTTTCCTGGATACCCCTGGGCGCGACCCGCGGGCTGGAGTTTCTGCCAGTGGACAACAGGAGACTTTGAAAGCTTGCATTCCTGGTGTTTATTGTGTCTCCTCTGCCTGGCCATGGGCCCCACTCTGAATCTCAGTCCCAGGGTCAAGTGCTTAATGAGTATTTCTTTTTTTTTTTTTTTTTTAAAGAGGAGAGAGAGAATTTTTAATATTTTATTTTTTTAGTTATTGGTGGACACAACATCTTTGTTGGTATGTGGTGCTGAGGATCGAACCCGGGCCGCACGCATGCCAGGCGAGCGCGCTACCGCTTGAGCCACATCCCCAGCCCAAGTATTTCTTAAATAAATAGATAAGTGCAGAGTTCTCTGCCCTGGGCAGGAGGTCAGTGTGGGTGTGGAAAGCTGAGGCTGTCCTGGAATTTGCTGCTGATGCCCAGCCTAGGGTGGGGGCCATGGGTGGGGAGGAGTTGCCAGGACCTAGTGACCAGGACCCCAGGCTCAGAAAGGGGTTGGGGCCCCCAAGTCCCAGAATCCTTCGTGAATCATGGGCAGGAGTGGGGTCCATCAGCCTCATCCACTGCCAGGCACGGTGGCCCCCCGGCAGCCAGGCCTGCCTCCTCTGCATGCACAGCAGCAAGCCCAGGCTCTGGCAACCTGCCCAGCCTGACATCTTCCCAGGGTGAACATAAAAGAGCCCCCTTCAGCCAGAACACGCATCTGCCTGGGGCAGCCTGCAGCCTGGCACTGCTTGCCTGTGGGGGGTGACATGGGGGTCCTCAGGTCTGGGTAGCCTGGCAGGGTTGAGAGGGGGCTCAGCACACCCACTGTCAGAAGGGATAAGCAGGGGGGCAGGCCTTTCATGTACACCTGCTGTGGACCTGACAGGACACATCTCCACCCTCCTGGCCTCAATGTCCCAGATGGAGGAGGGCAGGCAGTGTCACTGTCCAATGTGACATCAAGCCAGGAACATCGTAAAATCCAGAGGGTCCAGGAGGGTTGGAGGTAGGAGGGTTCAGGAGGTCCAAGGGCATCTAAGAGGGTCCCAGGCAGCAGAGCCCCCACCATTTCCAAACCCTCCCTTCCTTAGGGGTTGCTTTCCTCTCTCCACTCTCCTCACCCAACTCCGTCTCATTGCTGTCTCCCCCACTCTCTAGTGGAGCTGGGGCAGAGTGGGGAACTCGGGCCAGGCCCACGTGACCTCGCAGAGCCGGCTGGGGCAGCTGGGGCCTGCCGAAGGGGCTTCCCCTCTGGGGGGAAGCAATGGAGAACTAAACCCACCAGACTCATGGGAGCCCCCCCAGCTCCAGAGCACCATTTGGGATTAGGGTAGACAGCACCCTCAGATGGCTCTATTGACCTCTTCCTGCAGGACTCTACCTCGGTTTCTCACAAGCTGACACAGGAGAGGGGATGAGCATGGGTCTGCCAGCCCCGCAAAACTGATCACAACTCTGCAGGGAGCTCCCCACGCACGTTCAAGGGGCTTTGTCCAGTGCCCACAGGCGACAGAGCCAGGGTCTTGGTGGCCTTTACAAGCAATCTTTTATTAAGGAAATCTCCATCTGGGGAAAGGAGAGAGGCTGGCACCAGCGCGGGGGCGGCTGAGTCTCTGGGACCAGCATCACCTCCATACAGAGGTGAGCCTGAGGCGCTGGGAAGAGCGTCCCCGAGGTCGCGCGCAGAGGCCCCGGCCCACAGGCTGGGCTTGGTGACCTTGGGCACGTCCTTCCATCTCGGAGCCTCAGTTTCCCCTCTGAGGTGAGGTCTGGGCGCGCCTCCAAAGCCTAGAGCCGCCTGACCCTGGGCCACTCGCCGCCCCGAGCCTCAGTTTCCCCGG
>NW_025999863.1:225440-237734 GCF_001458135.2 Marmota marmota marmota
GAGGGGCCCGAAGAGCGGCGCACGCGGGGGCCGTCCTTGGAGCGCCCGGGAGGGCGGGGCGGCGCGTTCGGCCGGTGACCTCGGAGGGGGGCCCTCGGTGACTTCGGGCGTGCCTGGGGCCCGCCCCAGAGTGACCGCGGAGCGAGAGGCTCCGCCCTTGGGGCGCCTGAGGGGCGTGCGTGGGCTCCCCAGTGACCCCGGCGCGCCCTCTCCCACGCGCCCTGACATCCCCCGCACGGCCTTGCGGCAGGTTTGATGGCTCAGGCAGCGGGCCACAGGCCAGGGTCTAAGCGCGGAGGGGCGGAGAGGACGAATAGAGGGGAACGTGGGCGCGGATGAGGCAGTGGAGAGGGAGGAAGGAGGGAGGGAAGGGCGCCCGGGAAGGACGTGCCCGGGCGAGACCTGCTGGGAAGGGGTTAGACGGTCACGGAGTGCTCCTACCGTCTCCACCTGAGCCGCTGGACGGGCGTGTCTGGGTAGCCTGGAAGGGGGCGCAAAACGGGTGAGGGTCCGCAGGTTGTGTATCCCGCCGACCCCCTGCACGGTGTTCCCCTGTGTCTGTGGGTACGTAGATGGTGGCTTGGATTGAACCAGTTAATGCGTGGAGAGCCTTAGAGCAGGGCCACGGCCCCGTGTGCTTGCAGTCTTTCCTGAGCGTGCTTTGTGTGGCTGGAGAGAGTGGACAGTGCGTGTCACTGCAGGTCGCGCGAGTGTGAACATGAACAGTGACGGGGCGGGGGTCCTGGGGGCGTGTGTCTGGTGATCTAGGGGAGGCGTGTCCCCAGGGGTGTGTCTGGTGGTCACTGAGACCTGTGTTAGGGTGGATGTTGTGGTGACGATGTGCAGGGTGTGCGGGAGTGCGTTCTTGGGTGGGGCGAGAGTACGGTTGTAGAGGTGTAGACCTGAGCGACCGACCTACCATCGACCTACCATCGCAGGCTCGCTGGCCAGAGGTTTCAGCACCGGGGACAGCGCCTGGCCCGGGAGCTGCCTGAGCTCCCATTTTAGTCTCTCCTCCTCAGGACTGGGGTTCTCCATTTACTCCTGGAACCCCAGAGCTAGGCGGAAAGGGCTGTGGGGCTCTCCCTTTCCCTGTCCCCTCCAAACCTCCAACGTCTGCTCCTGACTTGTGTGACTCTAGCTCTGTTTCTCCAGTTGTCAGAGACTGGAAGAAAGAGATCTTGCGGAGCTGTGAGGGTCCTCAGCCTGGGCTTGGGGGAGGGGGCTGGGACCCTCCAGCCTCCATGCAGGGAATGCTGGCATGCTGCTTGCTGCCCAGGCCCGGAGAGTTTGGACCAAGGACTCCTCATTGTTCTTACCTGCAAAATGGGACAGCGACACAGGACAGCGTTCCTGCCTCCCGTAAGGGCCGCCGGTCTGCCTGGCCCCACTGTGACCCAGGACTTATGCCAGACAGAAGCATTGGGGGCACAGCAGGTGGGAGAGAGGGCTGCAGGGACCCGCTGCCCAGGTTCCTCGGCCTCGGCACCACTGGCACTCCGTGGCCCGCTGACCAGTGGTCTCCAGGCTGACCCTGGTGAGGAGAATTTGGAAATGGAGGAAGTTTGCTGGAGGAGTTGGGCTGCCCCCACGAGTCCACTGAGGGTACAGTTGCTTGCAGGACCCTGGGCAGGCCTGGCCTGCTCTGCACTCTGGACTAGGGAGAGGTTCACAGGCCAGTGAACAGTGACCGGGTGGGGGGGGTCCCTGAGGCGCAAGCAAGGTGGAGCCTGGCCTGCTGTTGGGACTCTAAGGGTCGCATCAGCGCAGGATGAAAGCTGGGAGCACCTATGGGCACCGCCTGATTTCTACTCTCTGGGGACCTGTGCCCCTTCCAGGCCCTTCTGATTCAACCTGGGGACTGACACTGGGCACCTCGCCCAGAACAGCTGCCTGCGCCCTGATGGAGGACCTGCCGGTGTCCGTTTAGTGATGTCCATGTTACCGTGGTCAGACGAGGAAGTCCACAGGCCCCAGGGAGATTGCTGTGGACCTCAGGAGCACCTGGGTGGCTGGTGGGCATACCTAGGAACAGCGTGGGCAGGGGCCACGTTCACTGCCCAGGCTCCCTACCTCTCACTTCCTCCGCTTCCCAACTTGACTTGGGGCCCTGATGGGTCTGTCCCCAGCCCCGAGACGGCAGTCAGTGTGGTGAAGAGCTGCAGCAGCCCTCTGCCTACGCTGGGAGGGGAAGGTGCCCACCTAGGGAGGTAGGACCTGGGGCCGGGGCCGGGCATGAGCTGGCAGCCCAGCGTGAGCTGTCCCTGGGGTCCCCTCTGGCCTCCCGGCCTCCATCACTCCAAGTGTAGGAGGAGGCATGGGGCTCTGACGGCCACAGTCCCACCTCACAGCCTTGTGCCCTGCGCTCTGGGGAGCAGCAGCCCCCTGCCGAGTGGGCTCCCTCCAGGCCCCGGCCTGTCATGTCAGGGGCTGGCACTGAGTGGGCACCTAGGACATGTTAGCAAAGAACATGGATGCCAGGCAGACACCAGCAGATCTGGAGGCTCACCGCTGGACAGGTCCACCCTGTGAAAGCCCAGGGCCAGCATCAGCAGTGTAGACCTGGTGCCCAGCACAGATGCCCCAGAGATGTCTGGGGGCTTCTGAGGGGAAGCAGTTGGAGGGGCGTCGGGAGGTCTCATTTCCCTCTGTCGCACCACACTGGGGCCGCGTGGGGCTCAGCCCCTCCCCCAAGGTGACAGGGAGAGCCTTTGAGGACTGCGGTTCACCCCTGCCCTTCACCTGCACCTGGTTCCCAAGTGCACAGAGTGGCAAGCAGAAGAGAGGGCACACGACCTCTGAGGGGCAGGGCAGCAGGCGGCACCGGGACTGGCCCGGGGGACATTTCCCTCCCTGCTCTTCTGTGACAGTCTCTGGGCGAGAGGCAGCCTGGAGGACAGGTGGAAGTTTGTCCCCAGGAGCTGTGGCCTGGGGGTGTCCACTTGCCCCTAGAGAACAGTGGTCCAGGTGTGACTCCCTTTCCACTTCCCTCTGACTCCCAAACTGTAAGTGCCTCGGAGGTCTAACTGCGGCCCCTCCTGCTGCCCCTCAGGTCTTCAGCTCTGTGCTCCAGATGCTCCTGGAAGGACTGGCTGAGGGGAGGCCCTGGGGGGGGGGGGCTTCAGGCCAAGCCAAGACCTGCTGCCTTCTTCCCCTGGGGTCCCCCAGAGCATGAGCCCATCCCCCCACCATACCCAGTGGGTCAGCAGGTCAGGTCTGGTGCCTCTTGCTCTGCAAGTCCTGGAAGATGAACACCTGCACCCTAAACCCACATGGCCCAGTGGTGAGCAGGGTGGGGTGGGGGTCCCATGCCCAGGTGGGCAGCAGCCCCCACTGGGGCACTGGGCCCAGGCCGCCTCTGGTGAGGAAGGAGAAGCTGTGGTCAGGAGTCGGGTGGCTGCTTCAGTGCCTGGCTGGGACCCCAGGGGAACGCTGCCCAGGCTCAGGCCAGAGCCTGCACCATCGCCCTTAACACACCTGCGGGTCGGCCCTGAAAGTCAGCCCACCTGCTGCCAGCAGCCCGGTCCCTCTCCTCCCACTGCTTGCCTGGCCTGGCCTTTGGCTGACAGCTCCTGCCTGGTCCTTCCCAGTCATTCAAACCTCTGGCCTCCTGTGCCAGGACCCCATGATGGCCTCAGGGCCTTTGCACCTGCCCTTCTCTGCCTGGGCACCACTTCTGACCACATGTGTAGACACTGGGGAAACAGACTAGGGTGCTTCAGCCTCGCCGGTCCACCCAGCCCTGACCTCAAGCCTCAGGGTTTCAGCGGCCAGCCTTCCAGGGCCCCTGCTGCAGCGGGGGCTGCAGATGTGCTGGCAGAGCCCTCCCACCGCTCCGCTGAGGGACCTCAGTTTCCCATTGTGACTGTGGAGGGCGGGAGCGTGATCACGGGAAGCTGAGCCCAGGCCAGCGGCCAGCGGGCGCGGGTGGGCCTGGGACCCGGTGGCTGGGCAGGGCAGCGGCCGGGCCTTCTCCGTGGCTGTATTGGCTGGGGGTGACTTTTATTTATTTATTTATTTTTGGCACTGGGCGCTTTACCGCCGAGTTGCACCCCCTGCCCTTCTCATTTTTATTTTGAGACAGGGTCTCGCTCAATTGCTGAGGCTGGCCTTGTGCTGGTGATCCTCTACCTTGTGCTGGAATTATAGGCAAGTACCATGGAGCCCCGCTGACTGTTTATATCCAGTACCACATTTTAAAAAAAAATTTTAATTTTTTTTAAACTTTATTCATGGGGCTGGGGATGTGGCTCAAGTGGTAGAGCGCTCACCTAGCATGCATGAGGCACTGGGTTCGATCCTCAGCACCACATAAAAATAAAATAAAGATATTGTGTCCACCTAAAACTAAAAAATAAATACATTAAAAGAAAAACTTTATCATTTATTTTATGTGGTGTTGAGCATTGAACCCAGGGCCTCACGCATGCCGGGCCAGTGCTCTGCTGCTGAGCCCCAACCCCAGCCCACCATTTTTAATCTCAGTAGATAATCATAAAAACTTAAAGCAATTGAATTAAAACAATCTTGAACTTAAATAGGGAGAAAAAATTTTAAGGAATATTTCTAAGAGTTGAAGACAAATGTTACATGTCTTCGATTTTGCTGCTTTTTCTGTTTTCTTTTTTTTTTTTTTTTTTTTGGTACTGGGGAATAGACCCAGGGGTCCTTTATCACTGAGTTACATTCCCAGCCTCTTTTATTTTTTTATTTTGAGACAGGATTTAAGTTGCTTAGGGCCTCCCTAAGTTGCTGAGACTGGTCTTGAACTTCAGAGCCTCCTGCCTCAGCCTCCTGAGCACTAGGATTACAGGTGTGAGTCTCTGGGCCCAGCTCCCTGATTTTTGAAACAGGGTTTAACTGTGGTCATTCAGGTTCTTGCTGAGAATCCCTGGAGAGCTGACTGGCCCTGGTCAGTGAATGCCCTGGTCAGGAAGGAGGGCCCTGGGAAGCCAGCACTGACTGTGTCTCCAGGCGGGTGGGTGGGGCTCAAGGCGGGGGCCACAGAAGGCAGCAGAACCCCAGAGGGGAGGGGACCCATGGGGATCCCACAACCCAGGTCCCTCCCTCTTGGGCCCTGCTTTCTGGAGCAGGAGCCCTACACAGGCTAAGAAGCAGGTGGGGTCCCCAGACCTCCCTGCCCAGGGTGAGCCAGGCCAGGGTGGGCTGTTGGGCTGTAGTGGACACCCTGCAGGCCTCGGGCACCCTCTGCCCCAGCTCAGTTTCCCCTTGGTGAGGGACACTCCTGAACTCAGGTTCCCCTTCTGACGCCTTCTCTGGGAAGCCAACCAGCTGGTGAGCACCAGGGTTGGGGTCTGGGCCCTTGGGGGGCATCCTGGCCGTCCTAGGCAGGCCCCCACAAGGGGCCATGGGGATGGCCCCCTGCCTTCCTCTTCCTTCAGCCCTCTTCTAGTCCCACATCCTCTGCTCCAAACTCCTATAACCCAGGGATGCCGCCCTGCCTGGGAAGACGGTCACACCAGGTGACCCCAGGGGCTAGGGACAGGGCACAGTCCTAGGTTGGGTGCTGTACCCCGTCACCTGGCTGAGCAGGCCCAGCTGTCAGTGAGAAAGTGGAGAGAGTTTATGAGAGGTGCCACCGTGGTGCCCAGTGTCACAGGGCCCTGGGGACTGTTTCCAGGCCCCTCTGGTGGCTCCTAGACCTTGGCCTTGTCTTGGCTCCGCTCTTGGCTCTTTCTCTTGCTGGTCTGGATCCAAAGGCAGGCAGCTCTCGGTCCAGGGCGGGCGAGCCACACAGTGGCCTCTGGGGGCCGAAGGGTGGGGAGCAGCAGGCAGGTGGGGCTCCTCAGTTCTGCTTGGTGCTGGGACCCTGGGACCCTATGGGTGAGCACTGCACCAAATTGGGGTCTGAGCCCATATGCACTGTCTAGTCCAGGAGGAGGAGGTCCTAACCTTGGAGCAGAGTCATTTGACTTTGACCTTGAAGTTGCAGGTGCCCTCTCCATCCCACTCGTGTCAGCCCCCTGCACCCTCTTGCGGACTCATCACCACCACAGCAGTTTGTGGGGCCCGTGGGCCCAGCCCCTCTCCACGTGGCTGAGGTCCTGGGGACTGGAGCCATCCATCCCAGAGTCCTTGGACAGGGCTCACTGGGCTGCTCCAGCTGCCACAGTGCTGGGTCCTGTCCAGCCTTGGCTTTCACAGACTGAGCTGTCGTGAACATCTCAGTACAAATCACTTCCTAAATTTTTTCCTCTCCCATTTGGATGATTTCCTTGAGATCAGTTCCCCGAAGTGGAGCTCAGGGCCACTGGGCAGGCGTGGCGATGACAGCCGTGCCCTCAGGTGCTGTGCAGACAAAGAGCTGACCACAGGGCCCGGAGCTGCAGGCTCATGGGTCTGCACCAGCAGCAGCAGCCCGGCAGGGGCTGGCCCCCTGGGTGCCCGGGACAGCCCCACAAGCCCCTGCCTGGAGAGAGTGGAGAGAGGCTGGCACAGTCTGGGGGAAGGGTCCCCAAACATTTTTTTTTTTTTTGGTGGTGCTGCAGATGGAACCCAGGGCCTCATGCTAGGTGTGTCCAGCCCCTCAGCTGAAAATCTGAGTCCCTCCTTTGCCTGATCTACGTGGGGTGCCTTATGGGCTCAGACCCCAGTCTCAGGCTCCACTCACCCCCCACACCCCCAGGCTTCTGGGGTTGCTCTCCCCCCGCCCTCTCACAATGTTGGTACTGATGGTTGAACTTGGGGTTCAGATCCAGCCTCAGCAATTTAGCAAGGTCCTAAGCGACTCAGTGAGACCCTGTCTCTCAATAATCCTTTTTAAAAAAGGGCTGGGGGTACAGCTCAGTTGGAACATTGCTTGCCTTGCATGCACAAGGGCCCGGGTTCCATCCCCAGGCCACAACAAACAAACAACACTGTGCCCCTCTTGCCTCAGCCTCCGTCCGGAGTTGCTGGGGTGACAGCATGGTGACAGCATGGCTGCACACGTGGTGTGCTGTTTTAGAGCGACCTGCTCTGTCAGGGTCAGATCGTCTCACTCAGCCGTGAGCAGCAGGGAAGCTCCCGTGAGTCCGCATCCCCTCTCTAGACTGCTGTTGGATGTCTCCTGTCACTGGGTCACAGACTGTGGCCTTGTTCCTGTGTGAATGGCCTGCTGTGTTTTCCTGTCACCCCTGGACGCACAGCACACTTGGACTGTCCTGCTCCACTGTCCTTGGCTGTGGAGTCAGGCCACTGCAGAACCCTCGCTTCCTCCTTCAGGGTATGCCAAGTGGACTCTGCGTTGTGTGGTGACCCTGTGCTTGGCTTTTTTGAGGAGCCACCAAATAGTTCTCCCTTAAACAGGTTTTGATTTGCATCTTCTCAACAGCTGAGGGCCTGTGTCCCTGTTAGGGGACACTTCACTTTCAGCTCCATGCCTGGCCATCAGTGGGTGTCCCTGAGTGCAGAGGCCTATTTCTGCCAGTGCTTCTCGGGAGCTACCTTGGAACTGACCTTGGGATGTGCATCTGGCCTGGGGGGCTGGAGGGCGGGAGTGACCTGTGGCTGCCTTTGCATGTGCATTTATTATATTAAAGGAAGGTCCAGGTGCTGCCTGGCCCGCCTTCCTCTAGCCCCGCCCCCGCCCCGCCCCTAGGGTGCGGCCTGGAGGCCCAGGTGGGCGGGTGTCAGCTGCACTCCAGGCCCAGACCTGGCTCCCCTCTGCCCTCCCACATGCCCAGGGTCCCCTCCCCGCTTTGGTGGCCACCTGTGCGTCTTCCTCTGTCCCTGATGGTTCTTGAAGGCCAGTCTTGGGCCAGGCATTGTCCCCTTTTGATCTCGTGAAACATCTAGTCTACTCTGACGGCTCTTGGGCTTCGCGTCTGCACCCTCAAGGGGAGGGCAGAGCAGGCCACCGAGGGGGACTCCGGGCAGGGAGGCTTCCCCGAGCCGCGGGGAGCTGGACGATGGGCGTTGGTCTGAGCGACCATCTCGCCCCCAGGTTCTACTGGGACTTCACCATGCTGCTGTTCATGGTGGGAAACCTGATCATCATCCCCGTGGGCATCACCTTCTTCAAGGACGAGACCACTGCCCCGTGGATCGTCTTCAACGTGGTCTCAGACACCTTCTTCCTCATGGACCTGGTGCTCAACTTCCGCACGGGCATCGTGATTGAGGACAACACGGAGATCATCCTGGACCCCGAGAAGATCAAGAAGAAGTACCTGCGCACGTGGTTCGTGGTGGACTTCGTGTCGTCCATCCCGGTGGACTACATCTTCCTCATCGTGGAGAAAGGCATTGACTCCGAGGTCTACAAGACGGCACGCGCCCTGCGCATCGTGCGCTTCACCAAGATCCTCAGCCTCCTGCGGCTGCTGCGCCTGTCGCGGCTCATCCGTTACATCCACCAGTGGGAGGAGGTGAGGACCCCCGGGGCCTCCAGGGGGCGGGCCCCTGAGGTCTGGGGGCGGGGCCAGGGACATGGAGGCGGGGCCGAGGCCAAGAGGAACCCAGGGGCCGAAGCCAGGATGCGGAGGCCAGGCATTGGGTGGCGGGCCGCTAAAGCTGCGGGGCTGCGGGGTGCGGGGCCACGATGGGAGGCTCCGGGCTGGGCTGTGGGGGTTCAGGGAGGAGAGGAGGGAGGCCTGGGGCAGGGAGCATCAGGAGACAGTCCTCCAGGGACTGAGAGGGGGCGGCCTCTTCCCCCTCGGTCCTTATGGCTGCAGGATTCAGGTCCAGGTGGGAGGAGGCTCCTGGGTCCACCACAGAGCACTCCCTGCTGCCCCTGCCGCCATAAGGACAGAAGGGAAGAGGCCACCAGCGGGCCACCTGTCTGTTCCCACGCCCTGCCTTTCCACCCTCTCCCGGGAGATATCCACATCCTCTGCCAGAGGCCCAGAGACAAAGCCAGCTCCCTGCTCCCACGCCTGGACCCCCTGCCCCAGCCCTGCCTCTGCACTCCTGCCATCTTGGTCACTGCAGGAGCTTGGGGGCCAGGAAGGCGGGTGGGTCTGAGAGTTGGTTTCGGGGGGGCCTCCAGTGTCCCTGGGGAGGGTCTACAGATGCTCAGGGCTGCACTCTCGACAGATCTTCCACATGACCTATGACCTGGCCAGTGCGGTGATGCGCATCTGCAACCTCATCAGCATGATGCTGCTGCTGTGCCACTGGGACGGCTGCCTGCAGTTCCTGGTGCCCATGCTGCAGGACTTCCCCAGCAACTGCTGGGTGTCCATCAACAACATGGTGGTGAGCCCCGCACGTGGGGGGGCGGAACTGCCAAGGTGCCTGTTGCCTGCTGGCCTGGTAACTGACTGTTACCAGGGCACCTGGTAGGTGCAAAACCAGGGTGACGCCCGGCCAGCCTGGCTCCTGCCCTGGCCAGGGGCACCTAGACCTACAGGCCTGGCATGCTTTAGGCCGGACGCAGAGCAGTGGGACATTGACAGTTGGCGTGATGGGGTCAAGGGACACAGAGGGAGAGCCCACAGGCGCCCCTCCCCGGCGCCTGGCACAGCAGCCTGGGCTGAGGAGCCCATTGTCTAATTGCTGCCTGCACAGGCGGTTCCATTTCCTGGACAGGCCCACAGCCCCCCTTCCCCAGCCTGGTCAACTAAGGACACCCAGGAGTGGGCCCTCTGACCTTCTGGCCCCAGTGTCCCCAGCTCTCCTGTCCCCTGGAACTTGCATGTTCTCCTGGCCTCTCAGACGTGCTGGTCAGTCTCGCTGCCCTGGGACTTAGTTTCTCTGGGAGTGAATCAGGAGGGGCAGCAGGCCCTTGACACATGGACACACCTGTCCCCTGCCTGGGTCTCCTTCTCTTGATTACGTCTGAACATGGGGAGCTCACCACCTGAGTGCCCACAGGAGGGAGGAGGCTTAGGGCCCCCCAGGGTGCTGCTGCCCCAACCGCCCACCCTGGTCTTGCAGAACCACTCCTGGAGCGAGTTGTATTCCTTCGCGCTCTTCAAGGCCATGAGCCACATGCTCTGCATCGGGTATGGGCGGCAGGCACCCGAGAGCATGACGGACATCTGGCTGACCATGCTGAGCATGATTGTGGGTGCCACCTGCTATGCCATGTTCATCGGCCACGCCACTGCCCTCATCCAGTCGCTGGACTCTTCGAGGCGCCAGTACCAGGAGAAGGTCTGAGGGGGGAGGACAGCCCTACCCAGGGAGCCTGAAGAGGCAGATGGGGGGGTGCCCTCCTCTCGCTCTGTGCAGAGGGCCCCAGGGGGAGGCCAGGGGGCATTGTGGACCCATTACACCCACTGTGACTGGGGAGGTAGGAGCCCAGGGGCTCGGAGCTGGGAAGGGCTAGTCCCTGGCATCAGGACTGGGGCTGGGTGGGGCACCCAGAGGCTTGGTGACTGGGGACACTGCACACCAGGCCTCAGGGCTGGCGAGGCTGCTGGCCACTCCCCTCTGGCCAGCAGGGGAGGGAGGGTTGAGGAACAGTGGGCTGGGGCCCCAGTGCAGCCCACCTGGCCTGGGGCTGTGCCTTCCACTGTGGCTGCTCCCCTCCGAGGCTGCACTCCACGAGGTGTCTGCTGTCCTGTGCTGATGACTGGCTCTGGCTGACAGCCGCGGGCCCCCAGCAGTGCCAGCCGGGACAGCCAGATCGGCTGGGCCCTGTGCCAGGCAACACGGCTGTCCGGAAGCTATGGGCCTTGCACCCAAACATGAGCTGGTGCCGCCACCCGCCTGCCGTCACGGGTTCCGCTGAGCTCAGAGCAGCTGTGGCCGGGCAGGGTTGGGGTGGAAGTGCACCTAGAGGCACCGTCTTGGGGACAGCAGGGCCTGGCACCTGCACCCTGGGCCCTGTTTGGGGGAGGCTGACATTGTGGGTCCTGGAAAGAGCAAGACAGGGAAGCCAGGGCTGGCAGGGAAGGCCCAAGGCATGGGCACCTGGGATCAGGAGTTCGCTGGGGGCCCTGTCTCAGGGGCTGGGCTGCCAGACAGGCCCGGCCTGCTCAGTGAGTTCAGACCCAGACAGCAGCAGGCGAGTGTCCAGCTGAGTGTGTGCCCAGCGTGCCTGGGCGCACTGAGGCTGTACAGCCTTGCTGAGCGTCTGACCTCCCCTCTCGCCTCCCGTACTCCATTGCCTGGCAGCCCTGAGGGTCCTCCTGGGGTCCGACTTGACACTGATGCTTCAGGACACCAGAAACGCAAGCTGAATGTAGAAACATACATCAGTGTTGCTCCGGGTCCGCAGCCCCCAGGCTGAGGGGGCTGGCGCGTCCCAGGGCCGGTGGGGCCTGTGCTGGCCGGCAGCTGCTGACTGCCCTTTGCACTGCAGTACAAGCAGGTGGAGCAGTACATGTCCTTCCACAAGCTGCCCGCCGACTTCCGCCAGAAGATCCACGACTACTACGAGCACCGCTACCAAGGCAAGATGTTCGATGAGGACAGCATCCTGGGGGAACTCAACAGCCCCCTACGGGAGGTGAGGCCAGCCGGGCTGGACAGCACGCAGGGCAGAGGCCCTGAGGGGTGAGGAGCTGGAAGGGGCCGGGGTGCAGGACCTCCCGGGAGGCGTACCGTCGTGTCCGCTGGTCGTCATCATCACCCTCATTCCCTGCAGGACGGAACCTGCAGACCACAGAGGTTCTCACAGGGGGCTACACAGCCACCACGAGTCTAACTCAGAGCACTCCCCAGCCCACGGGACCCTGGGTGGTGGCCGTCGCTGGCCACCCCCGCCCTGGGCAGCCTGGTCAGGTGTCCACACAGCTCTGGAGCCACTCAAGACCATGCCAGCTGCCTGAGTGCTGCTGGCCCCTCTGGCCCAGCCTTCCACTTCCTCTTCAGCACACGGGCATGGACCCGGGGCTGGCTCCCCTCACACACCTTCGTCCCGCTGTGCCACAGTGGCCTCTGCCTCCCTGTGGGGACCTGGGCGGCAGCTGGCTGCTGGGTCTCAACAGCTCTGGCACTGTGGCAAGGTGCCCCTCAGAGCGCCTGCCACCCGGGTTTGCTGGCCTGGACCACGCATGCCCCAGGGGCTTCTGTGTGTTCTGTCTCCTGTCCCCCCCCATCTTCTGAGGAGGCCTCTGTGCATGGAGGGCACGGGCCCTGTGACAGCCCTCCTCACGTCTGTGCGTCTCTCACCTTGGCTTGTGGTGCCTTTTTGCTGTGCAGAACAGCCTCCCTGAGTTACCTCCTGCTCTTTCCTCCACTCTCTGGGGTGACCTGTAGAGACGGTCCTTGTGTATTGTTACCGATTGCTTCTGCACATCCAGTGGCCTGTCCCCGGGTTCGCTTGGCCAGTGTGGGAGGGGCTGTTCATTGGCCAAGGTAAGACTCTGGTCCCAGGCCACAGCTCAGCCCCGCCCCCCCCCC
>NW_025999863.1:238184-242557 GCF_001458135.2 Marmota marmota marmota
GGGCCGACACCTACTGCCGCCTCTATTCGCTGAGTGTGGACAACTTCAATGAGGTGCTGGAGGAGTACCCCATGATGCGGCGTGCCTTTGAGACAGTGGCCATCGACCGCCTGGACCGCATCGGTGAGCTGGCCGGGTGGGGCGGGGAGGGGCATGGCCTGGTGGCTCAGATCCTTGGGACCCCACCATGCTGACCCACCGTGCCTGGCAAGGAAGAGAAGGGGGTGCTTCCTGTAGTGTGCAGTTCACCTGCTCCGTGTTCAAGTGCCTATAGTGTGTGCCAGGGCATAGGAGTGGACCCGGAGGCCGCCTGAGGCCAATTACACAAGCCTCGCAGTGTGACACTGAGGAGGGGATGTGGGGGCTTCCCTGAGGAGCCATGCTGTGTCCAGGGTGGAGGCATGGCCAGGCCAGAAGGGGAAAGGTATGTTCCTGGAGCGGATGTGGCAGGTTCAGAGACCCCGAGTGGGAAGGAGGCCTGACATTTTCTGTATCCAAAAAGTGTGTCTGGTGCTTAATACACAGCCTGTACACAGCAGGTGCTCAAAATCTGCTTCCTGTAGGCCAGAAGTGCTCCATGTATACTGTACGCAGTGGACCTTCAATATCTATTTGCTTTACACAGTAGTTGCTCAAACTGTGCAAGGCACTGGTGCTCAATAGCCAACCACTTGAATACACCAGGCATTCCGTATCTACTTGTGTAGAGTAGGCACCCTATGTGTGTTTGCTGCACACAGTAGGTGCCCCAAGTGTACTTACTGCACACCTCTGGTACTCCGAGGATGCTCAATAGGCACAGCAGGCACCCTGTGTGTAACCACTGTGTGCAGCAGGCACCCATGTTTGCTGAATTCAGGAGGCACCTGGCTCGTGCCAGACATGCATAGCAAGGACGCAACACAGTAGGTGCTTGACACCGCGGGCTGTGCAGAGCCCCGGGTCCTCCTGGACCCCGCAGCGCTCATGCCTGGTCCCCACAGGAAAGAAGAACTCGATCCTGCTACACAAGGTGCAGCACGACCTCAGCTCGGGCGTGTTCAACAACCAGGAGAACGCCATCATCCAGGAGATTGTCAAGTATGACCGCGAGATGGTGCAGCAGGCAGAGCTGGGCCAGCGCGTCGGCCTCTTCCCGCCGCCTCCGCCGCCGCAGGTCACCTCTGCCATCGCCACACTGCAGCAGGCAGTGGCCATGAGCTTCTGCCCACAAGTGGCACGCCCACTTGTGGGGCCCTTGGCCCTCGGCTCACCGCGCCTCTTGCGCCGCGCTCCCCCGGCACCGGTGCCTACCGCAGCTGTCCCTGGAGCCTCACCGGGGCCCACCCCTGCCGCCAGTCCCCCAGGCGCACCCGCCAGCCCCCGGGCGCTGCGGACCTCACCCTACAGCGGAGCTCCCAGCTCCCCTGCTGCCCCCCGCGCTGGGCCTGTGCTGCCCGCACGCCGCCTGAGCCGCGCGTCACGCCCACTGTCGGCCTCACAGCCCTCCTTGCCCCACGGAGCACCTGGACCCGGACCCGCGACCTCAGTGCGCCCAGCCAGCAGCTCCACGCCAAGGCTAGGGCCAGCACCCACCCCCCGGGCCGCGGGGCCCAGCCCAGACCGCAGGGACTCAGCCTCGCCCAGCGCGGCCAGCGGCCTCCCGCTGGACTCTGCGCGCTCACGCCTCTCATCCAATTTGTGACCCTAGCGCACTGCCCTGCGGGCCAGACGGGCCGGGCAGGGCCGTCATTCAGACCAAAGCCATGCCATTCCCGTTGCCCGACCGCCCACCCGCGCAGAAGCCATAGAGGGACGTAGGTAGGCTAGTCCGACGGGTGGCGGGCAGCACGCGGCCCCTCCAGCCCCCTCATCACCCTGTGCCCACCCCCATCGCCCCTACCCTTGGTGGTGGCCACGAGGGGCTCCCTTCACCTCGGTGCCTCAGTTCCCCCAACTGTAAAACGGGGACGGGGCCGGCCGCTGGCCGCAAAGATGATGTGGAGCCCCACCGGCCCTGCCCTCCCAGGTGGCCGCGTCTGAGGAGTGTTTTTAAGTGCAATACTTGGCCTTCAGCTTCCCGCTGCCCCCATCGCGCTCATGCAATAACTGGCCTGCTCCTGTCCATGTGCATCTGAGGTGACCTCCGGGAGTGGGCACAGCAGTTCCCACCCCCAGCACCTGGCACCAGGGGCAGGCGTCCTGGCTGCACTGGGCGTGGGGCCAAGGCTGGGGTCCCCGCCGTGCGATGAATGTACCGACGAGCCGAGGAGCAGCGCCCACTACGGCCCCCGCGCCCCATTAACCCCACTCCCCATTCCGCGCAATAAACAACAGCATTGGCGCCCAGCACTGTGTTTGGTAGCTTGGCGGTGCACTGGTCCCCAGATGGTCCCTTGGGTGGTGACAAGCTTTATTTACACTGTGGACAGATGCCGGAACGGCGGGGTGGGCCTGCGTCAGCTGAAGAAGTAGGTGGAGTGCTTCACCTGCTCCAGGTCGAAGGCCCCTGCAGAGGGAGGGGAATGAGGCCCTGGCGGTGCAGAGGCACCGCCCCCGGGCCCGCCCCCACGGCGCCCCACGGCGCCCCACGTACCTGTCTTCGGCACAGACAGCAGCGTCTCCAGCAGCTTGGTGGTCAGGACGCGCTGGGAGAGACTCTGAGGCCTGGTGCTGAGGACAGGGTGGGGTCAGGCTGGACAGCCCTGGGGGTGAGGGGGTTCAAGGGGCGGGGGCTCACCTGGGGCTGGAGCAGAAGCGCTTCACCAGGAACTGGGACAGGTCCTGAAGGATGGGCTGGCTGTGCAGCCTGACGAACTGCTCCCTGCACACCTGTGGGGCCCGGCGTCAGCGGCTCCCGTGGCCGCCCCCAGTCAGAGGGTCCCGCAACAACATGGAGGGTGAGGTTCAAGGGCCTGGGCCCCATCCTCTCTGGGGGTGGAGACACACATGGGGACTAGAATGGGGCACACCTGATTCATGACAGGGACATCAGCTGCATGGGTCCAGAAGCAGTCGTGGACGGAGACGAAGGTCAGTCCCTTCCTGCACAGTGCAGAGGGCTCCTGGGGAGGGTGCCCAGCAGGGCCGGGCCAGGCCAGAGCCCAGAGCCCAGAGCCCAGTCCTGCCACACACCATAGCCACTGCTCTCCTCCGGGGAAGCCTCTCCTCCTGACCCCACCATGGCCCTCCCCTGCAAGCCAGCCCAGCTACCCCTGCCATCCTCCAGGTGTGGAGATGCTTCTCAGAAAGATGCGTTTCCCCATATGGCCCATCCTCAGTCCCTCGGGGTGGCTGACACCACCAGAGGCCTGTCCCCCGGGACTGGGCATGCCCCATGGTGCACACAGTAACCTGAGCAGAGACACAGTCTACGTAGCCCCTTATGTCAGAGGCCCTGTAGCACGACTGTCCACACCTGCTCCTGGGCCTCTGCCTGCCTCCCGCGTGGCCCACGGTCCCCCAGAGGCAGCTTCTCCTGTCCCCACAAGGCCTGAGGGACGCCTCGCCACATCCCAGACGTGCACCCCACTGCCCCACAGGCTGTCCCAGTATGGCCACTGTGTCTACCTGTAGCAGTGCAGCGCGGTCAGCATCATGTGCGTGGAGTCCAGAGAGTGGATGAAGTTGGGTGGGAAGCCATTCTTCTGCTTAAGTGTGTTGGGCTTCCTGGAGGACAGGGGAGTGGATGGGGTCAGGGGCCAGACCCTGGCCAGAGCCCACCCGGGCACCGCCATCCCCACCCGCACCCTCCTGCTCCCTCTCACTGGCTGGTGTCCCGACTGCTGCTGCAGGTGATGCTCTGGAGCCCACCTTTGACCTGCAGGGGAGGGGCTGTGAGTACTGTCCAAGTCCAGGCCGGGCTGGAGTGGGCAGGGAGGCGGCAGTCCACCTACCAGGAACTTGGAGTCATGGTGATAGGGCTGGATGACAGGGATGCCCAAGGGTGTGACCCACTCCACTGCCCAGCCCGCCTGGGAGATGAGGCGGGCACTCTCGGTCAGCCAGCGCTGCGGGACACAGGCACTCAGATAGGGCCAGTGCACCTCCTCAGGGATGTGCGCTGGCCAGGGGGGGCGCGGGGACACACCTGGATGGCCCGAGTGCTTGAGAACATCTCCTGCAGGCTACTGAACACTTGCCGCACCAGGTAGTGGGAGGCGTCCCACACGAACTCCTGGGGGCAAAGCGGGCTGTGGTCACCTTGCCTCACCCCTCAGATGGGGAGACCCGGGGGGCAGAGGAAAGCAAGGCCTCTGGCTCTCCTGGGTCCGGGTGGGGAGGGCCCGTCCACAGGCAGCCTGCATACCTGGGGGAAGTTGTCCAGCTCCCGGAGGCGCTTCTCAATCTGCAGGCGCCCACCATAGCGGGTGACCCCGTATACCACCGTCATC
>NW_025999863.1:243715-252533 GCF_001458135.2 Marmota marmota marmota
CACTCACCTGGTGCACGGGCAGGTGGGAGATGTAGGCAGCAGGGTCTGGGGCCCGCACAGCCTGTGCCACTTCCATGCAGCAGGCCAGGGTCTGCCAGGGCTCCTCAGACTCCATCCACCACTTCCTACCCTGCAGGGGACAGAGGAGTAGGAGGTCAGGCCAGACTCGGGTCAGACCCAGGATGGGCAGGTTTGGGCTAGGGAAGGAGGACAGCGAGGAGGCTGTGGTGGTGCTGGGCAACCCCTCACCGTCATGGGCTGGTCGGCAGAGTCCAGTATGTGATCCATCATCTTGTCAGCGAAGGCCAGGCGGGCCTGTAGTGAGTCCCGCTTCCGGAGCCCCGTGAGGTTGACCAGGTGGATCTTCAGCCAGGTGAGGCCATGAGGGCCCAGTGGGCGGCCCTCAGCAAACTCCAGCAGGGCCCGCGCCAGGTCACTGCCCAGGTGGTTGAAATGGGGCGGGCAGGGGTAGGTGCGGCCCCGGAAGTCCATGTTGTGGGGCAGCCAAAAGATGCGGTGCCGCAGGTGCTGAGCCAGCGAGAGGCGGTAGAGCGCGTCCACACGCAGGCTATGCATCTCGCGGGCCACCTTCAGGCAGCCGGCCAGCTCCCGTCGCAGCTCTGCCTTGTGGGCAGGGGATGCACCAGGGGGTAGGTGGCCTTCCCGAGGCCGGGGTGCTTCTGAGGGTGGTGGCGGCACACCCAGGCGGGAGCAGCCCTTGTCCCTAAAGAGCTCTAGCACCAGGTCCAGCACACGCCCGTTGACGCGCCAGGCACAATTGCCCAGCTGGGTGAGGGTGTCCAGTGCACCGTGCAGATTGGTGGGTGGGCAGCGCTCAAGCAGGCGCTGGTGCTGTGTAGTGCCCTCCACTGCTCGCATCAGCTTGGTAGGACTCAAAAGGAAGGCGCCAGTGTGCGGCGAGGTCCAGGGCAGTGGGGGGCACAGCATGGGCACATCCACTGTCTCGAAGGTCAGCGTGGGCTCCGCTGCGGCCACCAGAAGCTGTGTGAAGGCTGGGTGTGGCTTCAGGATGCCAATCTGGGCAAAGAAGCAGGGAGTCAGGGCTGGTCCTCAGTGTCACAAATGTCACTTTCCTGCTGTTGACCCAGACCCAACTGAGGGGCCTCTCCTGGTCAGCTGCTGCTGGCTCAGCCTGATACCAAGGCTGATCTGATATCTGTGAGCAGGTCCTGCAAGCCAGATGCCCTGTTGCCTTGGAGGCTTCTGCACGGCACACAGTGCTACTGACCCTAGCCAGGTCCCCAACCCTGCAGCTGTCCCCAGGACCCCGGCCCTGCACCGCCCAGGCTGCTCCCTCTGGCTCCACCTCCTCAGGCAGAGGCAGGTGCAGGTCTTCGGGGCCCTGGGGCACCACCCACCTGGCGGTAGCTGCGAAAGGAGTAGACGTGGTACAGCACAGGGATGGGCCTACAGGAGCCCTGGGGCACGGCGAGGCTGAGGGGCATGTGGACGGCCTGCACCAGCACCTCGGCCAGCTGCTTGCCCAGCTGCATAAGCACAGGCAACGGCCAAGGTTGCTGTGGTGGGGCCTCGGGCGGCCCCAGCGACTCCCAGTACTGCCGAGGTAGGCAGGGCGTGGCCACCTGTGGGGTTAGGGAGAGCTGGGCTGTAGGGTCGGGCCTCACTGGGCCCTGGCCTGTCCAGCTGGTGGGAGGGGCTCATCCCCATTTCATGGATGGAAAAATGGATCTGGGGCAGCATGCTCAGGGCTGGCCCGCAGGGACTCACTCACCTGGGTGTCGCAGGCCAGCAGGTGCAGGTACTGTGAGTACCGCCGCTCCAGCGCCTGCACCTGGTTGTTGAGGCGCTTCTGCTGCACCATGTGCCTGTTGAAGGCCCGCAGGCCCAGGTCCTTGGCCACCACCACAAGCGACTCGCCCTGGGCAGGCAGGGCGTAGAGGGCCTGGGGGAGGCAGCTGTGAGCCCACGCCCTCCCCAGCGACCCCCGCCCCAGAGCAGTGCCCACCTGTAGGGGAGGTGGCTGTGAGCCCATGCTGCCCCCCCAGCGACCCCACCTGCAGCAGCATCCGCACCAGCTCCCGCTCGCTGAGCAGACACAGGAAAGGGAAGAGCGAGGGGCGGCCCTCATGCGCCTGGTGGGCCAGACTGGCCTTGGTCTCCTGCAGCACCCTGCGCAGAGCAGCCTCCCACTGTGCACGCAGGGCCTTCAAGGTCTTCCGCTGCAGGGGGACGGCACAATCATCACCACCGCAGGGGCCAGCAGGACCCTGAGCTCGGCTGGCTCGGGACAGCCTCTCTCACCCTGGCTGCGCAGGCAGGGGGGGTTTCAATAGAGGAGGCCAAGAGGGGAGCCTCCCTGGACTCTGCCCAGCAGCCGAGGCCCAGGCCCAACCCACACCCCTCACCACAGGGTAGGCAGGGGTCAGAGCACACAGGCCCAAGCACCCTTACTGCCTGCAGCATCTCCTTGGTCAGTGATGGGGCCTTTTCCACAGACTGGACGTAGACACTGGTGGTCAGCTCCACATGGAGCTGCTGCTGGAAGAGGTCCTTCAGGGTCTGCAGGGGTAGGTGAAGCTTCGGGTAGGACACAGGGCCATCCTGCAGAGCACAGACAGCATGAGGGCCAGGCCCCTGCCGGGCCAGCAACCAACGCCCTGCCTTGCCTTTCCAGGAGTCCCTCGCCTGGCACAGTCCCAGCTAGAAGGTCCTGCAAACCGCCTGTCACCAAGAGCAGGGCCGAAGCCAGGGAAGCAGCTCACTGCAGCCCCAGCTGAACCGAGTCTACAAGCCTGGAGCTGTGTGGACGCGTGACCACCCCAAAATAGCTGCATTTAGAGCAGTGACTAAGACCCAGAGTCCCAGGAAGCCAAAGCACATCCACAGACGTGTGCAGTCACGAGGAAGGGTCCACAGCAGCCAAGACGTGGATGAACTGACACAGTCCCTCCCCGAGTGTCTTTGGCCAGGGCAGGAGAGAGGTGACACAGCTGCAGTGGATGGAGCTAGGACCTGGTGCTCGGTGAGAACCAGACAAACAAGGCCACAGTGTGTGACCTAGTGACATGAGAGTCCAGGACAGCAGAGTCCAGAGACAGGATGGACTTGTGGGGACAGGTTTCCTTTAGGGGTGACAGATGTTCTGAACATTCTGTCTCTTCTAGACAGAGGTGGTGGCTGCATGAGCGAACGCAGAACACCAGCTGAATCCCCCTAAGGGTGCACGCGTGGCAGACGCGGCAGACCTCAACGAAGGCACACCCGGCACACTTACATGGAGACTCCACACAGCCCTCCTCCTCTCTGGGCATGAGTGAGGCCTGACTAGGTTTTTAAATGCCCATTGAAATGGCTGGCATTTCCTGACCTATAGGGGTAGGTGCAGCTTCCGATACCCAGTGACCTCCCTGCCCCCTGCTTCTAATGGTGTGTCCTCCCCCACACCTTCTACCTGCCACCCTCAAGGTCAAGGTCCCCTGAGTCCTGCCAGGCCAGGTCCCTCCAAGCTCCGGTTCTTTCAACCTCCGTGGAGCAGAGGGATGGAGCTAGAGTGACAGCCAGGCAGCCCCCAGAGGCAGGTGGTGGTGGGTGCCAAAACAGGGCTGATATCAAGAGGACTGAGGCTACCCCAGTAGCCTGGGTCCGCGTCCACTCACATGTGGCCTGCTGCTAGCTGTCAGGCCCAAGCCCTGGGCTCACCTTGGTGTAAACACCCTTGAGCAGCGTAGAGGTGTTGACCTGGGGTGGGGGCTGTGGCGGGGGGCTAACTGTGGGCTCAGCCTTGGCCACAGCCTTCAGGACCACGTCCCGCTCCTCCTTGGACAGAGACACCTCTGTAAAGAGCTGCTGCAGCTGCAGCCCATCCCGGGCCATCTGTTCCAGACACCTGGGGGTGAGGCACAGCGGGCAGCTAACCCACACGGGGCAGCCAAGCCCCACATCCCCGGAGCCCAGAGGGCCCCTTGCAGCCACTGCCCAGTCTCCCAGGAGGCCTCTGCGCCCCACCAACACCTACCTACCTTTTGATTGTGTTGGTATCTTGGTCCAGCCGCCCCATGCACTGGAGGGCAGCCGCATAGGACAGGAGGTCTGGGGTGAGGCCAGCATCTTTCACCATGAAGAACACATAAACCAGCTCCTTGAATGAGCCCTGGGCACACCAAGTGGGGGTGAGGGCCCGGGATGCCTACCCTCCCCGACCCTCGGCTTCCTGGAGACCCCTCCTCTGTGGCCAATGACTAAGGAGAGGGCTGCACCACCAGACCCAGTGACCAGCTGGATGGACAGATGGGTCCAGCCCACACTGCTGTGCCTGGGCTCGAGGTGCAGGATGGCCAGAAGTCGCAGCCAGCTGGGAGGACCACAGGGGAGTCGGTGTCCCCGGGGAGCTGAGGGTTCACCGAGTTTTCCAATGTTTGAAGTTGAAGGGTGTAAACGAACTGATTTCAGGGCTGCTGAACACTGGCCCCTTCTCAGGCCAGCCTTGGTCTTTCCAAAGGACTGACGTCTGGCTCTGCTGATGCTCTCTCTCCTCCACGCCACCTACTTCTGTCCCCACCTTTGTCACTGCCTTGGTCCTCCTGCTTTGGGTCTGGCGGCAGCTGCTGCTTCTCACTTGCTAAGGTGGAAGGCCGTGCTACCCACTGACCTGTGGCCCTGCGGCTTCCCTGGGGCACTGCCTCAGCAGCCCACAGACACACAGGCACTTCTGTCCGTCCCGGGAGTGTTCCAGTTTCTCTTAACGCTCCCTGATGCTCTGCCTACCTAGGAATGCCACTCAGACCCTTCCAGAGGGGAACAAGTCCCCAGCGGCTTCCCATTTTACCAGGTGCTGCTGCTCTGACCTGCAGGTGGTCATCAGAAGGACCAAGCTGGGCTGCCCCAGGTGGCAGTCCCCAGCCACACACCGTCATCTGGTCATCTGATTTAAATGTCAATGCCCAGCTCTTCAGTAATACAGGCCATGTTCTGAGGACTCAGCGACCTAGTGTGTCCTGGTGACAGACCAGGGACACCCCAACACTGCGGAAGGCCTCAGTAGTGCTGGTCCAGATGGGTCTATTCTGCCCTTTTTTCTTTGTTTCTTTTGAGAGGGTCTCACTGTGCTGCCCCAGCCTGTCTTAACTCCTGGCCCAGGCCACCCGCCTTGCCCTCCCAGGCAGCAGGACCATGGCCCAGGTCCCGGCACCTGGCTTGTACCACTTTCAATGTGGAATCACACCTCATGGAATTTCAAGTGTCTTCTCACCCCCGCCCTCAACACACACTCGGGAGTGTGCAGCCCAGAGCAGACCCCACCTCAAGAGTCTGGGGAGGCTGGTAACTGCGGTACCGTCCCTGGTGGCCACCCAGCAGCAGCAATTACTAGGGAGCAAGGGAAACACAAAGTATTCGGCACACATCACTGCTGCCCCGGACACCCACGTGCACCCAGAACCTGGCAAGGAGGGCTAACTGGAACTAAGACATCGGCAAGTAAACCACTTAAGACGAGGAGGCTGTCCTGCACAAAGGGACCTAACTTAGGAAAGGGCACACAGGATGTGACGCCACGGATGCCAGCCACTGACAGAGGGGCAGACCCCTGGAGGCAGCACAGCCTTGTGCACCCCTGATCTCACTTCTGGGCTCCAGGACTGGAAGAGATGGATCCCTTTTGTTCTAAGCCACCAAGTTTGTGAGACTTCGTTACAGGAGTCCCATGGCGCTCGCCCAAGGGCTGATGATAAGAACGCCTGCTTAAAGGGGCTCCTCGAGGTACCAAAGAACTCGTGACTCCGAAGGGGAACAGCAGCCACATGCTCAGCATACTGCGCAGCCAAGCGCCCACACCTAGGCACGCCGGCCTGGGGACCACGGCGCTCACCAGGGCTTCCAGAGGCTACTCTCGACGTGTCATGACAAGGCACACACCAGATTCCCTGGCAAGTCTGCCTTGACAGGCGCACAGCTCTTCTTGAAGACAACCCGTTTCCTCCCTCCCCTCAGAGTCAAGACCGGCTCTACCACCATCTCCCTTGGACAACAGCTTCCGCAGCGGGACAAGGCAGGGACCGACCCCTGAAAAGGTCGGTGGCAACACTCCCCAGCAACAGCCAAAGCCACCACGGGGCTGAGAACTACTGTGAGAAGGACAAGAAGATGGGGAGCAGCAGAGCCTCTCCCAGAAGGCCACCAGCCACAGCACCTACGCTGACGAGGCCTCACCGTGCCACCCAGCCTCACACCCAGCAAGAGCGGGCACCAGGCACCACCCAGAGACTGGCTCTGTGGCCCACCCCCAGGCCCAGGCAGACCCGCCAGAGCACACTGGGCACAGAAGCCTCCCTCTCTGTGCTCAGTCACTTTCAGGGCCTCTGCGGAGACCCTGTGCTCTGTGTTTGAAAGGCCCAAGTCAGTGTACAAGGCAAGCACTCGAACTTGGGAGCTAAAAGCCAAAGATGGGAATCCAAAGGAGGTCATTCCCCACTTTGGACCTAAGTTTCCATCCTGATTAGTGGGGTCCCCTGGGAAGTCCTTGTCCCCCTGTGCAGGGACCCCCTCACCTTGCGTGCCCAGCCAAGCATGACGGTGTTGTACATGGGGAGTGTGAGCAGCTTCTGCATCCGGGGCCTGCTGTGGTGACTGACCAACACGTGGTGGGCGAGGGGCAGGTGGCCACTGACCAGACAGCACTCCAAGAACGCCAGGAGCTTCTGTTGCTGGCCGGAGAGCTGTGCCTCTCCCTCCTTGTCCAACGGGGCCTGCTTCTTGTGGAGGAGTTTCTGAGGGGCTTCCTGCAGCACCTGGGCCAGCTGTTCCTCCCAGGGGCTCTCCTGTGCCTTGTGCTGCAGGAAGCTGGACAGCTGCCCACTCATGAGCCGGGGCTCCACACGCAGTGGACGGGGTTGCAGCTTGTTGACCAGCTGCTGGGCATGCGCCTGCAGTTTCACCTGCAGCCGCTGCTTGCGCTTCTGCATGGTCCTCTGCTCCTTATTCAGCTTTTCGGCCCAGCGGCCGCAGGGCTGCACCTGTACCTTCCTGGGTGGCTGGCATTCACCTTTTGAGAGTTGAGCCACCTCCACTCTCTTCACTGATACCTCCGACACGCTCTCAGCCTGCAGCTGCCTCACCCGAGCCTCCAACACTATGGGGCAGAGAGGACCCCCATTTAGTGCCCAGCTCACCATATCCTTACAGGACTGCAACGGGCAGGGCACCCGAGGCCTCCATTCTGGGGGTATGCTCGACTGTCCAGCTTCCCTGGCTGCCACCCACATCACCTCTCCCCAGAACCTCCCAAACTCTGCCCGGAACACAGTGGCCTTGACCCTGAACTGCCCATCCCACCATGCCCACTGCCTGGCGACCACAGCCTTCTGTGCTTCCTGCCTCGTGCACTCAATTCCCCACGTCTGTGCTGGCCCTAACCATACAGTTGCTCTGAACATGAATAGCCAACACTGAGCCACTGCCCCCAGGGAGGACACAGGCCAAGTTCCTCTGGCCACATTTCTATTACCTGACCACCCATAACTCTGCTCTACAGATTTGTTTAGAGAGACCTCACTTCTCTAACTCATGGACTGCCCATCACAGCTCTGTGCCCAGGACCACTCTAAACAGCAAGACCACCACCAAAAAGAGCACACACAACAGGGCACCAAACATACCACAAAAAGGCCTCGTTTTCAGTGTGGGCTGAAATAAGGCAGGCCATTACGTCCTCCACCTCAGCTAGGGGTGGGCACACTACATAACCTGCCTCTTGTGACCCTGGACTGGTTTGGGGTTACCAATGAGTTTATAAGTGGGTGGATCCATTTGTAAAGACAGAATCCTGAAATATCAAGGACCAACCAGGTCTGTCCCTGGAGATGGCGGGATGTGGGTGCACACGCCTCTTAAAGCAGCAGCTGGGCTGAGAATGGGAGGTAAGAGGCACTGGAATAGGAAAACAGCAGATGAAGAAGCCCTGGGGCACGAGTATGGCCTCAGCAGGAGGTGGGTCCATGGGCCATAGTGTGGGGTTGACCCCCAGTGAAGGGTATATGATGTGCTTTAAATGTCTAGAACCTTCTTCTGGTTAGATGATGGGTCTGACCCCCAGTTTAAAATAACTAGGCAGGTAGCTGGACATGGTAATGCACACCTGCAATCCGAGTGGCTTGGGAGGCTGAGACAGAAGGATCACAAGTTCAAAGCCAGCCTCAGCAACTGAGATCATGTCTCAAAATGAAAAACAAAATGGGCTAGGGATGTGGCTCAGTGGTTAAGCACCCCTGGGTTCAACCCCCAGATCCAAAAAATGAAAATAAAATAAAGTAACTAGACAGCTAAGAGAGGAAGGGTTGCTGTTCCACATGGAGGGTCACAGCACCTGTCCTTACGTCTGCAAGCTAGACTATTCTGCAATGACGAAGTTCTTTTCACAGGCTCCCTTCCCCTCCTGCTACCTGCAGGACGTGGATGGAATGTGGACCAGAAGAGAACAGAAGGGCAGTGGCCTGGGCACCCTGCCAGATGCATCCCATCACCCAACCCCAAAAAGCCAACATGGCAGCCCAGGGTTCCTGTCCCAGCTTGCACTAAGCCATGTGTGGCGCTAGGCACCTTCCCAGGTGATTTGTGGCTTAAACTGTCCCCCTGGAAGTGGGAGCCCCTGGTGAGATTCTGGGGTGCTCCCAGAGCTGGCTCAGCACAGACTGAGGCCCGGCAGGCCATGTGGGGGGCTCTGCTGAACCAGCACCACCCATAATGTGGGCACTGACTCCGCTGGCCCTGGGGACCAGTTACCCCAGCATACAGCATGAGCCTTGGGGGCTGCTCTGCATACTGTGGAGCCTGTTTCCTCTTT
>NW_025999863.1:253349-266199 GCF_001458135.2 Marmota marmota marmota
GTTTCCTCTTTGGGGGGGGGGGGGTCACTGTGAGCCAGGGGACACCCCAGGAGAGTGGCCAACAGGGGGTTCTGTGAGGAAGGGATTTCAGCCCCCATGCCAGGGTCCCAGCTCACCCTCCAACAGTTCTACATGGCCCCAGTCTTTCCTGCGATCCTGCTCACAGGGGCTGGCTGATGAGCTCCTTCTGGGGCCCCAGAAGCCATCGAGGGTCCCTGGGGAGAGAGGAGGGAGGTTGAAGGGTCCCAGGAATCTCAATGGACAGAAACCACAGAATCAAAGGGTAAAAGGGTGCCAAGCGCAGTTGTAAACCAAGCAGCTTGGAAGGTTGAGGCAGGAGGATCGTGAGCTCAAAGCCAGCCTCAGCAACTTAGCAAGGCCCTAAGCAATTTAACAAGACCCTGTCTTTAAATATTTGAAAAAGGACTGGGGAAACTGGGCGCGGTGCACGCCTGTAATCCCAGCAGCTGGGGAGGCTGAGGCAGGAGGATCGCGGGGTTCAAAGCCAGCCTCAGCAATGGCGAGGTGCTAAGCAACTCAGTGACCCTGTCTCTAAGTAAAATACAAAATAGGGCTGGGGTGTGGCTGGGTGGTGGAGTGCCCGAGTAGTTAGGCGCTGCTGGGTTCAATCCTCGGCACGGACCGACCGACCGTTTGTAAACTCGGTGCAGACAGTCCACAAGCCTCGGCCTGGAAGGACACCAGGCCAAAGGTGGGAGGGAACCACACACAAAGCTGGGGCGCGGATCCAGAATACGGAATTCTGAACTAAAGGTACCGAGAGTTCCAGGATCAAAAGCCCCGAGCCCTAACCGGGGTCAGAGGTCAAAGTGCCTGTGGCCTCCGCTCGGTAGGCGAGGCCGAGGGAAATGGTCGAGTCCGGGGCTTCCACGGGCCTCCGCGGGGGAAAGGTGAAGGTGGTGGGTCAGCGGCCCGCGGCCAGTCAAAGGTCACCGCCGCGCAGCAGAAGAGGGCCATCGCAGCGGGCTTCCAGGCCTCCCCTGCATTACCTTCCTCGGCCGATGCTCGGGGGCGGCTCGACGACCGCCGCAGCGCCCTGCCAACCCCAACCGCGCCGCGGCCCCAACTCAGAGCCGACATGCCTCCCTCCGCCACCACGCGCCGCCCGCCGCCCGCCGGAAGTTGTAGTCCCGTGACGACGGCGGCTGAGAAGGGTCTCCAATCGGAAATGCGCATCCGGAACCACAAGTCCCAGGGTGCAGCGGAGACGGAAAGAAGAGGGCATGCGCCAGAGTAGCCCCCTGATTGGATATCCTTGCTCCAGAGAAGCCCTCTGATTGGATCTCCTGCTGCGCTCCGGGAGGGGCCAGCAGTCCTGGCAGTGGCCCCGCGTGTCTTAGGCGGTCTTTGAGGGAAAGGATCCCATAGTTTTTTTATATTAGTTTTTTTTATTTTGGGGGGTACCGGGGGTTGAACTCAGAGGCATTCCACCACTAAGTCACGTCCCCAGCCCTGTTTTGTATTTTATTTAGAGCCAGGGTCTTACTGAGTTGCTTAGCACCTTGCCAATTGCTGAGGCTGGCTTTGAACTGGTGATCTTCCTGCCTCAGCCTCCCAGCCGCTGGGATTAAGGGCGTGCACCACCGCGCACGGATATTTATTTATTTTTCAGTACTGCATATTGAACCCAGTAGTTCTCCATCACTGAGCTACATCCCCATCCCCACCCCTTTCCATTTCTTATTTTAAGACAGGTCTCTCTCTCTCTCTCTCTCTCTCTCTCTCTCTCTCTCTCTCGTTTATTTAGTTGTAGATGAGCACATAGTATCTTTTTATTTATTTTTATGTGGTGCTGAGGATTGAACCTAGTGCCTCACACATAGGAGGCAAGCACGTTACCACTGAGCTACAGCCTCAGCCCCAAGACAGGTCTCTTAAATTGCCCAGACTGCCCACGGATTTGTGATCCTCCAGAGTCCGTGGAACCACAAGCTTGCGTACCGCACCCTGGCTTTTTTTTTTTTTTTTTTTTCATTTTTGCATGTTTAATAAATAATGAGGACAGTATTCTACAATTTATAGATGCCTGTCCATCTGCATTTATCCAGTGAGGACTTTGGGGCGCCATTATTAGTATCCCCAGTTTATTTTTGTGGAAGCTGAGGTTCTCAGAGGTTGATCAGGTGGCTCTAGGACGCATAGCATGAACTTTAGGGAGATCGAAAGGAAAGTCCAGATCTATCAGACTCCCAGTTGAAAAGCTGAGGGGCAGCTTGGGCATCGTGTTTCCTGGATATTTCCTTTATTTAATTTTTAGTTGTAGTTGAACACAGTACTTTTATTTTATTTATTTATTTTCATGTACTGAGGATTGAACCCAGGGCCTCGTGCGTGCTAGGCAGGCGCTCTACCCCTGAGCCACAACCCCAGCCCTCCTGGATATTTTCAAACTCATCCATTCCCTTCAGCCTCAGTTGACCCACTAGTCCCCAAGCCCCCAAAGACGGGAGCAGACTGGGTGTGGTGGCACATAGTTAGGAGGCTGAGGCAGGAGGATGGCGCTGGAAATACCAACCCCAGAAGTAGGTGGCCAAGGCAAACTTCACTTTTGCCAGAAGGGGGTGCTACCCAGTGCACCTGGGTGGGTAGGCTGCCTGCTGTGTCCCTAACTGAGCAGTCCCCCTGGTCCTGATAGGAGGAACTGGGGTTTACAATCTACACAATTGCCTAATTTGAGAATTGGGGAGTACAAATGGAAGGGCTGTAGTTAGAATAACTACAAGTGGATCTTACATCCCAATTAAGGCTAAATACCATATTATGAAAATGCACCACAAAACTTCCTCACTATTTCTCACAATTGCAAGTTCAAGGCCAGTCTGAGCAACTCAGGGAGGCTCTAAACAGCTTAGACCCTTTCTCAAAATAAAAATAACACAGACTGGGAATGTACTCAGTGGTGAGGCACCCCTGGGCTGCACGCCAGGTCCAGGAAAGAGTGGAGCAGGAAGGATGGATTAAAGGAGATGCTTTGTGGAGCCTGGGTTCAGCCCCAGCCTCTCCAGGTGGTCCTCTCAGGCTAGGAAGGGCCAAAGCTTTTGTCCAGTTGGGGAAACTGAAGCCCAGGGAGCGGAGCCCGCAACAGGGTCCCACTGGCTGTGAAGACTAGGGAAACCAGGTTCCAGGCTGCTGTCCACAGGGCCCTGAGGCAGGAGCCTGCTGAGGTGGGAGGAGCAGAGCAGAGAGACATTAAAGGCAGCCCTGGAGGAGGCTCAGTCTGTGTGGCCAGTAAGACACCAAAAAAGAACAAAGGAAAAGGTGAGACTCCAGGGCTGAAGGAGGTGACAACGCTGAGACACTAGCAAGGCCAGCCTCCAGAGGCCCCTCCTACTGCCTGGAGCTTGGCTTCCCCACAGCTGGGGCAAGGCTGTCCCTGGCTGGAAGGGCCCGCCCCGCGAGGCTGGCAGCCTCTGGAGGCCACATTCCAGCCACCCTGCCCACGCAGGCCTGGCCACAATGACACCACGGGTGGGGAATGTTTTCTACAGACAGCAGCATCCTCCCTGACCCATCCCGGCTCACCCAGGGTGCCCAGGGCTGTGACCTCAGACCCTGCCTACTCCTGCGGTCACCTTCCTGACGCCCCAGGGTGGCCGAGTCAGCAGGACCTGCTCCCCTAGACCAGGGACACTTTGCATCCCACAGTCTGGCAGAGCCAGGGACCTGGGTGGAAGACAAGATTTCCAAGTTCTTTTTTAATTTAATTTTATTTTTCAATGTAATCGGACACAACACCTTTATTTTATTTATTTTATCTTTATATGGCGCTGAGGATCGAACCCAGGGCCTTGCATGTGCTAGGCGAGTGCTCTACCGCTGAACCCCCACCCAGCCCCAAGGTTTCCAAGTTCTTTCTCCCTTCCCGATGCCTCAGATTCCTCTTTGATTGGATGGGACACCAGACTCTCAAGGCAGCATGTCCCTGGGAGCAGGCTCCTGGGTCCCAGCAGTCCCTGCACAGAGCTCCTGGTAACATGCTCAGGAAACTCCCTCAGGGTCCACCTGTGCGTGACATGGCTCCCACTGAGCTCCTCTGGCCTGCAAGGCCCACGTTGTTCCTCTCATGGTGTTTCTTTATGATCGATGGTGAGGGTGTCTGTAGAGGGCAATGGATTTCCACTTCTTGATGGTATCAAGCTTCCTTGTAAAAACTTAAGCAAGAAAAATGCTAATGACACAAAGACTAGTGGAGACAGGTGCAGTGACACAGGGAACACAGCATGGGGCCAAGTGTGGGGTGTTCTGTGACACATCAGAGGTGTCCACATGGGGAAGACAAAGACCCGGCATTGCCCGCCAAGTCACGTGTGTTTGTGAGACATGCACACCTGAGGATCAGTGTAGACGTCCAGCCCACAGGTCAATCTGTTTTCTCAAACGGAAAACCAGGTGTTCCGGAGGACAGTAACAGGACAGGATACTGTTAAGGTCAGCCCCAAAGCCCTCTTGTGCAGTATCCTGTCATTCCTAATCTAAGGGGC
Organism: Marmota marmota marmota; assembly: GCF_001458135.2. Taxonomy (NCBI): domain Eukaryota; kingdom Metazoa; phylum Chordata; class Mammalia; order Rodentia; family Sciuridae; genus Marmota; species Marmota marmota. The sequence continues at coordinate 257,852 of NW_025999863.1, forward strand.
AGTATCCTGTACTCATTCCTCAAACCACCAGCTCTTCTGCCTGTCCTGGAAGGCCACATTGGTGGGCTCCTGCACATCTGGCTGCTTTAACTCAGCATTGTTTGAGATTGACACCTGCTGTGTACTTTTTTTTGTGTGTGTGGCTGTGTAGTGTTCCACAGTGTGAATTTATGAGGATGTCTTTCACATTCTCCTGCTGATAGAGAGCAAAAGGAATATATAGAACAGAGGAATTCAGAAGTACAGTTTGCACATATTAATTGTACTAATCTCACAACTTTTCTGTAAGCTTAAGGTCTTTCAAAAACTCACAATGGAGTTGGGCACACTTATAATCCCAGTGGCCCAGGAGGCTGAGGCAGGAGTATCTTGGGTTCAAAGCCAGCCTCAGCAATGGCAAGGCACTGAGCAATTCAGTGAGATCCTGTCTCTAAATAAAATACAAAACAGGGCTGTGGATGTGGCTCAGTGGTTGAGTGCCCCTGAGTTCAATACCCAGTATTCCTCTTGGAAAGAAAGAAAGAGAGAGAGAGAAAAGGAAGGAAGGAAGGAAGGAAGGAAGGAAGGAACGAACTAACTAACTAACTAACTAACTTACAGGGAGCAGTGGCATGCAGTGGCTTGGGAGGCGGAGGCAAGACCCTGTCTCTGATTAAAGTATAAAAAAGAACTGGCGATGTGGGTCAGTGGTTAAGTGCCTCTGGGTTCAATCCCTGGTACCAAAACAAAACAAAGCCACACGGTATGTAACTCCATTAACAGAAAATGTCCAGGACAGGAGGGGGACTCCAGGTGGACAGGCATTGGATTCCTCTGTGGGGTGGTGGAATGTTCTTGAATTAGTGGGTATGGCTGCACAACTGCGAGTGCACTACTAAGGCTGAATCGCGCACTTCACGTGGGCGATTTGTATGGCATGCAGAATACATTCAGTCAAGCTGCTATTAAACCACGTAAGTCAGACTCCTGGGTGAAGTGGCCTCCCAGGTGAGCGCTGGTCCTCTGGAGGGGCCTGAGGACATCCTGGTGGGGGCAGGGCCCTGGGGAGGGAAGGGAAGCTTCTTTATTCAGCATGGAGTGCTGCATCCTCTGCCACCACTGGAATCACCTGCTGGTTCCTTCAGACGTCCCTTGCTGGCCATTTTTCACGGGAGCCATGTGGGGTGAGGTGACAACCCCAGGTCATGCAGGTCTGGTGTCAGGATTTGAGTGTGGGGAGCAGGCCAGGCTGCATCCAGCATGGAGGCACCTGGCCCTACCCACCCTGGGGCTGGAGACCCGGCTGGCCCCACCCACTGCGGACCCGCCCAGGGCAGGAAGAGTCGGGGGAACCCCTGAGCCGCCAGACCGGTCTCCCGTCCAGAGGGCTCCCCAGAGGGCGGCTGCTCACAGGTCTCCACCTTAGAGCTATTTTAAGGTGCCGCCTGGGGTCAGGGAGGAAAGCCAGGGGTGTTGGGAGCAGTGGGCAGACCTGGGATCTGGGGATGTGCTCCTGTGGGCTTTGGGGAGGTCGCTGCGCTGAGGGCCTGTCAAGGGCACCTCTTGGCTCTGAGCCTGTGGAGCCACTGTGCGCACCTCGGAGCCCCGGGGTGCGGGCGGGCTGATGAGGGTGGGTGCTGGCTGGCGAGCTGGGGTGGCCTGCGTGGGGCTCGGGTGTGGCCAGAAGCAGGAGCCCGCGTGGGTGAGCAGCCGCCCATTCCTGCCACCTCAGACGCGCCGCCACAACATCTGGGGCGTCATCCGGCCCTCTCGGCTGACCACGGACTGGCCCACTTGTCCCAACTCCTGGGGCTGCTGCCCACCTGCAGCCCTCCCTCCCTATCCCACAGAGAAGCCCCTGCTGCCCACGCACCTCCCTGTCTCTGCCTCTCCCTGTCGCTGTTTCTTCGTCTCTCCTTGTCTGTCTCTCTCAGTAACTGTCTCTCAGCCTCCGTCTCTCCCTGAGCTCTTTTCTCCTGTCGCTCCTGTCTCTGTACCTGCCTCACACCCTGGAGATAAACGCATGCACCAGAGGCCGCGAATCGTGGGCGGGGCCTGCCCTCCCCCAGGCGCCCATTGGCTGACTGCCGGGCTGTGCCCGCCCAGAGGCAGACATTGGCCCCGCCTCTCGACTGCCGTTGGCCAACGCGAGTCCCGCCCCCGTCCCCCTGCGAAGCCAGGTCGAGCCGCGGACTCCGGAGACTAGAGCCGGCGGTGAGCGGAGTGGGCCATGCGCCGCCGCCTCTGGCTTGGCCTGGCCTGGCTGCTGCTGGCGCGTGCGCCCAGTGCTGCGGGGACTCCGAGCGCCCCAAGGAGGCCGCGCAGCTACCCGCACCTGGAAGGCGACGTGCGCTGGAGGCGCCTATTCTCCTCCACCCAATTCTTCTTGCGCGTGGACCCCGGCGGCCGGGTGCTGGGCACCCGCTGGCGCCACGGCCAGGACAGTAAGTGCGCTGGGGCAGCAGGCCGGAGAGGGCGGCGGGGGCACAGTATTGACAAAGGGTGGGCTGACCAAGTCATTCCCTAGCTCGGGCCTGTTTCCTCTGCCCTAAGGTGGGTGCAACCCACTGGGTAAGAGGGAGGGTGGGGCACTCAAGGCTCCTGGCTTCCTGCAGACAAGGGTCTGAACGGTATAGTTCTGAGAGTGTGGGTCGCCAGAGTACAGGAGGGAAATGGGCAGCAGGGAGGGTTGCAGTGGTCCAGCTGGGTCAGGGGGTGGACACTCAACTCTGGGCTCCTGACACTGAAGTCAGTACCTATGTTGATGTGACTCCTGTGTCTTCCCAGACACCCCGTGTGACAGGTGAAAGAACCGAGGCACAGAGAGGGAAACGAGCTACAGAGGGTCCCACCAAACAGGGGAGGTGGAGCTGAGGCTCACAGTGACAGGAAGCCCCACTGTCTCTGCTTTTGGGCTGTGGCCTCTGGGCCCTGCTCAGCAAGTGTGAAATATGTATGGCAGGAGGAGAGGCCAGGCACAGAGGAGACTGGGCACTGGGAGACCAGGGGTCACAGCTGCCCGGTCTGGGCAGGGGGCAAGCTGGTCACTGGCACCTGAATCACCACCATCAGGAGACATAATCACCCCTGCCCTTCACAGAGGCTTTCATCTGGGGCTCCAAGGCCCTGAGGCAGCACGCGGGGAGGGCAATGACAGGGGACTGGCCAGGCAGGTCCATCCATGGTAGCATGGCCAGGCGGGGTGGCCTCAGGCTGGCGGAGAGAGCTGGCTCTGCCAGGCGATCTGGAGTGGGCACTGCTTCCCTTGAGCTTCTGCCCCATCTGGACAGGGATGGGGTGATGGAGGACAGGTGGCTCTGTGAACGGGCTCTTCTTCCTGAATTGGAGGTTACTGATGGCACCGCAGTGCAGTGTGGCATGTGGGTCCCCGTCCTCTCAGCCAGAGAGTGATGTAGCCCTCACAGCGGGCCATGCGGGTCAGGAGGGGGTCTGGCGGCCTCTCTGGGAAGGTGGTGAGCCTTGGATGGTGACCAGGAGCTGACCGTGCACATGGGCTGTGCACCTGGCCCTGGAGGGCGAGTGGCGTGGCAGTGGAGGTGGTACTGCCACCTCACAGGCTTTGGCCTCCATGTCCAGAACAACAGCTGGAGGGCAGCGCCTGGAGTCGGCCCTTGGCGCCATGCCCAGGCACAGTGGGAGGGTCCTCGCTGTGCCTCTACTGGACGGGGCTGCACTCATGGTGCAGGCCCTGTCCAGTGACCCACTGACAGGCTGCTGTGGTGGCCCCTCTGGGGAGTCAGTGCGGGCAGCACCTCCATCCAGGGCTGCCAGGGCAGCAGCGGGCTCCCTGGAACAGGGCAGGAAGTGCGCCTGCGGAGAGGGAGCCAGGCCTCTGTGGCTCTACGGGGCCTAGCTGCCCTTCTGGCCCTCAGCAGTTGGCCAAGGGCTGCCCGGACTCCATCGCGAGCTGCTGCGAGCACATACAGACCCAAGGAGTCCTGGGCGGCTCAAGCCGAGCCTGGTTCCCAGCCTTGTGCCTGAGCTGAAGGACATGGACAGGGATGCCTGGCTCCTGAGCAGCCCGCCTGGGCAGGCGCACAGTAGGGGTGCAGATGAGTGGAGGGTGAGGCAGGGCATACGTGGAGAGATGGTTAGTGGGAGTGGAAGCTGGTAGTGGCCCTGACCAGCCCCTCTGCGCAGGTGTTGTGGAGATCCGCTCTGTCCACGTGGGCACCGTGGCCATCAAGGCTGTGCATTCAGGCTTCTACGTGGCTATGAGCCGTCAGGGCCACCTCTATGGGTCGGTGAGTACCGGGTGGTGGTGGGCAGGGGTGGACAGAGGGCAGCGTCAGCTGGCCTCACGCACCGCCCTCAGCGGGTCTGCCGTGTAGACTGCAGGTTCCTGGAGCGCATCGAGGAGAACGGCTACAACACCTACGCCTCACTCCGCTGGCGCCACAGGGGCCGGCCCATGTTCCTGGCACTGGACGGACGGGGGGCTCCCCGGCAAGGCATGCGCACACGGCGGCATCACCTGTCCACCCACTTCCTGCCCGTCCTGGTCTCCTGAAGCCCTTTGAGGTCTCAAGAGCCTGCTGACAGACCTGGAGGCTGGGGCAGGAAGGAGGGCCCCAAGGACACCTGAGACAGGTGGCAGGGGCCAGGCTGCAGGGCGTTGGGCTCACTCATCCTGAGCTCTAACTGGGTGCCTACTGGGGGGCCTCACTGGGTCCCCCAGGCTGGGGGAGGCAGATGGCAAGCTGTGTCCACGGCCCAGCACGAGGAGGAGCATGTCCAGGATGAAGGCACGCCCAGGCCGGGCTGAGGAGGAGTGCCCTGGATGGGAGCTGGCAAGGGCAAAGGCTGAGGGGTGCACGGGGCGGCTTGTGGGCAGCAAGGAGGGGCAGGCCTGCAGGGCCCAGCGCAGTGTGCGTGGGACATTTGCACCGCCACCAGGCAGCCATGCGGCCAGAACAGCAGCCCAGACGTCCAGGCCTCACCCCCAGGGCCTGTGGACATGGCACTTCCAAGGGCAAGGGGCTCTGGTGGGGATCAGGGGAAGAGACCCCTGAGTGGGGCCACCCAGGGGTCCTCCTGAGAAGAGGCAGGAGGGCCAAAGTCAGAGGCCCTGGAAGATGCTGCGCGGCTGGCTCTGGGCTGGAGGAGGGGGATGGGGACTGTCCCTGGGCCTCAGGAGGATCTAGTCCTGCCACGCCTGGGTTTAGCCGGGGCAGCCCACATTGGCTGCCACCCAGAACTGTTTGATAATAAACGTCTCAGCCTATCAGATGCTGTCGTGTGTCACAGCAGCAGGACACACATACACACACACACACACAGATGCCATCATCCCAGCCTCCTGCCTCTTGGGATGGGTAGGGGCTGCCAAGGGGCTTTGGATCTTCGTCCTCCGCAGATGGACCCTTGGGACAGCACACCCAGCAGCCAGTCCTCACTGTATTCCTCCTGGCTGGGCATGGGACCGGAACTGCCCACACAGGTGGCAGCTTCGGCCACCCGAGGCGAAAGCATTCAGAAGCTAAGCCTCGGGTCCCCACAGGCTGCGCAACTCAAAGCTCCCATTTCTGTCAGGAGCGAGCCCAGCTGTGGAGCTGCCCCCCCACCAGGGCAGAGGGCAGATGGTTGCCTGGGTCAGCACCTGCTGCCAGCACAGGGTGCTCCAGGACCGGTGCTCCAGGACCAGAGCTCCGTCTCACCCACGAGGCCCCAGTGCCTCCCAGGTAGGGGTTGACTGTGGGCTGCTTCTGCCAGCCTCCCTTCTCTGCTCTGCCACAGCATCCACCAGGTCAGGCCACCGTGGTGTCCTTTCAGACACAGAAGCCCAGAAAGCACCCAGCAGGCATGGGGCAGGCGACGCCCTCGACTGTCCACACTCCCTGGTACTGGGGCCTCGGGGTCATGGGACTCCAGGGCACTCCACCACCTGGGCAGCAGAGGCTGCTATACAGGCCATACTGGCTGCCCAGTGCCATGGACGGTCCTGAGGCCGCACACCTGAGGGCTGAGAACAGAGGCCCTGCCTGACTTCCTGGAGCACTGGTTCCGGTTACACAGTTCTGCCACCAAGTGCCACTTGGCCTTCCTGGAACACTCCACTCGATGTCCACGGCCTGCTCTATGGTCAGGAGGCGTGCAGCCCCTGGGCTCCCGGGGGAGGCACGGCCCCACAGGACGGCACCCTCGCCCTGCCAGCCGCTCAGGCCCTCTGGACACACTGGCGCGGAAGGAAAACGCCGAGCCATCGGCTCCTCTTTCAAGTAAGTGTATTTTAAATAGCTTTCAAGATACACATATTTTTTCCCTTTAAAAAACGTCTGTTAGAGCAGTTTTGTTCCTGGTTCTGCTGGTCACCCTTGTGGTCCCGAGGCCGGCGCTCGCTGTGCGGTCCGAGGCCCCGTGGCCCGTCCAGGTGGCACACGCGGCTCTGGCGGAGCAGCTGCACAGATCATGCGTGGCCGCGCGAGAGCTAAAACGTCCATTTATTTCAAAGCAGTAATAATTTAAAATCATAAAAACCTTTCCACCGTTGAACGTTTGGAGGGTGAGGTTAGAGATGGGACAGAAGGCTGGTGCCCTGCAGGGGACATGTGGCCCACACCCCTCCGTGCAGGGAGCAGCTGGGCACGGATGTCCCTCCAGGGCTGCGTGGCTGGGGCTGGCTGAGCTCTGGTCCCCTGGAGAGCCGGGTCCCTGAGCCTGGCGCGCAGCCTGGGGCCTGCCGGAGCCGCGCAGCGGCCTGGGAGCTGGAGCTGGCGCGCTCAGAGTTGCTCGTGCGTTCTCGTTGCTGGGCGAGGAGGAGGAGGAGGACGAGGAGGAGGAGGAGAAGCTCACCCCAGTCAGGCNCGGGGAGTTAGAGGCTGGCGCCCCCGGAGCGGGCGCGGGCAGCGGGTGGGCTCACCTGCTCCAGCCAGGGCACGATGCAGCCGTTGTGGAACAGGTGGTTGCAGGGCAGCTGCCGCACACTCTCGCCCAGCGCGTAGTCGTCCTTGCACACGGGGCACTCAAGCCCAGAGCCTGTGGGACAGGCAGGGCCAGGTGGGTCCAGGCCCCCGTGGGCCCCACCCCAGCAGGAGCACCTAGGCCCTGGGCACCAAGGCCAAGAAGAGCATACCTACGTGCTCCTCGGTGACGGGGACGGTGGGCAGGGCCTGGATCTTCTCCTTGTCTGCGGGAGGGGGGCCCGTGTTTTCAAACTGGTTGAGGAGCTGAAAGACCAGAGGTGAGTGCCAGGAGCTCCAAGGCAAGGCACCCCAGGGAGCAGGCACCCCCGCCCATGGGGCAAGGCTGGAGGACCTACAAGAGCCTCAGGGCGTGGTCCTGGGCTGGCTGGGCCCCAGGTTCTGCCAGGGAGGTGGCTGTGCCCACCGCTGCCTCGACTACCTACTGGCTGCTCAGGGTCCCAGTCCACTCATAGTATGGGCGGTACCCAGGCAAGAAAGAAAGAGAGCGGGGGCCACCAGGGCAGATCTAGCACCTTGGTCCATGGGATGTCAGAGGTAAAGGCCCCAAGGTCATAACAGGCAAGAGGTGAGATACAGGGACCTCCAGGGTGGTCTCTGCAAGAGGAGACCATGCCCTGCCTTCTCTGGATGAACCCCCCAAATGCTGGGTGCAGTCACCCTGTACCTGCGTGATGATGGCATCCAGGCCGTTGGCCCCCCAGGCGTAGTCCATTGGGTTGGAGTGCAGGACGCCCCTGGGGGCGAGAGGCCAGGTCAGGAGGCCAGGGGTGCCAGGGGTGGGCGGGTGTGCCCCCCACCCCCTGCTACTCACCAGGGGCCCAGGCCCAAGTTGGGGATGGTGGCCGGAGTGATGATGCCGTTGACCAACTGCTGGATGATCCTGGAAGAGAGGGGGCAGGTCACACACCCATGGGAGTCGGGCCTGTGCCAGCACCCAGAGATGACCCATCAGGGCTCAGGTGGAGAAAAAAACAAGGAAAAGAACCCAGCACAGCCTCCTGCTGAGGTCCAGGGGAGCGAGCCGTTTCCATCCGCATTTCACGGTGGCTTGGGCAGCCCAGACGTGCTGTGACACAACTCCTCAAGCCGGGGCCAGCTGCAGCCCCAACCTGGCACGGTCCTGCCTCCAAAGTGCAGCGTGGGGCTTCAACTCCCCTGGGATGAGGGGAGCCAGGCTTCTGGGAGGAGGGGCTGTCAGAAGGGCCAGGCTAGCCCTGCTCCTGAAACCGTGGACCCCCCGGACTGCAAGGCCAGGCCTTCTTTCACAGGAGCCTGGCAAGAAGCCCAGGCTTCAGCAGAACACGTGCCTACGTCCAAGGGCCTGAACAACCCGTCTCGCTGAGCGGGGCCCTCTCTGGCCACCCCCAGGCCCCCTCACCCTTCCAGCGTGGGGACGCCTTCGTGCCGGCCGGTGGCCCGCCTGGC
>NW_025999863.1:266593-272324 GCF_001458135.2 Marmota marmota marmota
TGGCGGTGAGGCGGGCTCGGGGCTGCCGGGCGCCATACCGGTGCCGGGACTGGTGTTCTCTCTCCCTCCGGCTCTCAGGGTCCCTGCTGTCATCGGCCTGTGCCCCAGGAGGGAACGTGGGGATCTCAAAGCTGTCGTCAAAGATGCCGAAAGCAAATTGTCCGTAGCCCTGGGGCAGCGTGAACAGGTGCTGGTCCACGTTCTGGAGAGGGGAGCAGGACCTGAGCCTGCGTGGTCTGCTCAGGGCCCCATACACAGAGGCAAGGAGCCCTGGGACAGACAGGCAGATGAAAGGCAGGTACGACAGTGGGGCTGTCAAATCCACCTGGGCGGCCCAAGGACCCTGCCCACAGCCTCCAGGCCATCACCTTTCCATGTCCTCGAGGAGGAGGACAGGCCCATGCCCCTGCACCCCGCTCACTGCCCATACCCAGCCCTTGCGGGGCCTGTCTCTGGGGGGCACACACCTCCTGCAGGTGGGCCCATCCCAGGCATAGGGGCTCCATGAGCCAGGGAGGGTCCAGCCTGCTTAGAACTCACCCCAGCAGGCAGGGCACAGGCAGACAGCGACATGTGGACACCAGACTAAGCAGTTGAGGGATGCAAGAGGCAGGGGACCAGGAGCCAAGCTGGGTGGGCCAATGGCAGAATGACAATAGCTGAAGCCCCAGGGACCTGGAATTCCTACTCACCTCAAACGGCTGCCGGCTCTGGTCAGCGGGGGCCGTGGAGGGAGCGGAACCGTTTTCTGTATTCCTGGGGAGAGAAGGTGCTTGTCGGCAGAAGCCAGCAGCCCTTGCCATCCCTTAGGGCACACAGCCATCCTCCACGTCAGGAAAGAGGAACACAGCACCAGAAGCACCTGGCACCTTCCGTCTCAGGACTCCACACGTGCTCAAGTGACAACAGTGCCCCAACCACCGTCAGCAGCTCACATCAGCTCCAGCATCAATCCGCCTTCTGTCCCCACCACAGCGCATGTGGGTGTCTGTGTGGGTGCCATCCCCACGAGGTGAGGGAGGCGGTGAGGTGGGCACACATACACTGACCAAGTGCCACGAGGCTATCGTCCCTCTGCCTTGAGGCGTGTGTCCTGAAAGTCAGGACCCCAGGCCTGGCAGGTGTGCGACCCTCACCACTCTCCCAGCGCACCACCACGAGCTGTGCTATGCTACCTGGTCTCTTCTGGAAGCTCCTCGATAAAACCAGACTCACACCTGGGGCAGATGTAATCCTGCAGGAGAGAGGAGCAAGAGTCACCATGAACGCCCTCCATCAGCAAAACCCCCCTTTGCTAGAGCAAGCGCAGGCTGCAGCCCTCAAGAGCCACTCCTGGCCTGTGGGTCATGAAGGATCGGGGGATAAGGGAGGCCCGGGGACGTGTGTTCCCACTGGCCACATAGCTGCTGCAGCGAGAGACTCCCCCTATGGCCTCAATGACCCCAGCCACCTGTTGGATGCTCCTGGAGGCCAGGCCCAGGTTTTTTCTGGTGGTCTCCTGTCCCGGAGTGACCCAGACTCGGCAGGCGTCCCAATGACAGAGGTCCTGGGGCCTCTTGGGAGGGGCACACTCAGACACAGGAGCTACAGACCCATAGTGGCACCCCAGCACTGGCAGCCAGGTAGGCAGCCTGCTACGCTGGGGGCATAGATGATGCTGTCATGTCCTGGAAGGGAAGCCAAGGACCGACTCTGGGGATGGCAGGCTCCTGAGTCCCAAGAGCAGGTGACAAACCCCAGCCACACTCAGATCAGGCAGGCCCACGTCAGCTAAGGTGTCCTGTAGTTCAAACAGGGAGACAAGTCTGTTGGCCTGGTGGCTCCCACACCTCCCAGACTTGGCCTGCCCCAGAGCTCTCTCAGGTCACTGCAGCCCACACCGTAGCCCTGGAAATCAGGCCACCCCCTCTTCTCGGCCAAGGATCACTTGTCACTGGGGCCATGCAGCCTGTGGGCATATGTCCCATAGGGTCCCCAGGCCACGGTGGCTGTACACAGTGCCTGCCACACTTTCCTCTCAGACCCAAAGCCACCTCTGCAGGCTTGACCCAAGCTCCTCCCCATGACCTGTATCATCAGCTCTAGCCAAGACTGCCCAGCTGCCCCTTGTCCAGAGCAGCCAAGGTCCCAGCCAGAGGCAGCTTGTGCCCAGTTCTGACACCCTCCTAGCCCTGCACTGTCCATTCTGCCACAACTGCCTCCCCCTAAGTGTCCATCTGGACACCATTCTGCAGAGGCCACCCTCACCAGCCCTGCTGCTTGGCCACTTCTGTTCCTCACAAGCCTCTGTCAGGATGACGGACCCTGGCTGTGTGCCCACTTACTCCTCCCCTGGAGGTGGGGAGAGGGATAGGCACCAATCCTGCCCAGTGAAGATATGTACAACCATGTATCCCATGCCACATCTCTTCATTCAGGTAATGCTTGTACAACACACACACAGAGAGCCCTCAGCCAGGCACCACAGGGAAGCTGGGGAAACTGAGCCAAGAGATGAGAGGGCCACAGTGCTGAATGCCTTTATGGGTCTCTGAGGAAGCCCACCACTCTGTTTCTCTTTTTATGTATTATTATTATTATTTTTTTTTAAGCTGTTGATGGGCCTGTTTTATTTATATGTAGTGCTGAGAATCGAATCCAGTGCCTCACGCATGCCAGGCAAGCGCTCTACCACTGAGTTATAACCCCGGCCCACACCACTACTCTTTAATTTTTTTTTTTTTTTAATTTTTTTTTTAGTTCTTGGCGGACACAACATCTTTGTTTGTATGTGGTGCTGAGGATCGAACACGGGCCGCACGCATGCCAGGCGAGCGCGCTACCGCTTGAGCCACATCCCCAGCCCCACCACTACTCTTCATGCAGGATAATAATGCAGACTTCTCAGCTGAGCATGGTGTGCAGAAGCATGGGGAGATGTGGACGCCCAACTCTCTCCATAGCCCCAGGGGTGCATGTGACACTCCTCATGTCCTTTTCTTCTTAGACCTAGCAGCTGCCACCAAGACTCGCATCTGCATCGTGTCCGTCTCACAGCATGTGTGAACCCTGCACCAAGGACACGAGGCTCCTGGTATGGGCTGGAAGAACACCAGGAGAGCCAAGCTGCTGCTCAGCACAGATCTGCTGTGAGGGCTTTTGCACACCTCCAACTGCACTCAGGGCACCTGGTGGGATGGTGTCCACTGCACACAGGCCCCACAGGCACTGAAGCCCAGTGGCACCTAACTGCACCTTCCAGGATTCTCTGGCTGATCTACCACCGACAGGCACCTTGCATGTGCCACTAGACAGAAGGCTCAGGGTGTGGAGGCCCTGGGACTGCAGGGGTGGCTCTGCCCAGGACCCCAGGTCAAGTTGCCCTCCTGGGCACAAACAGAAGAGTGCTGATGTGGGCAGAAACCTGAAAGGAAAAATTCAGCCCATAGCTGTCCTACCCACCCCAGCCATGACTCCCTGGGCATCCCCAACGCTCCACCCACCACCAGGTGCTGGGCTTACAGAATACTGCTGGGAGGCAGTTTCCACCTACCCTCCCTGGGGCCTTAACTTCCGCAGAACCACCACAGGACACTGGACAGACACTGTGAAGAGGAACAGGAATCTCTACCACAGCTTACAGCACACAGCAGGGCACACTAAACAGGCCAATGGATGTTAGGCAGAAACAGATGCACACCTGGGGTGGGGAGAGAGGCTCCCAGAGACTTCCAGAGTCCAAGAAGGGCCGTCAGTGACAATAACAGTGCCCCCACTGCCCGTGGCTCACCCCTGGACTTCCTTGTCCACCCATCCATCTCAGAGGTTGCATCACCCACTAGTTTACCCCTCTAGGAGGCAGCAGGCTTGTCAATGGGGTTGGGGAATGCCAGGTGGTCAGGCCTACAGCCACTTCCCCTCCCCAGGTGGCACAAAGAGATCCAAAGACTCCCGCTAAACAAAGTCCCTCCAACTATACCTGTCTGCCCTGGCTCGGGCCACAGGGTGCTGTGAGGGAGGGAGGCCAGAGAGGCCAGCACTGGGCAGGTGCCTGCCCACAGGGTGCTCCACATCCATGCCCTGTGTGTCATCCTGCCTGTACCAAATCTGAGAGGAGTCTGGGCTGTGTACCTGGCCTGGAGGCCTGCGGCTAGCCGGCTGGTGCCTGCTCCCACCTGCCTCTCCACCTAAGCTGAGCCGTCCTGACGCCCAGATGCCCCCTGCACTGCTTCTCAGTCTAGCCGCCAAGAGCACCCGCCCACCCGTCTGCACAGTCCCCTCCTGAGGATGCCCTCACAGGCAAACCACCAGGGAGACAGGCCAGGTACTGCCACCTGCATACATGCTCCTTGCCCCCTAACTCCAATTCACTGAACAGGCCAGGATGTTGAGAAGTCGTGTAGCTGTTGGGGCCTCAGCCTGACTCAGAGAAGCCCCCTAGAGCAGGCTCAAGGGCCACAGCAGCTCAGGGGCTTGAGATGGTAACCTGATGACAGCAGCCAATCCCTGTCATCAGGAAGTAGACATTTCCTAACAACCAGCCAAGAGTCTGAGCCGCAGCAGACACCTCATAACTGACTACAACATGGACCAGCTCCTCTTTGGGGTGTCAGGGACAGGCTGGGACTTTCCCAGGTTGACAGACCCCTCCCAGGGCACCAGGTATGCCAGTCCCAGTATACAGCAGTTCTGCCACAGCCAGCTGGCCACTGGTTGAGTCCCACCACAGCCCACAGGCAGGCATCCTCAAGACCAGTCACCACACCCTACCCCACACCCCTCCCCACTGTTACTGGTTCTTATGAAATTTTGCCAAGGTCTGATTTAGTGTTTGTCAGGCCCTGGGCCAGTCTATAAACCCTGTAAGGTGAAAGACCACATTGGATGGCTGTGACTAGAGGAATGTCCTTACCAGGTCTGGTGACAGTCAGAGGAGGTCAGGGTCCTCCTTGCCCAAAGCCACAGTCAGGAAGCAGCCACACCATGTGGGCCCCAGGAAGCCCAGGAAGGCAGACCAAGAATACAGCTGGGTCAGGTAAGCCCAACACACTGCACCCACCCTGCCCCGGGCTCCATCCCCCAACACGGGATCTGTCCTGGGTCTCACAGCAGCTACAAGGGCAGCACTGTCACTAAGCCAGGCCTGCACACTACCAAGCCACCAGTCCTGCCTGCCACAAATAGAAAGGCAGGGACAATGAAAGCCAGAGCTGGAACAAGACTCCAGGAAGATGGGATGGAAGAGAGGCAACTCTCAGCTCGGGTCTGTGCCGTGCCCAGACTTTACCTCCCGCTCCTTCTAGGGAGAGGATAAGCCCCTGGCTCCAGAAGCCGCTGCCTCTCTCCCCTCCAGGCCCCTCCTCCAGGGAACTCCGAAGGCCCATTGGTCAGGGAGTACCACCCCCAGGAGGTAGGTGACAAGCAGGGTGTAGCTATGGCAGCTCCACAGCCCTCGGCACCCAAGGCCCCTTCCCCTCAGAGACCCGTCAACCCCCTGCACCTCCCTCTACCCGGCTCCCTCTGAGTCGCTGGAGAGTGGGTAGGGCGCAAAGAAGAGGGCCAGAGGCCACTTCTCTGGGAGCCACCGCAGGCTTCAGTTTTCCCAGCCGAAACGCAGAATGGCCACTTTCCCCACCAGCCTGGGCAGGGAGAGTGCGGGCCGAAGCAGGAACGGCCTGCCCACCTACTGACTCCAAGCCCGGGGGACGCACTGGTCTGAAGGGGCAGGAAGCGCCCCGGGCGCACCCAGGCC
>NW_025999863.1:275654-279693 GCF_001458135.2 Marmota marmota marmota
CACCACAGTAGGCCCCACTGCATCCACCACAGTAGGCCCCACTGTATACACCACTGCATCCACCACAGTAGGCCCCACTGCATACACACTGCATCCACCACAGTAGGCCTCACTGCATACACCCCAGTATGCCTCACTGCATATACCACAGTAGGCCTCACTGCATCCACCACTGCATCCACCGCAGTAGGCAGGCCCCACTGTATACACCACAGTAGGCCCCACTGCATACCCCACAGTAGGCCTCACTGCATCCACCACTGCATACACCACGTGCCACCTGCACCTTCTCTGTTCCTGGATGTCCTGGGCTGAAAGACAACTGTTTCCCATTTCTTGGGAAACTAAGGCCCACCCAAGAAGGCAGCTTATGGGCCTGACTTCAGCTGTCTCCTGGGATAGAAGGTGGGGGCTCTGCACCCCTTGTCCTGGCAGGGACACCCCAAACCGTACTCTACTCAGCACTGATGGAGGAAAGAAGGTCCCTAATGCACTTAATTTTAGCCCAGGGAGACCTGGGTGGAATTCTGAGCTCCTAAACTGGAGGCCAGTGGATCTGTGCTGTTTTCAGTCGCTGGGCTTGCAGCATGTTACAGCGGCAAACAGCAAACTGATACTGGCCACCTCAGGGTCACAGAAGACACGGTCTGCACACTGCCACCAGCCAAAGCTGGGTCATATGGCCTCCACACCAAGACTAGGGACAGGAATGACTGATGGCACTGTGGCCTGCTGTGGACATCAGCACTAAGGGTGGGCCCTGCCCTCTGGGACCAGCAGGATTACCTGATTCTTGTGCAAACTGGGTCCTCCATCACAGAGAGGAAGCAGCAGGGGTGTGGTGAGGATAGTCGGGGGCTGGGTGGAAGAGTCACTGCGGAAAGGGCCGGACTGTGCAGGCCCAGCAGCAGGGTCTTGAACTGCAGCTGAACAACCTCGGCTCCACCTTGTGGCCCTGGGAGCCACAGGTACTGTTACAGCTTGGGACATCTGTGACAAGACAAGGCCTGGCCCCCTCCCGGATGTCCCTGCCCTGCCCCCATGGCCATCAGCATCGTGGTCCCCATCACCAGCGGCTTTGGGCTCCCATTTAGGGGCTGCTGATCATGAACTCCTGTGGAGTCCACCACAAGTGTCCTCTGGCTTGAGGAACGGGGTACCATGACCCACACCCTGGAGGCAGCGAGGGGAACGTAAGAGTGTGGCTCCTACAACCCCTGCTGCTCTGGGTCCGATGAGTCCTGCTTGAATAAAATGTAAGTTGCTTTATTGGAAAGGTGGTTTCCTCAGCTGCTAGTGACCAAAACTCAGTTTAAAGTGGTTTCATATTATTGTGGAGGAGTTCAGGCAGAGCTGGATCCAGGTCCTCGAATATCACAGGGACTTGCTGGGGCTCCTAGAAGCTCTGAGTCTGGCTGGGCTGCCCTCTTCCTCACCACTGGCAGGAGCCAGCTGCAACCCAGCAGGAAGTGGATATCCCTTTCCCAGCAAAAGTTCTAGGGGGCTCCTCACGAATTGGTAGAGCCTGAGTGGATGCCGACCCTTGGCGCACTGGGCTGGACTGCGGGAGGTGATGCTCCAAAGGAGAAATGTGGTCTGGGAACAAGAGGGCTGGACACCGCCATCCAGTCTAGAGCAGGGAAGGCCTGTCCCCAGTTCAGCACACAGGTCCTAGGACCTCACTTACCTAGAACTGACACCAGTCCCAGCTCAGTGGGGCTGGGAGACTCCAGGAAAGAGACTCCCTCCCAGTGTTGCAGTGGACAGGAGCCTGGGTTCAGGCCATGCCCCCTGTGTACCAGCCACTGCCTGGGTCTGGCAGAAACCTCGGGTCCTGGGGTCTGTGCCCACTTTGCAGATGGATCCTGCAGCCAGAGGCCCAGAGCCTCCTGCTGTCCCCAAGCAGCCACGGTGGGCTGCTCACAGCGGTGGAGGCAGAAGTCCCACAGTGGTCAGGCTGGCTGAGAACCAGCTGCTAGTGACCATTGGCAGAGCCGTGTCCCTTCAGCAGCTCCCCGGGGGCTGCTCCACAGCTCTTCCAGTCTCAGAGGCCACCCACACTCGGGTCTGAGGTCCCTTCTTCCACTATCACTTCCAGCGATGGCTGCCAAGACCTCTCTGCCCCACGTCTCTCACCCCAGCAGAAAGGATGTCTACTTTGAGGACCCTCAGTGACATGAGGCCCACCTGGGCAATCTGGGAAACCCTCTTCTCCTGAAGGTCCTGAACCCAATTCCAGCAGAGCGCCTCAGGGCCTCGGGGTCAGGGTCTGGCCTGATGTCCTCCTGCAGCTGTGCTGCCCACTGCCCTCGGGTGGCGCTTGTCTGAGTTGCAGCTGCTCCTCCATCCCTTCTGTGCCCAGCCCAACTTTCAGGTCTCAGTGTCCCTGCTGATCTCCCTCAGCAGTCGGGGCACCTCCAGCTTCAGGTGCCCTCCCAGCATCTGCCAGGCCCTGTGCTGTCCAGTTGCTGGTCAGGCCAGGGGGAGAGAAGCCTGGAAGGTGCGCAGAGGCACAGGGAGTCGTGCCTGGCGTCTGAGCCGAGGAGGGTCTACAGAGTAGGGTAGGAAGTGGGAGGCAGGGGGAGGCTGGGGAGGACGCGGAGGCTTAAAGAGAAGGGCAGAACGGGGGAGAGCAAAGGTGTCTGGCACGAGGGTCTCAGGAGGAGGGGTCCCCCACTTGCTCGAGGTCCCAGTACACCAGGCCAGAGAGCAGGCTGGAGGGGCTCTGAACCCACGCCAACCAGACAATGACCCTTTGATTTGCCCAGCCCAGATGGCAGAGCCCTAGCAGGGTCAGGTCTCGGCCATGGTCACACTGTCCAGCCCCCACACACCCTCAGTGAGAACACAGGGTCCCATCCCTACCCACTCCCCAGCCTCAGAGAATCTCCGGGGGACTGCCAGAGGCCAGGGCCAGGTCAGAACAGGAGGGTAGGTCTGCACTAGGGCAGAAACTTGGCCCTTGGCCACCGGCTAGGGGACAGCAATCAGGATGGGCAGCTAAGGCCTGTGCCAGGGTCTGGGCGTGGCTCCTGGTGGTGGCAGAGCTCTGAAGGCAGGACAGACTTGTCCTATGGCTCCAGGGAGCCTCAGTTTCCCCACGGAGGAGGGGGAGAAAGCAGGAATGGAGGCCCAGGGTGGGGTGCCCAGGAGACTCAGCTTTTTATTGTCCTTGAGAGCGCTCACACTCTCCCAGCCATAGGTCAGGCTACTTGTCTGCATGATTTGGAAGGACCACATCCCTCCCAACAGGAGCTCGGTGAAGCCAGGCCTGGGTCAGCCTTGGAGGGACTCCAGCACCCTGCAGGGTCTCTCCTGCTGCCACTAATTATCTCAGAAGCACAGGGGACTCCACAGAACCCACACACACTTGAGGGGTGTCCTGACCATCTGGAATGCCCCCACACTAGACGGAATCAGCTCCAAAAAGAATGGTAAGGAGCACCTCTGCTCAGGCCACCTGGGAGGGTGGGAAGACCCTCTAAAACCTACCAATGTGACTGTGTGGCCTGCGCTGCTACTGGCCCGGGGTTGGCACCAGCAGTGGCCCAGAAGCTGTGGACCCTGGTGAGAAGGCCACTGCTGTCCTCTTGTTCTGGGAGCAACTGTCTGGGGATCTCTCCTGCTGCACCCCTCCACCTGTCCTTCCCCTAATTACTTGCTGGTGTGTCTACTGGTCAGTGGCCAGGTGGTGGGTAGATTGCAGGTGTGAACAGAGCAGAAACTGTCCAAGCCACGCTTAGGCTCTGAAGGCACCCTCTTGCTAATCCCAAGGTGGTGTCCAGCTCCCCAGACCTGAACCTGTAGTTCAGAGCCATAGCCATGCAACCAAAGCCTCCCCAGCCTGACCACACACCTGGAGGCTGCCACCGGTTACCACCTCCAATTCACGTCATAGGAAATCTGTCCCCTGACCCCCGCTACACCCGTATCTTCCCAGACCAACTCTCTGGCTCCCAGATGGGACCTGGGCCCTCCCCCAGTTGCCACCCCAGGCAGGCCCGGCCCTGCACCGCGCGGGACACGTCCGGTCCCCGCC
>NW_025999863.1:281983-284413 GCF_001458135.2 Marmota marmota marmota
CCTCCCACCCCACCCGCAGCCTCACCCCAGCCTGGTGGAGGGGAGAGCAAGCCCCCTCCCCGAAGGCCTTGTCCCCTGGGGAGCCGGTGAGCTCATGCCGGGAGAATGTTCCTAAGTTGGAGTGAGTAAGAGGCGGGCCAGGCGAGGGGGGGCTGCCAAGCCAGGGGCTCTGTGCCCTCGGGCGCTGTCTAGACAGAGGGCAGAGGCGGGAGAAGGGCTGCAGGCCCACTCACCCTGACTTGTCCAGTGCCTGGCATTTGACTGGTTGGGCGGGAGGCCAGTTCCCAGGCCTTCGGGAGGAGAGTCAGGGCTGGTGGTACAGAAGTGGGGGTGGGGCTCAGAAAGGAGGGACCCCCAAAGGGGCCAAGCCTGGGTGTGCATCCATGTGCTCTCTGCACTCCGGAGCCGTGGAGCATGGCAGTATGTGTCCCAGTGGTGGGGCAGAGGCTGGCTGTCAGGAGTGCCTGCAGGCAGTGTCCCCTCTCCCACAGGGGGTGTCTGCTGGCTCCAGCAGGGCCAGGAGGCCACCTGCAGCCTGGTGCTGAGGACTGACGTGAGCCAGGCCGAGTGCTGCGCTTCTGGCAGCATCGACACCGCTTGGTCCAACTTCACCCACCCAGGGAACAAGATCAGCCTCCTGGGATTCCTAGGCCTCGTCCACTGTCTGCCCTGCAGAGGTGAGTCCCCAGCAATGCTAGGGCCAGGGCCAGGGCACTGCGGCTCAGGCCAGAAGCAGCAAGAAGAGCCACCATGGTTGACAGGGGGATGTCAGGAGCGAGCTTCCTGTCACTGCAGTATCCAGGCCTGAGGGGTGGGGTGCGCCCAGGAGATTCCCAGCTTCATCCCAGGGCCTTCAGTTTGAATGGCTCTGCCACCCACCCCCCAAATGGCAGAGGCCACTTGGCTCACACCTAGCTCCCGGAAAGCAGGTTCCCAGAGCCCACACAGGGCCCTTAATGCCACCGATTATGCATGTTCAATAGGCTTGTACCTCTGGACCTTGCTCTAAGAAATCTTGCCCCCCACATCACATCATGAGCAGGATGAAAGAGTCCAGAGTCCTCTGCCTTGGAGGATGGGCTGGTTGGAGGACCTTCCTAGTCCCCAGTGGTCAGGCTGAAGTTGCAGGAGCCCAGAGAGGGTGCCAGGGCAGGATGTGAAGAAGTGTGCTTCAGAGCTGGGTTCTGCAGCGTGAGGAGGAGTCCGCTGGGCAGAGTCCATGGTCCAGAGTCAGCCAGGGAGCTGGGAGGAGGGGGGCACAGGGCTGCAGACCTGAAGGCCAAGCCGGGGAGCTCAGACTGGGGGCCTCAGAAGTGATCAATCCCAGATCAGCCTGGCTGGGTGATCCTGAACTCATTCCCACCCGAAGCTCTCCAGACTCCCCGCCTCTGGCTTCTGGAGAACAGACTTCAGAAAGTGCCTGACCTGGGCACGAAATGGCCCAGAACTCTGTCCCCACAACCTCATCTGGCCCTGGGATGGGAACCTGGCCCCTTTCCCTTCTGAAGCCACCGGAGTGGTTCCAGATGTGCATGTGGGCGGGGTGGGAGGTGCCCGGGTGCAGCCTACATGATGATGCCCAGAGGGGACTCTGGCCATTGTCCTGGGCAAGATGGCTCACCCTGTAAGGTGGGATCCCCATCCCCTTTATGCATAGGGAAACTGAGGCCGGGATCTTCAGAGTTCAGGATCCAGACACCCAAGCAACAGAAAGGGGCAGGCAGGTGTGCATTACAGGTCCCGGCTCCTGTCCGCCCGCCCCTCACAGCTTGACCAGGCCTCAGGGAGGATGCTACGAGGCTTACCCTAGCCAGACCTGAGAAATGGGGCTGCAGGAGTGAGCCCCAGTTTCAGGAGGTTGTGAGAGGCCCCTTCCCCACGAAATGCTCTTTGGGCTCGGGCGGGATCACACCTGCCCTCACTGACACCTCCTGGAGAGGTCCTGGCCACAGAAGGAACAGATCTGCGAGTGCCCTCCGATCCGTGCCAGGCCCCGGGTGGAGGCCCTTCCAGGGCTGATGCAGCTGCCCGGCAGGCCTTCCCCGAAACGCGCAGAAAGCGGGGAACAGACGTCGGCCTCGCTGCGGAGGGAAGTGAGCTCGGCCACTGGACCCCAGATTCTCGGCAGAGACCCCCGCCCGCCCACGTGGAGCCAAGCTCCTCACCAAGTCTCCGCCCAGGCGCAGAACAAACCCTGTCCCCCAGTAGGTCCACGCGCAGACTCCACGCCGGGCGGGCGCGTCCCGGTGCTCCCGACCAGGATCGGGACACGCCGCGGCCCTAGGCCCTGCCGCTATCCTTCAGCAGCGTGGATGAGGGACCTGAGGACCCTTCCGGGCGGCGCCCAGACCCAAGAGCTCGTGTCCTTTCCCGCAGATTCCTGTGACGGCGTGGAGTGTGGCCCCGGCAAGGCGTGCCGCATGCTGGGGG
>NW_025999863.1:287436-294933 GCF_001458135.2 Marmota marmota marmota
GCATGGGGGAGGGCGGGGCCTCGCTGACCTGCGGTGGAGTACTGGGGCGCTGCCGCACAACACCGGGATGGGGCAGGGTATCCGCTAGCGCGCGTCTCGGGAATTGAATCAAGAAGCAGTGCGGCTCCCGCGTGCTGCCAGAGGGGGCGGGGTTGAAGACGGAACCAGAAACTGGGACCTGCGGGTGGAGCCAGAACTTGGTGGCTGAGGGGGCGGGGTTCGGGAAGAGCGGCGGCTCCGGTTATAGCCAGAGGGCGGAGCTTATGGGAGTGGGGCGAGAGGGGGCGGAACCAGATGTCGGTACCAGGAGAGCGGGGCTTGGGGGTAGAGAGGGGTGGAGCTTGATGCTGGTACAGAAGGGGCGGCCTGTGGGTGAGGCGAGAGGGGCAGAGCTTGGTCCTGGATGCAGTCTCACAGGTTTCGTGGGGGTAGTCCCCCGGTATAGTCCCAGGGCACACTCGCGTGGAGAGCCGTGCGCCCTCAGGGGCCAGGCCGGGCGGACCGAGAGGTCAAGGCTGTGGGCCCATCCGGCGATTCTCGGAGCTGTGTCGCCCCTGACCCTCCCTCGCGTCTGGCCTGCAGAGTCCTGCGTGCACGTGGTGTGCCCACGGCCCCAGTCGTGCGTGGTGGACCAGACCGGCAGTGCGCACTGCGTGATGTGTCGATCCGCGCCCTGCCCGGCGCCTACCATTCCCGGCCAAGAGCTTTGCGGCAACAACAACGTCACCTATATCTCCTCGTGCCACCTGCGCCAGGCCACGTGTTTCCTGGGTCGCTCCATCGGCGTTCGCCACCCTGGAAGCTGCGCAGGTGAGGCGGGGCCAGTTGGGAACGCCAGCCTCCGCGCTGGCAGCGCTCAAGCTCTGCTCCTCCCTGCCCTGCAGGCGCTCGCGAGGAGCAGTCGGAGGTCGAGTCTGAGGAGGAGAACTTCGTGTGAGCTGCAGCAGCACCGCCTGGCGTTCGAGGCCGTCCCTCTTATTTATTGTCACAGCAGCAGAATCTAATTTATGTCCCGCGGACTACTGAACCTGAGTGGGGATTTCTTGGGGATCCCAGAGCGCACTGAAGATGTCTTGGAAGGGCGGAGGGAAGGAGACCTCCCAAAGGGCCAGTGGATGTGGCTGCCCTGGAGACGCAGCATCAGGTTAGGGGACCTCCTGGGGAAGCCCAGCCCCTATCCTAGGTACCTGCCCAGAGGATCCCGTTTCTGCTTCTTTGGAGATGCCTGTCGGTTACACCGCCAGCGCGCTGCACTGGCGGCCCCTGCTAATGGTTTGTGAGAAGCTCCACGGCCCTCCCCTCCCCAGGACAGAGGTGAGGAGGCTAGCCTCAAAGCCCGGCGCTGGGGCCCAGGGCAGGTGCCCATACCAGATAAGCAAAAGGCCAAAAAGTGGCATGGTGGCCTCCCAGCCCAAGAACCACAGGTTCCTGCCTCCCCACTACCTCTGCCTCCCAGTACTTCCCGTGAGGCCCCTAAGAAATGCCCCGCATGTTGCCTGAGCAGGGTCCCATCCATGCCTCCTGTCTCGGGCACATCTGCCCACCACCTCCCAGAGGTTCAACTGGTGAGATTCCATGGCCTCAGATGTGGGGCCACCAGCACTCACCCAGAACTGTGTCCTGTGTCCTGCAATGTGCTGTCCACTTAGGGATGACCAGATGGGGACCACAAGCCCCAGCTTACCCCAAGAGTGGGGACCAAGACTGACCTGGGCAGCGCTGGGTTCCTGCTGCCCAGTGGCAGGCCTTGGCCAGGGCTTTAGATCCAGTTCCCCGATAGCCTCTAGCCACCTGTCAGCTGGGCTGGGGGTGGCCGCACCAGCTAGTTCTGGAGCCAGTCCCTGAGGCTGCTACCCTCCACTCAGACTGTGTTGGAGACCAGAGGCAAACCAGTGGGCAGAAAGCCCAGCTCCCTGGTCCAGGGCCAGGTGGACAGTGAGGCCCTGCCCATCTTTCTCCAGCCCAGAGAGCTGTGCTGCAAATTCCAGTGAGCACCCCGAGCCAGGGGTCCACTGAGCCCACAGGGCAGCCTTCCCCACCCTGGGTTCTGCCTCACCAAAGAAATAAAGACTGGAAAGGCTACTGGGGGTGTCCAGGCCTGCCTTCGCCTCCTCTCTCTGGGTCTTGTGCTGCCCCACAGCTAGGGGGTGACTAGTGGAGTCCTGGGAGCATCCAGAGAAGCCTGGGCTTGTGTTCCTGGGCTCAGCTCCACCTCCAAGCAATGGAGGGCAGCAGGAGGGACTGAGTAGGAGAGGGGAGGGAGAAAAGGGGCCTTTGTGAGTGGGGAAGGCAGGGGCGTGAGACAGCTCAGGACAACCCCAAGAAGCCAGCTGGCTGGGGGTTCAAAAACAAATCCCGGCCTCAGAGTTGGGGTGCAACAGCAGTAGCCATGTGATTGTACAGCCTGGGGCAATCTCCTTCTGTGACCGGCCACCTGCTGTGGTCATCAGAGGACGGGGGGCAAGGCTTGGGAGGCCAGGCCCACCTGAGATAGGGAGACCCCTGTCCAGCATCCCTGCAGCCCCACCCCTCCTCAGAGCACTCCAGGTTTCCCAGCCTCAGTTTCCCCACCCGGACACTGGTGGGCTCGTCGGCCTTCTCGGCAGGGGTGCTGGGGTCCAGGGTGGGAGGGCCGGATACCTCCTCAGAGGTCCGTGGGGGGCATGGAAGGATGGAAAGGACTGCAAGCAAGACAGACACTGGCTGGTACGGGCCCCGGAACTGTCCGTGACAGAGGCTGGTGCCCACGTGTCTAGTCATCAACTGGGTTCGGTTCTGCTCTCTTCATTTGCAGCAGAGATCCCCCACAACCAGTGCCTGGGCCTCAGGGTCCAGCCATGGGGTGCTGCAGTCCAAGTGGCAGGTCATCAGCAGGGCTGTGGCTCAGGCAGCGCCCAGGCGGTGCTCTGCAATCCTAGGTGGGGCGGCCTCCCCGAACCACACCCCAGATCCAGGCCACGAAGGCAGAGACCTGTGTGTACACATCGGGGGTCTTGGGGTCACCGCACCAGAGGCCTGAGAAGGAGATGAGGCCATGGGCCCGGCCCCTGCACACCAGAGGCCCTCCGGAGTCCGCCTAGGGTGAAGGAGAAGGGAGGTAAGGGGCCATGGATCTCGTTTCCCTAAAGGAGCCTCTGCAGGTGAATCACACACACCCCACACACCCTGCTTTACAACCTTTCAGCAGCTCCCTAGTGCTCTCCTCTGCCTTCCAGGCCGCGAGGACCTAAACCTGCCCTCCCTCTGCCCTTCTTGCCCCTGACTCTGGGCTGCAACCACACCAACCTCAGGCTCTTCCCACATTTGCACGTCCTAGAGACCTGTTTGTCCGGTGGAGTCTGTGATCTTTGTGCAGTGCACCATCTGCCCGAATGTACTTAGTAGTCCTCTAAGCCATCTCTGCCTGGCATACCTTCCCTCAGACCTCAAGGCTTCAAATTTCATCTCCACGCTGCTCTTCTCAGAGAGGCCTCCCGGACACCCACCCTAAAATCTCCCCTGGTCCAACCACCCTAACTGCCCTCTGGACTCAGCTCTGACCCTATGAAGCAGGAACTACCCGTATAGCGGTTTCACTGCTGGAAGCAGTGCGGCCCGGAGACATGAGGTGGCGCTGCCTGCACTGGATTCAGGCTGGTGGGCGCTGGAGTCTGTCTACACCACGCCTCTCTTCTCTGGAGCTGGCGACCCTCCCTCCCGGCCATTTCCCCAGAGCTGCCCGCGTTCACGTGTCTTCCAGGAGTCGGGCAGGGGCGGCTTCCTGTGGCCCTGCTCTGCCCCCTGCTGGACACTGCTTGTGGCTGCACAAGGAGGGCCGCTCCGTGCCTGCGCACCCCGACAGCCCAGCACCACACCCCGGTGGCCCGGGGGACGCCCCGCCCTTCCTGGTCGCAGCACCGGGACCCGGGGCCCGAGGCCGCCCCTGCCCAGCCCTGACCCTCGGCGGCGGCTCTTTGCCCTACGGAAGCGGGTGGGTGGGGGCACTTACCGAGCAGAAGCCCCGCCTCCGCCGGTCCCCACTGCGGGTGCAGAGCATGTGGGGGCTCAGCTGGCCCCTCCAGGAGCTGTTGCAGACGTCCAGGCCCAGCACACGGACCTCGGCCTCCATCAGTCCTGGGGGGGGCCTCTTCAAGTCCGACACGAAGCCCCAGCCGGCCACCCGGCAGCGCGCCCCGGCCGCGGGTGGCCTGGCGCCGCTCCGCGGCAGGTGCAGCAGCCCCACCGCAGGCCCGAGGACAGCAGAGCCGTTGAGCTGCGGGGAGAGGCCGACTCAGGGCTCCGCCCGCGGCGCGCCGACCTGGGACCGCCGCGCCCCGAGGAGGCCGTCTGGGGCCGCCGCAGGTGCCCTGGGCCTCCGCCCACCAGATTCCATCTCACCAGCCTGCGCCTCCTTCCTGCTCTTAGCCCTCTGTGGCTCCCCAGTGCCCTCGGGGTCCACCATTAACATGGACCAGGCCGACGGTTCCCCAGCCTGTCTCGCCTCCTGCCAGGGCAGGTTTGCTGAGGCTCCTCCTGGTGCCCTGCTGGGGCCACCCTTCCTCCACAGGGAAGCCTCCTCACTCAGGTCCAAGGGGGAGGCCCGGGCTCCGCCCCAGCACCCTGCCAGAACCAGAACCAGAACCCAGCAGCTGCCCCGTGGCCCACAGAGGTCCTCGGGGGCTGCACAGAGCGGGGAGGCGGCTGGGACTGAGGGGCTGCCATCCTCAGAGGCAGACAGTGGCGCAGACCCTGGGCTGGGACTCACTCCACTTGGTGCTGCAGGCACTTCATGGCCGACTGCTGGCCTGCCTCAGTTTCCCCATCTGTAGAGGGGCCAAGCAAACGTGAGCGGCAGGTGCAGGGGCGCTGGGGTGTCGGGTGAGCAGGTCCCCCAGGCCGTGGCAGCTGGGAGTGCAGACTTCCTTGATGGGCTAGGGAAGGACGGTGCCCCCACACCTGCTCACGGACCTGTCCACGGACCCGGGCGGGTGTCTCGAAGGTCCAGGGCAGGTTGGGTGTACTTCCCACTGAATACCAGGCCCTGGGGGCACCTGGGTCCACCCAGGACTCCCACGGAAGGGCCCCTGCAGCCCAGGGCAGGCTGCGGTCTTTGATGGAAGCCTGGACCTCACCCATCCCCTCTTTCAAGTATGGAGCCTGATTGTACCATGGGTGGCCATCAAGGTCCAGAGGAGGCATCAAGCAATGGTCCAGGTGTACAGGTGACTCTGGTGCCAGACAGAAGCAGGGGACAGGTGAGGGGAGGGCTGCCAAACGCCAGGGAAGGGCACCGAGCTGATACTGGAAAGATCCCTCCTCCTCCACGCAGCAGAGCCGGCCCAGCCTGCGCCAGGGCCGGGAGGAGGGGCACGTGGGAGGCGGAGCCAGGTGGCCGGGCCAGGAAGGGTGTGACTGGCTCAGGTGCTCACAGGGCCCCTCTGCCTCATTGGGTGCTAGTGGCTCAGCGGTGGCCTCTTGCCTGGCACCTGCGAGGCCTTGGCTTTGGTCCCCAGCACCACAAAACACAAATCCAGAGGTCACACTGGGTGTGGCCGCCCTGCTCACCCGCAGCAGGCAGATGTCGTTGGCGTGGGTGGCCGACTGGTAGTCGGGGTGCCTGGTCACCGCCGCAATGCCGAACACCTGCCGGGTGGGCTCCTGGGGGCGCAGCGTGTGGGCCCCGAGCACCACCAGGGCCTCACGGGGGTCCCTATGGAGAGTGGCAGGACAGAACAGGGGCCTGAGACCCTTCTCCAAGTAAGGGGCCTAGCCCTGTGGCCTCAGCTCAGTGACATCTCAGGAGCTGTAGGACCGGTCAGAATCCTGGCTAGGACACACTTAGAGTGAGCATGGTGCTTAGCATGTTGGTGGTCCGGCCCCCACCTGACACAGGTGATAGCAGTGTCCACGCAACAGCAATGATGGCAGCCACGTGGGGTCACCGTCCCCCTGCCTCCTCACCACCCCGCCACCCCTCCTCCCATTCTCCTTGCTGCCTGTGTGGGTCCTGAGAGACCCTGACAAGCTGTGGCGTCCACCCTGTCCCTGCAGAGCCCGGCTCCCTGCTGGCCAGGGCCAGCTCCTGCTGTCAGGAAGAACCTCACCTGTGGCTGAAGCAGTGGGCAGCGGAGACCACCCAGCGGGATCGGAGCAGGAAGCCCCCACAGTGGTGCTGGCCCCTGAAGCTCACAGAGGCCATGTAGGGCCGGGAGTGGGGAGTCACCTCATGGCCCCCGATGATCTGCGCCCCCAGGGAGCCTGCAGTGGGGCAGCTGTGTGAGGGGCCAGGCCGGGCACCAGGCAGGTGGGCACAGGGCAGGGTGGGGGAGAGGCAGAGACACACAGGGGCAGGAGAGAGCGTCTGCAGGGGCCTTGGGACCCTGTAAGCCTGGGGTCCCATCCCCAGCTGAGTGGCTGCCCCAGGGCCACGGCCAGGTGCAGGGCCACCTGGGACTCCCCTGCGGGAGTCGGAGGGACTGGGGTGGGAGTCAGGATCCTTACCAGGGGCCCTGGTAGGCAGTGTCAGGGCCGCGGCCAGGGTCAGCAGCAGGCGCCCCCAGTCCCCCAGCCTGGGCCCCATGGCCAGGCAGGCTCCTCTCCCACAGAGACCTCTGGGCTGCAGCCCCACCCCCACCCAACCGTCCGGAAGGGGGGAAAGGGCTGTGGGTTGTGGTCAGGAGGCCGTGGACCGCCCAGGCACAGCTGGGTGCTTCTGGGAAACTGGGCAACCTGGCTGTCCTCCGTGCACAGAGGCCAAAGCTGGCCCTGAGGCGAGCCAGGCCCTGGGGACTCTGGTCCTTGAGGACTGCTGCAGGGCCTCGGCTCCCGGTCTCTCCAGGCCTCCGCTTACCGGGCTCAGACCTTCTGGACCTTGGAGCTCTCTGCACCCCCACAGGGCCACAACCCAGGACACCAGCAGTCCCCTCCCCACAGGCTGACCTGACCCTGACTGGGTGTGGCTGAGCTCCTGCCACTCAAGCATCGATGTCCCCACTGGCAGCCTCAGCTGACCTCAGGATTGGGAGGACAAGAAGACAGTGCTCTGGAGGGCTCTGACAGTGCCACCTTGGTCACACCACAGGGGCTGGGCACAGGGGACTGCGGTCCCCTGGGGTGACATCCTGCAGGTGCAGATGGTGTCCTGGGCCACAGGCTGTGCCAAGGGACACCACCGGCAGGTCACGGCCATCGCAGTGGTGGGGTCCCTGCAGTGAGGCCATCTCCATGGTGTGGACATGCCATTTCACTCTGCCACCCTCAGTGAGCCACACAGGACACAGAGGCAGGGTCAGAGACAGGAGAGAGACAGAGACGGAGGGCAGAGAGACAGAGAGGAGAGAGACAGAGTCGGAGGGCAGAGAGACAGAGAGGGAGGGAGGGAGGAAAGAGAGAGAGAGAGAGACAGAGAGAGAGACAGGGGGCTGGGGATGTGGCTCAAGCGGTAGCGCGCTCGCCTGGCATGCTTGCAGCCCGGGTTCGATCCTCAGCACCACATACAAACAAAGATGTTGTGTCCGC
>NW_025999863.1:300513-306734 GCF_001458135.2 Marmota marmota marmota
AAAAAAAAAAAAAAAAAAAAAAAACACGTTGGGGATGTGGTTCCGTGCAAATGGCCCCTGAGTTCAATCCCGATGCCAAGAAAGAAGTAGTGTGGGAAAGGTCTCCTGGCCCCTTCCACCGAGGCCTTTTCTATGAAGTATGGTTCAAGGGTCTACCCAGCAGACAGAAGGGTGCACCTGGTGCACGCGTGTGCAAAGGCCCGGAGGTGGGAAGCATCTCAAGATGAGAACATTCTCTGGTTTGTGGTCTGAATCCTGGCAGGCCTGGACTGGACCCGGGGGGAGCTGTGGGCAGTGTCTGAGCAGCAGAGAAGCAAGGGCCTTGAAGGTACCAGGGGCAGGTCCAGGAAGGGGCCCGTTGGGGCTCTGACAAGAACACCTCCACCAGAGCCAGGTAGGAGGCCTGACTGTAGGACTTCCTCCCTTCCTCCCCGCCTCTCCTCTCCACTCCCCTCCTGCAGTCCTGGGGCTGGTACCCAGGCTGTGCACGCTGGGCGGGTGCCGTACTGCTGGCCCCTTTTTGTCTTATTTGAGATGGGGTGTCACTGGGGATACCAGGCTGGCCTTGCTTGAGATCCTCCTGCCTCAGCCTCCTGAGTCACTGGGATGACAGGTGTGGCTGCTGCTCCTGGGTTTGACTCCAGAGCTGCGTGGTGGTTAGAGCTCCCACAGGGATGGGCAGCCAGCCCAGGAGGGTCCTTGCAGGGGCCTGCTGTCTTGGATGGTGGCTGTGTGGCGGTGTGGGTGTGAGGAGCAGTCAGGCAGGGTGGCTGTCTCCTGCCAGGGGTTTCCAGCAGGAATTCAGAGGCAGCCAGAGCTGGTCACTGGTCCCAGAGACGACCTGAGCTGGGCTGGGGAGCCCAGTAAGCCAGGCTGGTGAGGGCCAGAGTGAGGGCAGGCAGGCGGGGGCACCGCACGGTCAGAGGAGTGCAGGTGGGATGGCCAGACCTGCAGCCTCCTGGGGTGGACGGCGGCAGCCTGGGCAGAGTCTGGTGACCCCTGTCACAGAACGAGGAGGAGTGCCCTTCCTTAGTGTGCATGACTCTGACCAGAGCCCCAGGAAGGGCCTCATGCTGCCCACGTGGGTGGCAGGACCACAGCCCAGCCTGGCCTGGCCAGGGGGAAGGTAGGCTTGGATGGGTCAGCCACACTGAGCTGCTCAGCCTGGCCGAGGCTCCAGTCCATGCCTCCTGACCCATGTCCAGTGTCCAGCTCACATTCTTAGTTCAGGTTGAGTAGCCCTGACCTGAAAGTCCAAAATCTGCAGCCTCTGAGCACCCTCCCCGCACTTGGTGGAAGCCCCACCCGGGAGTCAGGAAGAGCCACGGAGCTGACACTCCTGCAGGAGAGTCCCCTCGGGGGCCACAGCCACGGCCTGGCTTCTCCCAGCACCACGGGACAGGGCAGTGGTCCCCTTCGGGTGTGAGTCTGAGGCGTACCTGCAACTCGGGGGGCTTTGTGGGCAGCCCTGGGTCCCCCGGGAGGAGGGCTCAGCTGCTTGTCAATCCCGAGAACGTGACTATCACTAGCCCCAATTCACAGCACTCTGTCACCCCCCGGCCCTGCCCCCCAGCCCTGCCCCGCGGCCCTGTCCTGGACCCTCCTCTCACTGTCACACGCGGTGCCCCGGTGTCTGGTCTCACTGAGCACCAGGCCCCCAGGCCCGTCCACACTGCAGCAGTGCCACCTCGCTCCTGCTCACGGTGAGGGCGCTCCAGGGATGGGCCACAACTTGTACCCATTTGTCCACCTGCAGATGCCTGGTGCTTTGTATCGTCACTCGCTGTCACTCGTGGGTGCTGGGCTGGGTGAGGACCCTGCCTTGGCTCAGTGTGAGCCAGACAGAGCCTCAGCAGGAAGATGTGGTGAAGGGCAGGTGGCCCTGGGGTGGCAGGTGTGTGGCAGGGGAGGGCTGAGGCCAGGGGCCCTTTGGTCAGGGGCTTCCTCTGAGATTGCTCACTGGTCCAGCAGACATTAAGTGCCTGCTGTGTGCCAGGGACAGCACAGCCCTGTCCTGTTGGGGAGACAGGAAAAAAGCAAGATCGTTGAGTTCCACGGTTCTGGTCCGTGGTCTGGATCCTGTGTTCTTGGGTGGGCTGGGGGCTTGGAGGTGCTGGGGGCAAAACTTAGGTGGTCAGGGGAGGCTCTGTGAGGAGGTGGCCTCTGGGGAACAGCCAGGCCAGGAAGTCTGGGGAGGGCTGGCCTGACGGAGTGAGGAGGTGGCCCCAGAGGTGGCCTCTGGGGCTGGTCTCAGCCGGCTGCCCCCTCCCTGCTGTGAGGGCCAGGGCAGGGTAGAGCTCCTCCCCACCCCATCCCAGGCCGGGGGCAATAGATTGGATTCTCTGGTCTGTGGCCTGCCCTGACCCCCTCTGCCCTGGGGTGATGCTTCTAGATTTTTCCATGGGTGGTGAGTTGTTCTCACAGGTGTTGTGGGGCCCTGGGAACCCTCCTGAGGAGGGCTGAGGGGCCAGAGATCCAGGAGGGCTTCCCAGGAGAGGTGGCTGTGCGGCTGAGCTTGCAGGTGGAGGAGGGGAGGAGGAGGCTGAGCCCATGGGACCAGGGGCAAGGCCCCCGACTGAAAGAGCTGGTCTGGGGGAGGGGGAGGCTGGGGATGCAGCAGGGCAGGGGGTGGACACGGTCCTGGGAGTCCAGGGGGGACCAGAGAGGTGAGATGAGGCCTGCCCTCACCAGCCCACAGTGGGAAGGGGCTCTGGGCACCTCACTCCCCGGGGCCACGTGACTCTCCCACTGCGTGGCCAAGGTCACTGTCAGCTGTTTTCTTTCAGTTAGCACAGGAATGTTCTGGACACTGGGCCCAGTGCCGGCCCTGGGATGGGACCCTCACATTCTTGCCAGCCTAGCGCTGCTGCCCGGGCAAGCCCTGTGGGGAGACGCACTACACCCCCACACCTCCAGACTGCCGTCCTGCCCGCTGGGTGACCTTGGGCCTGTGGCATAACCTCTCTGGACCTTTAAAAAACACATGCTCTGCAAAGTGGAGGCCCCTGCGTGCTGTCCTGGGCTGGGTCCCCATTAGCTCATCTCCTGGAGCCTGGAGTATCTCTCAGCCTCAGTCCACACCCTCGAGTCCTGAGCCGCCCACAGCACCGCGCTCGAGCCCAGATTTTGCTTCAAGCGCCGTTAAAATAAGTGCGCGGACAGGACGCCTGCCCACGCGGATGATGGGCACCCAGGTGCAGCATCTATCTTCCCCCAGCGGCTCAGAGCTGCTGCCCGCTGCCCAGCGGAGGCAGGCGAGGCTCAGAGGCTGAGGAGTGGGTTGCCTGGGATCACACAGCCGGGGGCTGCGGCCGCTCTCTTCTGAATACTCGAGCCTTTAGCGAAACCAGCTTCTCCTCCGGCACTAAGACCCTTTGTGATGGGGCCCCGCCCTCTCCAGGCCTCCAGGAGCACCCCGCATCCGGGGCCGTGGGGCGCCTGGCTGTGTCTGGCCCTGGACAGAGCCGGGCCTCGGGTCGCACCCGCCTGGCCCCTCCACAGCCTCAGTCCCTCATGGGTGAAGAGGCCGGGCAGTGTCCTCGGAGGCAGGGCGTCCCAGGAGGACAGCCTCACTTTACCGCACTAGTGCTCAGCGCCCTTTTCCTTTATCGATTGCCAGGGTGTGCAGATGAGGCCTCTCTAGTCTCCGCCTCGCTGGCTTTATCCTGCCCCTCGCCCCTCCTGGTAGATGTCGGTGGGGCCGGGAAGCCCACCCTTCTTGCAGCCCGGGGGTGGACAAAACCCCGCACCCTAGAGGCAGCCCCTGAGGCCTCGGCAGGAAGCCACGCAGCCCCCCAGCCACGTCTGGGGGCGGAGATGCTCGCGCTGGCCCCACCCCCGCGTGCCGGGCCTCCCTGTTGCCATGGGGACAGCGCGTTGCCAGGGCGACCGCCTCCCGCGGGCCCTCCATCCATCACCGGGGCGCGGCGGCGGGTGGCTGTGGCGCCCCCAGGCTGGGGAGGGAGGGAGGGAGAGGGGCGCACTGTCTGGGCTCGCAGTCTGGGATGGGGACAGGGGTGGGGACTGGAGGGGAATGCGCTTCCCGGGACTCTCCTGGAGCTTGGCCTGGCGCCTCTCTGTGCCCGCCTGACCTTCCCCTGCCCCGGCCCAGGGGACAGTCCGCCCAAGCAAGGACACTACCCGCCTTGTCTCCAGCCTGGCAAGCTGGCCGCACAGCCGTCCCTGTGTGCGCTCTGAGCGGCCACCTGACTGCCGACCTCGTGCGGCCCCGTGTGCAGCAGGGTCTGAGAGGCCTGGGTAGACCCCCCACCCCAGCTCTGCCTGCTGCATCACAACAGGAAAGGGAGTCTGCAGTGTGGCTCTCAGGGACAGTGACTGCTGGAGGCCACTCGGCCACCTCTGGTCTTGTCCTCTGGACCTGGTTTCCAGGCACGCGGGACCCAGCAAATAGGAGGCAGCCCTGCTCAGGGGTGAGCTCTGCACAGCGTGTGGAGCCACATGACAGGAGGGCCGGCCAGAGGGGCAGGGTGGACAGGCCACAGAGGCTGGGCCCTGCCCGGTTCCATACTGGCTCCATCCTGGGAGTGACAGGACAAGGAGGCTTTGGGCAAGGGAGTGACGGGGCCTCCTTTTCATTTGAGAAGCTGCCTTGTTTGAGTGGGCCAGGCTAAGGCAGCAGGAGGTGTAGAGGCCTGGGCTGGCGCAGGGAAATGTGGGGCCAGCAGGAAGGGAGGAGAGATCTCTGGGGGGAGTAGAATGGGGACACCCAGCCTGCATCACAGCAGGGCAGGCCCAGAGCTCTAGCTGCCCCGGCTCTTCAGGAAGAACCTTAAGTCAGAAAACTGGATCAAACCTTTCCTGAGCCCCATCCGCCAAACCTGGCATCCCGAGAGGGAGATGGGAAGCCACAGATGGGCCCCTGGGAATCACTGGGAGCGGTAGGTGCTGCCTGCCAGGAAGGGAGGGTCTGGGCGGGGTCACCTGTTGGGCTGGGAGCAGGGCGACTCCACAGTCCTGGTGAGGCTGGGAGCTGAACCCCGGGGGGCAGGCCAGGGACCGCAGCTGGGCTGTCTGTCTGTCCCCTGAGCAGCCTCCCAGGCTGGGCTGAGGTGGAGCCAGCGTGGTGTGGGGCTTGGGAACTGTTCCCTGGCCCAACTCTGGGATATAAGGGGAAGTCTTGGGACTAGAGGTACTTGTCACTCCTCACTTGAGCACATGGGGAAACTGAGGCCCAGAGAGGTACCGGGCTCTTGGGAGGACTCTGGTGGGCGCCAGGGCTGACGTGCCAAGGGGGTTGAGGACAGCAGCTGGCCCAAGGACAGTCTTCAGTTTCTGAGAGGTTAGGGGTGGGAGGGGAGGACGGCAGTTGGGGGGTCTGTTCCCTCAGCGCCTGACTCCCCTGCAGCCAGGCCCGCCCGGGCAGCTGGCCTCGGGGCAGACAGTGGGACCCTACCTCAGGCCCAAGGCGGCTGGCTCTCTGGCTCTGCAGCAGCAGAGGCGACAGGCCACCAGCGTCCCCAACATTCACCAGGCTGCCACTGCAGGCGGCTTCCTGGCCAGCCAGAGCAGACGCTGGGCGGAGTCAGGGTCGGGGAGCAGGAGCTCCCCAGGTGTCCTCCAGCAGCTCAGAGCCCTGTCCCTGGGTGCCTGTGGCAATGTGCGCTTCTTGAGCACCTGCTGCACACCAGCCCTGGAGACGGCTGTGGAGGCTCCCTGACCAGAGCCAGGACTCGCGCTGTGCTTCGGTGTCACACCCTCTCTGGGCCTTCTACCCAGGGCTGGGGGCCGTCTGGTGGCTCCTTCACTCCCCTGGCTCCCCTCTGGGTGGGCAAGAGTCCTGACCCTGACCCCAGCCTGCTCCCTGCAGTGCCCTTCTCTGGCCCGTGTGGGCTCACCGTCCCCCTTTCCCAGACCCATCGGCGGGCGGGGCTTGTCACCTCCTGTGCACCTCCCTCAGGCTGTCCCTCCCTTGGCCCTGCCCAGGGCGCTGGAGGGTTTGCCCAGTGAGTTAATGACCTCAGAGGCTGATAGAGTGACCGCTGCCTCTGAGGGGCAGGAAAGGGCCCACTCTCCAGAGGGGAAAGGGTCAGTAGCAAGACTCTGTCCCTGCACAAGGGCAGAACCAGGGGCTGGCTGGAAGCAGAGTGGACCAGCGTGACCTGTCTCACCCCCAGGGTCCTCGAGGCGGATGCTTCAGCCCAGCAGGAGCGGCTCCAGGCCATTGCCGTGAGTCCTGCCCACCAGGGACGGGAGGCTGGGCA
>NW_025999863.1:314762-317244 GCF_001458135.2 Marmota marmota marmota
CCGTGGCCGGGGCAGCCCACCTATCTCAGGCCTGATTTGTGGTGTGTTGATTGATTATTCATGAGAAGGGGGTCTCCTTGACCGACTGTAGAATTAATAATTAAAGTAAATCCGTGCAGCCTCTCGGGAGGTTGTGAAAGTCGTTTGAGCCGAGGCGTGAGAACCCAACCTGGCATTTCCTTTGGGGGGGCTCTGTGTGCATCAGGGTCCAGGTGCATGGAAGGGGCCCAGGTATTGGGGGCCCAGTGCATGGAAGGGTCCCAGGTATTGGGTGCATGTACCTGCGGTGAGTTGAGCCTGTGGAGGGCTGTGTGACCTTCTCTCTCCGCCCTTTCTCCACCCTGCCTGCCCAGCCGAGAAACAGGTGTCCAACACCCCTGTGCGGACCATCGGAGGCTCCCCCATGGTGAAGGCAGGTGGGTGGTACCCAGGCTCCGGCCTTGTGTCCTGCCGCCGACCAGACCACAGCTCAGTCCTCGGGGCCTGGTGGGGTAGGGGTGACCCAGACCTGCCCTGGCAAGGTCGGAAGTGGGCAGTGGTCACGGGGGTGGTGTCGGGACTGAGGCTGAGGCTCTGGGCTGGGGGTGGGCCTCCGGCATCCTCTGCTTCGGCCCTGGGCCACACCCCGGCCAGGCTTCCCCAGGAAGGCAGGCCCCGCGCATGGCGACTTTAACCCAGTGCCCTGGCTTCTGTACCTCTTAACCTCAAGGTGGCCCCTGGGGTGGGGGGGCACAGGCCTGCACCCGCTCCACGGCTGAGGACACTGGCTGCAAATCCCACTGGCCTCTGGGGCCTCGGGCAGCAGGACCGTGTGAGAGAGGGCACCTCATCCTGGAGGCAGCCCGGGGCCCGGGTTAGGCTCAGTCCTGTTTGGTTAGACACGGGGAGCCATGCTCCATCTGCCAGCCAGAAGGGGACTGAGCACCCAGGGCCTTGCACCCAGGGCCGGCCTGGTCCCACACAGGACTAGACAGTGACAAGTCCTGAGAAAACACAGAGAAGTTGTTGAGTTGGGAAGAGAAGTGAAGACCTATGAGGGGGACTAGGGTGTGACAGTGCTCTGAGAGAGAGGGGGGTCTCAGGGAGGCTGAAGTTCTCCTACATGGTGGCAGGAGGCCAAGGGGAGCATTTCAGAGTGCAGGTTGCTTTTAGGGCCTGTGCCAGTTAGAC
Source organism: Marmota marmota marmota (assembly GCF_001458135.2). Lineage (NCBI taxonomy): Eukaryota > Metazoa > Chordata > Mammalia > Rodentia > Sciuridae > Marmota > Marmota marmota. Next base: position 315,933 of record NW_025999863.1, read on the forward strand.
CAGCCCTGTGGCACCCAGGTGAGGTACCCCCCACTCTTTCCTTTGGCCCTTGTCTTTGTGCAGTGTATAACCTGCCCAACAGTGTGGGTGGCCTTGGAAGTCGCTGTCCAGGGACAGGGATGTTAGGCCACTCAAGGACAAGAGATTAAATAACAGTCACTCGTTCGGCATTATTCAGTACCTGCTGTATGCCAGGCAGGAGGGACACAGAGTGGGGGCAACTCACTCTACAATTTAAGAACACAGAGCCAAGAACGTCGACTCACAGGGCACTGGGAGGACTCGGCCGAGGAAGGCTGAGGACCAGGGCAGGGGTGGCTGCAAGTCCAGGGTGGACGGTGGGACGACTGTGGAGGAGGTAGGATGTGGGAGGCTGGAGCCCCACTGGGCCAGGAGCCTGCAGTGGGGTGACAGGGGAGAGGCCCAGAAGGACAGAGCCGCCCTGGCTGGGTGGAAGCCCAGGGGCAGGTGCAGGGCAGGTGAGTGGGGCCTGGGCTCTGGGGGTGAGGGAGCTGAGGGCAAGGTCCTCCTGGAGATCAGAGCTGGGCCTGGATGAGGCCCCTGGAGCAGAGTGGAGCCCAGGACGGGGCTGGGCCTGAGCACCAGAGGCCAGGTGGCAGGAGGAGACCCAGATGACCATGAGGGCTGAGGGCTTTGGGGGTACCCCAGGTGAGCCAGGCTGAGGGACAGCAGGCTCGAGAGGCCCTGGACCTTGGCTCTGGTGTCCCTGCAGGTGAGGTCTGCAGGCGCTGCTCCATGGCTCCAGCACTGGGCACCTTTCCTTCCTGCCTGGGCAGGTTGGGGGCTGGGGCTGAGGTCTGTCCAGGGGCAGCTGCTTCGAGGACCCTCCTCTCCACGGCTTCACAGAGCAGCAGTGAGAGGCTGGCTGCAGAGCCACAGCTTCGAGTTCTGACGTCCTGTAGCGTCACACTGCAGTCAGCCCAGTTGGTCGAGGAAGCAAGATGTGCAGAGGGTCTGGGTGGACAGAGGTCAGGCTGTGCTGGGGGCTGGGCTGCTGGGCCTCTCCCACCCACTGCGCTCCCCGGGAGGGGGTGGAGCCTGGATGTGGAGATGAGCTGGGTGGCCAGCAGGGCTCCAGGTGCAGAGGGGGAGGACCAGGGCCGTGGGGCTGAAGGCAGGATGGGCCTCGAAGGCCCAGCAGAGGGACTCGGGCCCAAGCCCCGGGCACTGGGAGGCCCGGGAGGCTGTGGAGCGGGGGAGGCCAGGTCCGCACGGCACCCGGCACCCGGCACCCGTCTCTGCTTGGCTCTGCGCTGCCCCCCCCCCTGGCTTGGCGGCTGCCCCCCAGGGC
>NW_025999863.1:322901-326568 GCF_001458135.2 Marmota marmota marmota
GCTCGCGCCCACAGGGTCCTGGTTGGTGTGGCCTGTGGCCAGCCGCCTGTGCCTTCCTGCCACCTCCCACAAGTTTCTGAGGGGACCAGGAGCCGAGGGGTCCCGGGGCCTGGTAGTGGGACTCTCAGGGGCCCTGCCAAAGGCGCTGGCCCCCATCCCTGGGCATTTGGGTGAGGCCACGCTTCTTATGGGGCTTGAGGTCTTAGAATGGAGCACGGGCTCCTCTGGACATCCTCAGCCTGACATGTACCCCCACAGGCCCAGCCAGTGGACGATGGCACTTAGGGCGAGGACCGGGGGGATGTGCCCCATTGGGAGGGGTCTGTAACCCCTGAGCTGTCTCCTAGACAGGGAAGGCCGGGGTCTAGGAGCTGCCCCCTGCACAAGGGCCACATGAGCTGCTCTGGTCCTGAGTTTCTGTCCCCCCACTGGGACCTCCTTCCTCCTGGTGCTAATTTGGGGACCCCAGTGGCCGCTCCTGGCCTCCTGTCCAGCCTGCTTGGACCAGGGTCTTGGGTTCCCCTAACCATACCCAAGAAGTCTGCCCCACCTGCCAGCTCTGCTGGGCTAGGAGCATTTCTGGGCCGGGAGGTCTCCCTGGCTGGAGCCGGAGACCCGGTGGGCCACCCAGCCCAGGGTGAGCCTGCTCACCGCCCTCACTGGATGTGGCAGGGGCTCCCTGCCTGGGGACGGCCCTGCTAGGCCCCGGAGGCACACTCGTGCCCACTCTCACAGAGCCCTCTCCTGGAGTGCTGGCTTTGGCGACCAGGCCTCCAGCCCAGGGCCCGCACTTGGGCCTTGTCTTGGCCAGCGGTCAGCTGCTACAGGGTGACTGCAGGGACCAGGCTGGATGGAGCTTGGGTCCTGGCTGCCTGGAGCCCCTCCGGCAGCTGGGAGGAGGGGTTGTCTCTGGGGGTAGCCTGGGCAGTGGCCGTGGGACCCTCTCTTCCTCCCTCGAATCTGCCCGAGCCCCTCGAGCCGCGAGCCTCCGCTCAAGTGCCCTGGCTGCCCTCTGCTTCTGATGTGTGATGAGGCCCCGATGTTCTCGACTTTCCCAGAGAAGCAAATAAACAGTGCGAACAGCCCAGTTCCTGGAGTTCTTGGGTTTCGCCGGGCGCGAGGGTGCGGCCAGCCCAGGGTGGGGCCCTGCCCGGCGGGAGCCATAAAAGGAGCTGCGCAGGGCCAGGGTGAGCTGCTGCCCTCGCTGTCCCGCTCATCCCGGGCTTCCCTGGCCATCTTGGTGGGAGGTGGTGATCCCAGCCTCTGCACACCTGTCTGCAGCACCTGGGCAGGTAAGACCTGGAGGTCAGGGGTGGCTCCTGGGTGGCCAGACTTGTTCCTGTTTCCAGGGGGACCCTTGAGTCCCACATCCACCGTGCCCTGTCCCCTGGCTGGACTCGTGGCCCTCAGAGATGGGGGTCCCCACAGACACCCTGGTCCCTGGGGACACAGCAGCAGCAGGGGGTGCTACAGGGGTCTTCATGCCAGTCAGGTTCCCATGCTGACCCTGGTGCATCTCACCATGAGTTTCGAGAAGTTTCTGGGCCTTTGTTTCCCCACCTGTAACAGGGCTTTAGAATCCCAGGGAGAGGCCATGCCTGATCTGCAAGCAGGAGGCGGGGAGTCTGCTGTCCAGTGTGCCCAGCACCCTGGGTGTCCAGTCTTTACCTCCTGAGGCCTCAGTTTCCCCGGGCGTGTGCTATGGAGAGGAATACCTAAGATGGGGTGCCGGGTTCAGATCCGCTCGCCCTTGGACAGGAGGGACACTCTGGGCCTCTAGGTCCTAATCTGCCCAACAGGGAGGAAAGGCCCTGTGTGAGCTGGGGGGCCAGGCGAGGCCTGCACCCTGGTTGGACCTCCGGGCAGCCACCTGGGCTGTGCTGGGCCCTCCAGCACATCTACTTGAAGTCCCCCAAGATGTAGAGCCCGGGGTACTGGAAGGAGAGATGATGAGATGAGAGATGAGATTCAGGGGGGCCATGGCCAGCCTTAGGGCTGCTCAGGACAGAGCCCCAGCCTAGAGTCCTGAAGCCCGAGCCCTCTGCACTGTGCCCCAGCCCGCAGACAGCGCGGGGCGAAGAGGTCAGCCTACCCCTGTGATCCGGGCTTCCTGAGGACCCGTGAGTTCTCTGGCTCCCACGGACCATCCGGCCTCCATGTGCCCTCTTGGCAGAGGGGCCTCAAGCCCTCGTCCCGGGCTTTGTGTGGACAGGACCACAGGGTCTGTCCCAGCAGTCCTGGGAGAGTAGCAGTGTGCCTTGCCCACTTCCTGGAGGAGAGGAGAGCCAAGGTCCCATCTGGGGCGTGGCCCCCGGACAGGGGCTGGGTGAGTCTCTGATTCTCCACCCACAGCTGGAGCTGGCACAGGGGCCAGCGCAGCTGCATGCCCCAGGCACAGGGATGGCCCTCAGCAGAGTGGGGTGGGCGGAGGACCTGGGCAGCAGCAGCTCAGTGGCTGGAGGCCCCTGGCCAAAGGGGCAGTTGCAGTGGGCCCGATGCCCGCCCTCAGCCCAGCCTGGGTGTCGTCTTTCTCCCTGCTCCTCTGGACTTTGCTTCCCGGGCCCAGGCGGGGCTGGGAGGGGTGCACCTGCTTCCCTAGGTGGGGCCTCTGTGCCTGGCAACCTGGCAGAGGGCCGAGCTGAGGCCTCCTGCTCTGAGTGGACGGCCACAGCTGCGGCTGGAAAGTGGCTGGGCTGACAGGTGAGGCTGGGGCCCTGTCTGGGGCGGGCCTGGCGGGGAGGGTTCTGATTGAGGGGGCATGTGTCCACTGTAGTCAGCTTCCCTGTGAGCACCCTGGCCCAGCCGGTGTGGGGCTGGCTGGGGCCTCCCCTCCTGCAGACCGCCCGGGGCCCACTCTGAGGCCTGAAGTCTGTGCCCTGATTCCGATGGGGCTTTGGGATCTCAGAATCCCAGGATCTGAACCTGTGACAGGGAGGAAGCTGGCCAACAGACAACCCCTGGCCAGAAACCCGCAAGCCCCCACTGGCCCTGGGCATTCGGGACCCTCCTGCGTCCAGGTCCAGATGAGGATACAGGGAGGGGCCGGCTGGGCCCAGGTGGGAGCAGGCTTGGCCTGAGTTCCTGGGCTATTCCATCTGGCAGGGCCTGGCCCAGGTCTGTGGTCAGGGCTCAGCCCAGGTCAAGGGACGGGGTGGGAGGGGCTTGGCTGGAATTCCACGGGCTGGGGAGGGCCGGGCCAGGAGCCCCTGATGACACTAGCCCCTAAGGGAGGGGACAGGAATTCCAGGGGCCCTCCCTTCAGGTGACCTGTGGGCCCCTGGGGAGCCTTTGCCCCGGGCAGGAGGGCAGCTGCTGTGGAGGAGCAGGTGCAGCCCCGGGGGCCATAAACCGGGTTCAGCTGGCAGCAGAGAGCCTGGGCAGGGCTGGAGCAGGGACCTTGTGCTTCCCCCAGGAGGCTTGTCGGCAGGGCAGCGTGGGGAGCCGGCCAGGCTCTGAGCCCTGGACCCTGTCGCTGGGGTCTGACTTTGGGGCAGCGGCTTCCCCTCTCTGGGCTTCTGTCCCCGTCCCCTCCAGTGGAAACCAGAGACACCATGTTTCCCCTTCCAAGGGCTCTGTGAGGAACAAACAAGACTGAGGACACAGGGGGCTGGGGGCTGAGGCCACTCCTCTCTGGGCTCCCCCGGCCCCTCCCCAGGCTCCCCCTCCC
>NW_025999863.1:328741-335941 GCF_001458135.2 Marmota marmota marmota
GGGGGCTCTGGCCTGGGGGCTCTGACTGGGGGCTGTCATTCCTTTCTCCCTCAGTGGGTCCAGAGGTCTCCACTCCACGGGAGGAAAGTCAAGCCAGGACACCCCAGAAGATGGACCGGGTGACCAGGTACCCCATCTTCAGTATCCCGCACTCGGCACGCATCACTGGCCTAGCGCTGGACGGAGACACCAGCTACACCATCGAGCTGGTGGGCGTGGGGCCCGAGGAGGCTGGCTGGAACCAGGACAGGCCACAGGCCCGGTCCCCTGACCATAAGGCCCAGATGGACCTGGTGAAGACCGGGGCGACCCACAGCGGGCAGGCCTTCCCTGGCCAGTGGTCCCTGAGACCAGTCTGCCTGGAGGATGACAAGGACGGGGACATGCAGAGTCACCACCTGGGTGCCAGCAGTGTGCTCCCCAGGCAGCGGCAGGACCTGGAGCAGGAGCGCTGGGCCGTCATCCAGGGCCAGGCAGTCAGGAAGGGCGGCACCGGGGCCACACTCTGCGGCACCTCTGACCATGGGGACCCCAGGCCCCTGGGCCACCTTCGGCCCACCCCCCTGGAGGAGAACAGGATTGACAGGGAGCAGATAGACTTCCTGGCAGCAAGACGGCAGTTCATCCACCTGGAGCAGGCACACGCGACGATGGCGCCCCCCAGGCCCCCCACCAGGGCTGCCCCCCCATGTGCCCCACCAGGGGCCAGCCCAGCTCTCCAGGCCCCAGGCAGGCCTCCCCTGGCCCATGGGAGTGTGGTCCCCAGGGAGTCCCAGGTGCGGGAGCTGTTCAGGGAGAAGAAGGGCCGTGGTTGGCCTTTGGGGTCCGGCATCCCAGCTGTCCAGGACCCTGGCTCCCGGTCCCGGGTGGAGTCACCAGAGGCCCCCAAGGAAACGCCCATCGAGCGGGAGATCCGACTCGCCCAGGAGCGGGAGGCTGACCTGCGGGAGCAGAGGGGGCTGCGTCGGGCAGCTGGCGACCAGGAGCTGGTGGAGATCCCCACGAGGCCAGTGCTGACCAAGGTGAGCCTGGCCGAGGCCCCTCGGTGGGACCGGGGGCGTCCGTCACTGTATGTGCAGCGGGACATGGTTCAGGAGACGCAGCGCGAGGAGGACCACCGGCGGGAGGGCCTGCAGGCGGCACGGGCATCCACGCCCGACTGGGCCTCTGAGCACCCCCAGCCTGGACTCAGGAGAAGCATGAGCTCCGACTCCATCCTTGGTCCCACTCGGGACGCCCGGGCGGCTGACCCAGCCCCAGCCTCGAGGAGAGTGAAGCGCATCTCACCCGAGGCCTACCAGCCCTACCTGGCCGCCCAGAGCCCCCAGCGGCAATTCTCGGCCTTCGGATCACCTAGCAAGCCCAGTGGTCTCTCCGCAGAGGGGGTCAGGGCTGTGGCCTCTCCCAAGGCCCTGGGGTCTCAGAGGCAGCTCCCAGAATCCTCTGGAAAGCCCCTGAGCACCACGCAGGAGTCTGCCCCGCCCCTCCGGGGACCCCTGCTGGCCAGCGAGGGCCTTGTTCGGTGGGATCACTTCCGACTGCGTCCTCTGCGGTTCAGGGTCCCAGATGTCCCTCAGCAGGCTGAGGCTCCCCAGGCCCGGGGCTGGGAGGCGGCTGGGGCCCCAGTGTGGAGGTTGCAAAAGTCCCTGTCATCGGATCTGCTGGAGAGGGAGGTGGAGAGTGTCCTGCGCCGGGAGCGTGAGGTGGCAGAGGAGCGGAGGAGCGCCCTCTTCCCGGAGGTCTTCTCTCCGCCACCAGAGGAGGACCCTGAGCCAGACTCCAGGAGCTCCTCGCGGGCATCAGGTGAGAAGGGGACTGTGGAGCCTCTGCTTCACTCAGGACCCAGGGCCCTGGAACAAAAATGGAGGCAGAGTTGAAGGCTCTCGGGGAGGGGAAATATTTCATTCTCCCGCTTCCCCCCGCTTGGCAGCTTCAGGGCAGATTTCTGAGAAATGTTCAGTTTGCCTTAGGGTTCCCACCTGATGGGTCTAGATGATTTGTTATGAGGTGCATAGGGGTTCGCCAGTGTCTGTCATCTTGGCGGTTCTTCCTGGTCAATAGGGTATATCCCTGTCGCTGGATGCCCTTTGCCTTGATTGCTGAGTCCAACTGTCCACCCAGAATCGCCTGACTGGTTATTTTTGTCCATCCGTCATGATCACTTGCTGCTGTCTGTCCATCTGTCAGCTGTTGGTTGTTCCAGGCCCTCAGCCAGAGACCCTATGTCTCCAAGAGCTGAGGTCTGACGGTGGGTCTGCCCACGGATGCCCCTTCTTTCTCCTGCTCCCCGTCCCCAGGCATCGTGGGCAGCTACTCTGTGTCGGAGTCACCCGTGTTCACCCCCATCCACCTGCACTCCGGCCTGGTGTGGAAGGCAGAAGCCCCTGCAGAGGAAGCGGCTGGGCAGAGAAAGAAGGAGCTCTGGGTGAGTGGGACCTGACCCCAGGCCAGGCGGGCGAGGGTGATCCTCCCGCCTCCCAGCAATGCCTGCTCCCGGTGGAGCCCCAGCTTGGGGGACTGGGAGGCTGCGCTGAGGGTGGCGTGAGGGGGCAGTGTGGTGACAACTTGGGTCTGGGCGGTGGGGTGAGTTCAAGGGAGGGGTGTGGGAGGCCTTCAGGCCGGCTCCTGGGAGGGGCGCCGGGGAAGGACCCGGGCTGACTGGCCTCTCTCCGCAGTATGCAGGCATCAACCCCGCGGATCGGGTCAACTCAGAGGTGAGTCGACGCACAGTGGCCACCCATCCTGCGGATCCGCCTGCGGGTCCTCCTCCTCCTCCGGCCTCCTCCGCTCCAGGGTGGGGCCCAGCCGGCTTGGGGAGGGGGGCGTGGTGTCCGCGGGGGTGGGTGCTGCTGGACTCCGCTGTGATGGCTGCAGGGCTTCACCTCTCCCACCAGGTGGAGGGCTGGGCTCAGACCAGGGGGTTTCTCTGGGCGTCCTGGCCTCAGTCCCTCTAGCACCACTAGGCAGGGGCACTGCTTGAGGGGTGAGTGTGGAAGTGCAGCGATCTCAGACGGCAATCCCGTCCTCCTTGGGCTGAGTCCAGACTTTTTCCCTGGGGAGGAACTCGGCAGGAGTCGGCAGGTTCCTGGGTCAGGCTACCCGGAGTAGGGGCCTGAGACAGAAGAGGGGGTCCTGTCCCCCCGGTTCTAGGCCTTGTCTGTGACCTGGCAGTGCGAAGGTGCCTGCTGAGGTTAGGACCCTGAAGAGACTGCCTTTTTTTGGTGCAGATCCTGGGAGCCACTCGGGTGACCCGGCACAAGAACGCCATGGCCGAAAGATGGGAGGCCGGCCTGTATGCCATCGAGGGCGAGGACTGAGCCTGGGGACAGGACACGTGGCCCTCCCTGGCTGATTCTTCTGCCTCAGAGAAGATGGGCCCCAACACTCTGGGGGCGAGGAGACCAGGTGCTTGCCTGGGCCTTCTTGGGGACACTCCACCTCCCCCCTGAGGAGGCCAGGGGTCCCGCCCCACCGCCCACGAGATCCTCTGGCCAGAGGGGGACTAGCCGCTGCGACGCCTCTGCAGCCTCACGCCCGCTGCAGGGCCGCCGAGCGCCGCCTCCACCCGGGAGCCGCCTGGGACGTCCACCGAGAAATACACGGCCCAGCAGCCTGCCTGCTGGCCGCCTGCTGCACAAAGCCAACCTCGTGTCTGCGCGGTCTTTCTTGGTGCTGGGGGAGCCCTGCCAGGCCCGCACTGGGACCCCGCGTCCCCTGGAGCGGCAGGTGCTGCGGGGGTGGGGGGGGCCACCATCTCATCTCCAGCACTTGAATGCTTGTTGAGCACTGCGGAATCCCTGGCCCTCCTGGTGTCGGGGCGATGGGAGGGTCGTTAATTAGGCTCCAGGGGACTCTAGGCTCACCAGAGATGGCGGGATCCTGCTGGCCAGGGCCATGGATGCTGGACGCAGTCCCATCATGCTCCGCCGCTGTGCACCCTTGGGATCCTCTGACTGCTCGGCCTCAGTTCTCCCTCTGTGCTCCCGGGGATGAAGACCCAGACGGGTTCGTCTGTGTGCCACAGTGGTGACCCAGCCCCATGTGAGGCACGTGTCCCCGGCACAGTTTTGCATCCCCCTCCCCGGGATGCTAGGAGCGGCCAGGTAGCCCGGGGACCCGCTTGGGAAGCCCGGCAATGGCTATTTTAAGAACTCTGTATTTAAGGTGGGCCACGGGACAGCCACCAGCAGACGTGGGTCTGGAATCGACCCCCAGCCGAGGAGGCCTGAGGGAGGAGGCTGGGCTCCCGCTCTCAGGGAGCTCTGTACTAAGGCTGGCTACCGCCCTTGCACCTGGGCCATTCTGTCCACCTGGGCTTTCTGCCCCCCCCCCCGGAGGCAGTTCCAGCCCTGGCATCCCAGGGTGGGTCTCCGAGGCTTCTCTATGGTCTCCCCCGCTGTCCCCCGGTGCCTCTGCCTGAGGAGGCAGGTCTCCTTCAGCTGCGGGAATCTCCAGAACCCACGTGCTAAAGGCAGGCTGGAGGGCAGGAGGCGGACGTCCAGGGGCAGCAGTGAGCGTCTCCACGTCCCTCTCTGACTCTGGCCCTCCTGCCTCCTCTCATGAGGACCCTGGGCCCCAGATGACCAGGTCACTGCAGCTCAGAGCCTGTCTGCCACAGGAGGTGCCGTGTCCACAGGCCTCAGAGTCTAGAGCATGGGCCTGTTTGGGGCCATTTCTACCCTCACAGAGGGTCTTGGCACCCCCTTCTCCACCGACCTTCTGCCAGCTCTGCTCAAGATCCCTGGGACAGTTGTTGCCCGGGTGCTCCCTGCACGAGGCCCGAGGCCCACACCACGGGAGCAGGCTGCGCTGAGGCGGGGTCCCTTCTTCAGGGCAGCCGCTGGGATCCTCTGCCAGTCACTGGGTCAAAGGAGCATGTTCAGGTGTCATCTCATTCATGACACGGTCCCAGCTCCTGGTGGCCCGATTTCCTGGCCTCAGCAGGTCTCCCCAGCCCCACAGCACCCGGGGGTGAAGGTCCAGAAGAACCTCAGTGGGTGCTGGAGAGCTGACCACCCTGGCAGGCTCGGCTTCCGCCTGCGCAGAGGCCACGGTGCCAAGGCCAGCACAACTCTGGGCCACAGAGGGCTCCCTAGGCTCGCGGCCAGGAGCCCCCGTCTCTCCATCTCTGTCTGCCTGTCGCCTCCCCTCAGCGGGGAAGGGCCTTGGTGCCCAGGAACGCCCACCAAGGAGGAGACCGGTTCCGAGGTTGAGCCACACCTGTCCCGACAGCCATGGCCTCAGGCTCAAGGGAGTGGCCCTTCATAGGCCTCTAGGAGCATCTTTCTCCAAGGACAAGGGGACCAGCCACTCAGCAGGAGACCCCGGGGGGTGACAATGGAACCCAGGGAGCTGGCCCCCCGGCAGTCCCAGGGGCCTCAGGGGCTTCCAGCCAGGGCTGGGGTGCTGCTCTGCTAAGTTCTGGGTGACAAGCACCCAGTGGGGTAGCTCCCTGAGTACCAGGTGCCACTCACCCCCCCCCCCCCCGGGACTGCGGAAGGCCCTCCCTTCTCGCAGCCTGTTTCCTCGCCTGTAAGTAGGGGTAGCGGCAGTGACATCCTGGAGGATGTTATGCGGGTCACCAGGCGCCTGGTGTGGTGCTCGTTACTCAGGATTAAGTGAATCCTGGGGCTTCCACGCCGCGTCCGGGCTTGAGGCAGCCAGCAGTAAACGCCCACCGCCACCAGGGGGCGGCAAAACACCAAACACTAACCCCAACGCGGGGCCTTCCAGGGAGGCCAGCCCCCGAGGCAGGTGGCCTCCAGGTTCCCACTGCTCCTGCTGCAGAGTCCAGCCCCTCCCCTGGGCTGCTGCCTGGCAGAGCCACACTGGACACGGAAGAGCCTGCTTCCCTCTGCACAGTTCTTATGTACTTTCGATTTCTTGAAACATTTTAATGAATTTTCCCCAGAACATCAAAATAGTAGGAAAACGTTGAAAAATGGCCAAGTATGTCTGTTAAAATGCACAGCATCTGTGTGTGAGTGTGTGGCGGTGGGGGTTGAAGCCAGAGGCGTGGTTCTGCGGAGCCACATCCCAGCCCTGGGTTCCATGCTCAGCACCACATAAAAATAAGTGAATAAGATAAAAGTATTGTGGGGCTGGGGATGTGTTTCAAGCGGCAGCGCGCTCGCCTGGCATGCGTGCGTCCCGGGTCCGATCCTCAGCACCACATACAAACCAAGATGTTGTGTCTCGGCCCTGATCTCTAATCTTTTTTTTTTTTTTTATTATTTTTATTTACATTTAAGTTTTCGGCAGACACATCTTTGTAGAGAGCTTGTTTAAAAAAAATAAATAAAAAATAAATAAAAGTATTGTGTCCATCTACAAATAAATATGTGTATATTTTTTAAGTTTTTAGTCATAGATGGACACAATATTTTGTTTATTTATTTTTATCGGTGCTGAGGATCGAACCCAGTGCCTCACATGGGCAAAGCAAGGGCTCTGCCCCTGAGCCACACCCTGCCCAACTAAATATATTTAAAAATTCTTTAAATTTGGCCAGATACAGTGGCACACGCCTCAGCGGCTCAGGAGGCTGAGGCAGGAGGATCGCGAGTTCAAAGCCAGCCTCAGCAAAAGCGAGGCGCTAAGCGACGCAGTGAGACCAAGTCTCTAAATAAAATACAAATAGGGCTGGGGTGGGGCTCAGCGGCTAAACACCCCTGGGTTCAATCCCTGGTACAAAAATAAAAAATGAAAATAAAAATTTAAATCTGTCCCGAGTCCACTATAACCTTGCCCACGGTCCTGGCCCTGCAGACGGGGTCCCTCCTGAGGCCACACAGCCACCTGCAGCCTGACTGGCCAGGGTACTTGACAATATCAGGATTCTGGAGATGGCACAGTGACCTGTGGGGACTCTCAGGGTAGGATGTCAACGTGGGGATGTTGCCCTGAGGGATTTGGAGGGCGGCCAGGCGGGCCGGGCCTGGGGCGCTGCCCACGAGCAGCCCGGCTTGCCCTGCGGTCACTCCTCTTCCTCTTCCTTTCTTTCTGCCCTTCCATCTTTCTTCCCCTTCATCCGCTTCGTCCTCGGTGTCTGCATTTCTGCTGTGGCCCCTCCGGCCAGGTCTCTAGCTCTGTCTGTTCTCCCCAGAGGCTCCCAGGGGCCTCTGGCACCCCGAGTGTGTGTCTCTGTTCAAAGCCCAGATCCCCCACGGCTGGAGGCCCTGCTCGACCCCTGCTCTCTGC
>NW_025999863.1:336330-344634 GCF_001458135.2 Marmota marmota marmota
TCCGACCCCTGCTCTCTGCCGCCACCGCCCCCCGCCCACTCCCTCCTCTTGTCTGCTCCAGCCCCGCGGCTTCCTCGCGGCCTCCTCGTGGCCTCCTCGTGGCCTCCTCGCTGAGCCTCCGTGGGTCAGCCCGTCTGCACGGATGGCACCTCGGCCTGAGAGTCACCCCCAGGCCCCCGCTGGGTCCCCTCCTCACCTAGCGGCTGCTCCGCACACGCAGGTGAATAAGTGACCGTGGGGCTGGGCTGCGGCCGAGTGGCAGAAGGGTCAACAGCACAGGCCAGGCCCCTGGTTCAAGCCCCGGAGGCAGGCCGGAATGCAAGGGACGCCGTCCCGGCTGGTGCCCCAGGCCCAGACCCGAGGAGCAGGAGGAGCTGGTGGTGGCCACAGGGTACCCACTCCCCAGCCTGGGAGAGAAGCAGGGGTTGCTGAGCTGACTTGGGGCCCAGGACTGCCCCGGTGGGCAGCATGGGGACAGGATGTCCCCATCAGTTAGACTTGCCCAAGCTCTGCCCACCAGCCCCCGCCCACCTGCCCCATCTCCCAGGCCGCTACCGCAGCACCAGCTGCCCGCACACACCTGCAATGCCTGCAGGCTTTTTTTTTTTAATGTTTTCAGTAGTCAACGGACACCACACCTTTATTTATGTGTTTATTTATGTGGTGCGGAGCCAACCCCGCGCCTCACGGGTGCTGGGCAAGTGCGCTCCCACTGAGCCCAGCCCAGCCCCCACTGTCTGCGTCCCTCCTCCTAGCGGGAGGGCACTAGGGAGGCTGGGGGACAATGCCCAGGAGGTGACAGGCCCTGGGTCCGTCCCCAGGAAGAAGAGCGTTGATGTCCCTGAAATCAACCACCAGCCTCAGAAATGCTGCAGCCACTGCTCTTAGTGCACTCCTAGACATGTGCACCACCACGTCCATCTGGTTCCAGAGTCCAACTCCCAAAAAGAGCCCCTCCCCATGAGCACTCAACTGTCCCTCCCAGCCCTGCACCCACTGTCCACCTCCCTCTGTCGATGGCATAAGCTCCCAGTAGCCGGGGAGGCTCACCCAGCGTCCACAGTGGACAAGGGCACATGTGGTGTGGTTGAAGTGTCCTCAGCCAGGGCATGGTGGCCAGACTTGAGGGCCTCATGCTCAGGCACAGCCTGGGACCCAGTGATAGGAGTCAGGACAGGGGAGTCCAGAGATGGAGCATGGGAGGGTGCAGGCTGTCCTGGACCTGGACGCGGAGGTGGCTGCACCCCTCTGGCGTTGTGAGAGCTGCAGCACACCACGCTGCCGTTTCCCCTGCTCAGCACAAGCGAGTGGACGTTAGGGCCTGGGGTCAGCAACTGGAGACAAGCTCCTTCCCTCTCTGGAGGGGCTCCAGGTCAGCGGCACCTGCCCCCAGGCCCTGCTGCCACAGGACGCTGCCCGCACGTTAAAGGCTGCGGTTCCATGGGGGCTCCTCACTGGGCTTTTACCTCATTGCCCTGCTGACCGGTGGGTCGGTGGGCACACTGGCCACACGGTGTCTGCAAGGGTCGGTCTGAGCCTTGGGCCTTTCCTTTCATTGTACGGCCACTGACCAAGGAGTGCCAGGGGCTGCCCGGGGAGCCCTGCTGGCCTCGCTGGGCTTCGCAGGCTGCCTTGAGCTGAGACCCCGGCAGCCCACCACGCCTGGCTGTCCGGGTGCTGTTGACCAGCCGGTGGGGAGCTGTGCAAGTGTTCTGGGCCTGAGCCCTGCTGTGCCCGCACCGCAGTGTCCTCCCACCCGCGGTTTGTCTTTTGAGTCTCTTTCTGGTGCATTTGGAGAAGAGAATTTGTCTAGAATAAAGCAGTGAATTTTTCATTAGGAATGAGTGACAGAGGCAAGGGGCTCGGTGCCTCAGTCCCCCAAGGAGTTCATCTGCCAACAGCAGCACCAGCTTTCCCACGTGGAGGGCAAAGGAGCGAGCTTGGCTTCACCCACAGTAAAAGAGACTGAGGTTCCCAGAAGCACCCTCACTTGACCTGGGTCTTACACAGTGACATCAGAGCCAGAGTTGGGATTCCAGCTCTAACCCCTGGCTCAAGCATGAGCCTGGGAGGGATGTTTCCAGAAGACACACCCCAGCCCATATTACGATATTTCTGAACAAATCTGTCAGTTTGGCATGAAACCCTTAATCTGAAGTTGCAAAATTCCATTTCCTGTCAAGCCAAGTACAACAGGCAGGGGACAGGGCAGGCTGGGTCCACTCTCGCCGGCGGCTCTGAGAGGCCAGCCACTTCTGGGGCTCTGAAAGTTGGAAGGAGCACCTCGAAGTCAAGGGGGCTCCTTTGCCTGGCACCAGGTGCCAGACAGGCCATAGTGGACAGCTATAGTGGACAGCTTTGATTCACGGTGTCCACTCTGGACAGCTAGTGCCCAGCCCTTCTAAGCATGAAATATCTGGAGTTTCATACAATGACAGTGGATTTTAACAGGCAACTAAAAATACTCAAGGTCTCCCATTCTCTTCCAGGGCTGAGGTGGACTCGGGTCAGCGCCTGCCCCGCAGCCCGAGGGCCCTGTCCAGCCATCAGCACAGAAACCCAACACACCACCCAGGGGCTCCAGGCTTCTTTGGTTCTTGGGGGGCAGGAAGGCGGGACCCACCCTGGGCGCACCTCGGGCCCCCAGCCGGGTCCTGGCCCTCAGGCCGTGATTTCCGGTCCTTTCCTCTCTGGTGAGTTCTCGCGCGCCTTGTCCAGCAGCTTTACTGAGCGGCTGCCGGCTCCTGTCTTGGCTCCCGAGTCGCTGGGACAGCACCTCGCGCTGTTTGGTCTACTCCCCAAACGGGCTCCACTCCTGCGACCTCGCGCTGCGCTACCTGGGCCACGTCCTGCCCTCCAGGGGTGGACCCGGGGAAACTGAGGCCGGGGGCTGCTGGAGGGAGAGGGGCCCAGGACACCGCGTGGCGACCCTCAGGAAGCCCTCTAAGGACTGACGGCGGGACCCCATTTGACAGACAGGGAGACCGGCCCTCGGGGTATTGTGGGACAGTCACTGTTGTCCCTGATTTAAAAATCAGGGACTGAAAACACATGTGTGTCAAGGAAGAACACCCGGGTACAGGCGTGAGAACTGTCCAGACAGACCCGGAGGACAAGGGGTGGGCCGACAGGGCCTCAGCTGACCAGACCCAGGGTCCAGACCGCAGCCAGGTAAGAGCGGGCTCCCACGGTTGGCTCCCTCTGGGCCAGGACAGGTAGGACCCCGCGAGTCCCGGAGCCCGCGGTGCCATAGCGTGTCCTTCCATCGCCTGCTCCTGCCACTCATGGGGAAGGGAAGTAGAGGCCACCCTCCCCGTGGCCTCACTGCGGCCACACCCCTGGGCAGAAGCCCTCGGGAGCCGCCCCCACCCCACCAGGCTCCCGCTGTTGCTCTTGACCCAGGGCGACCCGGGTGTGCCTCCTTGAGGCTGGGCCCAGGTCACCCACAGCCGGGAAGGCTGCTCAGAGCACCCGGGAATGAAGTGCCCAGACTAGGGACACTGCTCCTGGGACCTCCCCCTGAGTGAGGCCCCTGGTCCCTCAGCTTCCAGAGGAATCTGAGGCCAAAGGGCAGTGTCGACCCCTGGTCTGGCCGGGGCCTCAGCTTGCTGGCCCGTGGAGTGCCCAGCTGGACCAGCGCCCAGGGTGCAGGCTCGCTGCTCTGGGCTGGTGGGTGCTGGGAACCAGCCAGCGCGTGCGTGGCCCACCTCCCCAGGCTCTTGCCGACAGCCAAGTGTCCTCCCCAGAGGAGGCAGCCCCAGTTGGCCTGATTTGTACTAAGACAAACTTCTTTCAGAGCCCAAGAGCCTGGGCCTGGCCCTCAGGAGCCCCAGGCTGGGGTTCAGTGAGCCCCTGGCCACTGGGCAGAGCAAAGGCAGGGCAAGGCCCAGGGTCAGGGTGGGCCCCACCATCCACTGGAGTGATGACCCCTGCTCTGCTCCAAGGCCAAGGCCCAGGACCCCTTGGAGGGGGAGGGTCCACAGAAGGCTGGCAGAGGGCTCTCCCAGGGGAGGCCATGGGGAGTCGGGCTGGGGGCCTCCAGGTGCCTGGACCCCAGCTCGGCTTAGGCAGCTGGAAGGCGCTGGAACCACAGGGACACCTGGAGCCTGGGAGCCCAGACCCGGCCACCTGGCAGCTGGGCACTGTCACCTGGCCCCATTTATAACAGGGGCCCTGGAAAGTTCTCCAGGTGCCGAGGAGGCCTCATCAGTCATCTGTGGGAGGGCAAAGTGTCCCACTGAAGCCCCCCCTTCCTGTGACGTAGCCAGTGGCCGGCAGGACCGCGAGGGGCTGGCCCTGTGAGCTAAGGCCTGGAGGGTGGCCACAGGGGTCTGCCCTCCCGTCCTGGGCTGCCCAAGAGCAGAGAAAACCCTCCAGAGTCCTGCGGTCCCAGGAGTGGGCAGAGGGAGGTGCCGGTGCCCACCAGTGTGCAGGGCTGCCGGCCACAGTCCAGCATCAGTGACCCACAGCGGCCGGCCCCCACCCCGCGGCCACAGATGGACCTCGGTGGCCTCTGCAGGGCTAGGGACCGAGCCCAGGCCCCGCCCACACTGGGCCTCACCGGCAGTCCCTTTGTTGGAGACTTCATTTACTTTTTAGATTTCTGTAGTTGTTAATGGACCTTTATTTCATCTGTCTGTCTGTCCGTCTGTTTCATCTGCGGTGCTGAGAGTCGGATCCAGTGCCTCACACGTGCTGGGCCAGCGCTCGGCCCTGAGCCCCAGCCCCGCCCAAGAGCCTATTTCTTGAGCAGCCCTAAGTGGACAGGAAAGTGGGGCAGGGGACGGGAAGTGTCTGGCCGCCCCACCTGTGGGTGAGCCAACTTGGATACGTGGTCCTCAGCGACACTCACAGGTTTACTTGAGGTTCCCTCGGGAGCCGCACGTGGCTGGGATCTTGATGAACGACACCTGTCCGCAGACTGAACCAGACCTTCCGGGGCCTGAGAAGTCCTCCAGGCTCTGCCTGCCGTCCTGGCCCCTGCCGGCCCCCAGGTCTGGGCTGTGGGCACACTTCTGCCCTCTCCAGGATGTCAGGCTGGAGTTGCCCAGGGCGTGGCCTCTGCAGCCTGGGGCCTCCCTTAGGGGTGCTCCCGGCTCATCATGGCTCAGGAGCTCTTTCTTTCCAGCCAGTGAAAGCTGCCGTCCGTCTGGGCCCATCTGTCTCACCCACCGGGAGCCTCAGGTGCCCCCAGGTTTGGGCTGCTGTGGACAAGGCCATGGAGGCACCCCGGGCGGTCGGTGTGTGGGCACCTCCATCTGGGTCCACCTCTGGAGCACATTGCCTTGCTGAGGGTCTCCTGTGCTGCTCATTCCAGCCCCGCAGGCCGACGGAGGTCCAGGTGGGCTGCTCCAGCCCTGTGCCCACCGCCCCAAGCTTCCGAGAGACTGACCCAGCCTCAGTCTCCCCAGTTGCAGGGAGGCCTGAGGGGGGTGAAGGCGCTGGGCCAGGAGCAGGTGCCCAGGAGCCTCCCCTTCCTCTCTCCCATTCTAGGCGGAAAGCACCAGCCAGAAGCCATGCAGAGGCCCCAGATGGATGCTCACCGTTGTCAGGAGCGTGGCCTCCAGACTCAGCATCAGGGCAAACAGCCCCGGCAGGTCTCTCCAGGGCGCAGCTCACCATGAGGCTGCCTGGACTTGTTGGAATTTCTCAACCTCCCTGCTGGGCGCATGATGGAGACTTGCTGTGCCCTTCGCAGCTCTGAGGGTGTCCCTGACTGCTCTAGGAGGGGGCAGTGGGGATGGGGACCCAGGTGGCAGCTGAGGCATTCTGTTAGAGCCCCGGCTCCAGGCTCCGTCCTCAGGGTACAGGACGGTACTTGCTAGCAGGACCAAGGTAAAGCAGGTGCTGCTACCCAAGGCACCCCGATGCCTGAAAACAGATGTCCACCAAAGCCCACACATGGGGGGGTGGCCCGGCTGTCCACACTTAGGTGGAGAGATACTGCTCATCCACCTGGATCATTCTCGGACACCAGCAGGAGCGAGGGGACAGCTGCAGTGTGGAGGGATCTGAGGACCTCATGCTCAGTGACAGCCAGTGTGACCCCATGACAGGAGAGTCCAGGACAGGAATCAAGAGACAGGACGTGGACCTGTGGGTGCAGGGCTGGGAGGGACAGGGGGCTGGCTGCTCATAGGCAGGAGTCCTCCCTTTGTGGTGACAAGAATGCTCTAGAATCAGGTAGAGGTGATTCCTGCACCTCTGAATGTACCACATGCCCCTGGACTGTGCCAACTAAGATCATCTAAGACGTATCATCTGACTGTCTCACCAAGGTCATGCTTAAACAGCTTTGCCCAGATGTACCCTGGATTCAGTAGCTCCTCTGTTCACTAACAGTGTTAGTCAGTTCCATCACTGTGACAAAATACATGAGAAAATCAGCTTAGAAACAATGAAACAAGAGAAAACAAATAAAAAGAAAATCAGCTTCTCAGGTGAAGGGTGAAAGGGAGGGAAGGGAGAATGCTGGGAATGGAAGTGGACAAAACTATTTTACATGCATTTATAAATATGTCAAATGAACTCCACTATTACGTATAGCTACAGTTCACTAAAAATAATAACAAATATATAAATAAAGGTTTGCAAAGAAAATTTGCTTGATAAAAAACCAAATCATGGGCTGGGGATGTGGCTCAAGCGGTAGCGCGCTCGCCTGGCATGCACGCGGCCCGGGTTCGATCCTCAGCACCACATACAAACAAAGATGTTGTGTCCACTGAAAACTAAAAAATAAATATTAAAATTCTCTCTCTCTCGCTCTTAAAAAAAAAAAAAGACAATAATACTTACCGTGTAGTAGATTTAAAAAAAAATTCATGTGAAAATAAATTATTTGGAAGCATTCTGGAGTTCATAATTTGTAGTTTCTTTGTGCAACAGTTACTTTTTTAATATTTATTTTTTAGTTATAGGTGGACACAATATCTCTATTTTATTTTATTTTGTATGTGGTGCTAAGGGTCGAACCCTTAGCATGCTAGGTGAGTGCTCCACCTCTGAGCACAACCCTGTACCACAGTTACTTTTTTTATATTAATTTTTCAGTTTGAGTTGGACACAACACCTTTATTTTATTTATTTCTATGTGGTGCTGAGGATCGAACCCAGGGCCTCGCACGAGCTAGGCGAGTGCTCTACCGCTGAGCCACCACCCTGTACCACAGTTACTTAAAAGATACAATAAAATTCTATTTCTAGAAAGAAGGAAGGAAAGAAAGAAAAAAAGAAAGAAAGAAAATCAACGTAGAGGAAGAAGGGTTTCTTTGGCTCAGATTCTGAGGTTCCAGTCTGTGTCCACTTGACCACTGACTAGGCAGCAGGGTGTGGGCTCAGGTCTGTGCTGGCCATCCCCGGCGGGTCAGGGGCTGAGTGTCGCCCAGGGGTGCTGAGCCGGGGCCATGTTCTGGGGACAGGATGCTGGCCCTGGAAGTGCTCAGACCAGGGGAGGGTGGAGGTGATCCTCAGTCCCCAGTTCCCTGAGGACAACCACCTGCTTTTCTTCTCTTTTTCTGCAGTGCTGGGCAGACCTCAGAGCAGGGGCATGCTGGGGGACGTTCCACCACCCTCCGCGCCCCCCTGCTTTTCCTTCCCCGAGGGTCCAAGTCTGCAGGAAGGGGATCCACTCCCCAACCCCTCCTCCGTGGCCACAGCGGGCACCTCAGCCTCCCTCCGGGGCCGCCCAGGCCTCGATGTGCATGACTCCACCAGAGGCACGGTGTCTGGGTGTGCATCACCCAGGAAGGCACACCTACCTGCTGCTACCATCCCCGGATTCCACAAGCTCAGCCCTTGGGGGTGGTTCCCACGCAGGCCACGTGCTGGGACCCTCCAGGGCAGTGCTGGGCCCAAACACAGGCTCTGGGGACGGAGGGCTGACCCCTGTGAGTGCTTCATCAAGTGAGGGACATTAGTCTCAGTGGTGCCCACTGCCCGGGGTTCTGCCTCCTTGGCCCTCCTGACATCCAGACCTCGGGGTCCACAGAGATCCCACCTGGCTGCCGGCAGCAGGAATCTCATCTTCCCATCCCGGTCATCCTCGGCCACCAAGTTGGGAGGGACAGGAGCCATGTGCTGGCTGGACAGTGGTTGTCCTACATGGTAGGTGACTTTGAGCTGGGGAGGGTCTGCAGAGGGTCATAGGGGCCACAGGGCAAGGCTGGGAGGCCTAGGGACGTAGGGACTGAATGCGTGGGACAAAAGCAAACAGGGCGGTAGCACTCAGTGGTCAGCGCTGTCCAGCATTCGTGAGGCCCTAGGTCCAGCCCAGCACGGGGGCGGGGGGGGGGGGTCGGGGGG
>NW_025999863.1:346182-352027 GCF_001458135.2 Marmota marmota marmota
ACACACAGACACACTCACACACACACAGAGACACACACACAGACACACAGACACACTCACACACACACAGATGCACACACAGAGACACACACAGAGACACACTCACACACACACAGATGCACACACACAGACACACACACAGAGGCACACACACTCACTCACACAGAGACACACACACAGACACACACAGAGACACACACACACAGACACATACACACAGATACACACACACAGACACACACACAGAGACACACACTCTGACACACAGAGACACACACACACAGACACATAGAGGCACACACACTCTCTCACACACTCACACACACACAGACACACACACACAGACACACTCTCACAGAGACACACATAGAGACACACACAGACACACACACACACAGAGACACACACAGACACACTCACACACACACAGAGACACACACACAGACACACAGACACACTCACACACACACAGATGCACACACAGAGACACACACAGAGACACACTCACACACACACAGATGCACACACACAGACACACACACAGAGACACACACTCTGACACACACAGAGGCACACACACTCACTCACACACACACACACTCACACACACCTCTGCAGATGAACTTACTTTCCATAGGAAATACTCTGAAAGAAAGAGGACATTGAGTGTCTGTTGACAGGCGTGTTCAGCTCCCTTCCATCGGGCTATGGAGTTGTGACAATGACATGTGATATTCATGATCTCTAGAGAGACACATTCATGAAAGCTTCAGGGAAAAAGCAAGCCCCGTCGCACCCGCGGGTCCACGTCGATTTCTGGACCCTCCTGCCCTGGACTCCTCTGTCACTGGCCCTCGTGTGCCTGGCTGTCACTGAGCACGTGGTCCTCAGGTCCTCCCATGCTGCAGTGTGTCACCTCGCTCCTGCCCTGGCCAGGACGCTCCAGGTGTGCATGGCCAGGCTGTGTGTCCACCTCCTGTTGGTGGACCTTGGCTGTTTCCGTGTGCACCGTTTGTGGACTCAGGCATCCACTAGGAGGGGTTGCTGGCCCTGGTGGTGACTGCATTTCACCTTGGTGGCGCTGCCAGGCTGGTCACCAGCAGTGGTGGTCCTGAGGCTGCTGACCTCTGCACAGTGCTGGCAGCTCTCCCTCGTGACATCTTTTGGTCATAGTCACCCCAGGGCACGTGAGTGTCTCCCTGGGGCTAACGGTGCTGGGGTTAAACCCAGGTGCTCTTCCCCTGGACTGCATCCCAGCCAGATTTAGCTTGGGACGCCTTCTGGCTGCATGGCCCAGACCGGCCTGGACCTTGCATGCCCTGCCGCAGCCCCCTGGGTCGCTGAGGTAGGAGGCGTGGCCCCTGCACCTGGCCCCTCCCTGTGCTCAAAGGGGCTGAGTGTCTCTCCCTGTCTCTGGGTCGGAGTGCAGCAGGTGTAGCAGTGGCTGGCTCTGCCCCCTTCCCTACCGTCCTCCCAACCTCTGCCCTGTCTGCCCTGGCCAGTGCAGGAAGGGCCTTGGGGCCTCCTTCAGCTGAGACCAGGCCCATCAGAAAGGGCACTGCTGGCTTCTGGGTCTTTGGGGCCTGTGGGCAGGAGTCACCTGCCCTCCTGTTCTGACACAGCCCCAGGTTGGCAGCTGTACTGTGGCCACCTGAGCCTGAGACCCAGGTCGAGTGTCCATTACCTGCTGTAAACTATTGATGATGGTGGCGTCACCACTGAGAGCCACTGTCTCTGGTTTCCTGTGTCGCCTGTGATAAAACCTGGGGTGTCTGCTCATCCTGCCCTGGACTCCACGGGACCTGCTGGGCTTCCTATGGGACACAGACCAGGCTCCCCCAGAATTCACTGAAGTGGGGCCCAACCCAGGGGCACGATTTCAGGGGACAGTGGGGCCACCCTGAGGACCACGGACATGTGGCTGAGTCATTTTTCGGTGGTGTCTTGGGCTGGAGGGAGCTGGGCAGCTCTCCACCCACCCATGCCAGGATCTCCCCCAGTTGAACAGCTGCCACGGTCCGTGGCATGGCCAGGGTCCCCAGGCAGTCACCAGGATGCGAGCAGGCCTCCCCGCACCCCTGCAGTGGCCGACTTTCCATGTGGCTCCTTGTTCTACTGAGGGCCTCATACCTGTCAGTTATAAAAGTCAAGGTCTGCAGCCAAGGACAGAGTGGGCCTGACCAGAGCCCAGTCAGCACACAGCAGGCAGCCATGGCTGAGGCCAGGTGGGTCTCCTTGTACATCTGGGGCTGCAGCCTCGGTGTCCCCACCAAAGCCCCTGTGGATGACCCTGGGGACGCACAGCAAGCAGATGGCCACAGATCACTTTCAGCCCGGCTCACATTCCCTGCCCCTACGGGACACTCCCTTTAATGAATTTTGCAGGGCCTCGAAGGCAAGCTGGCAGGGGCTCGCGTCCTCCCACCCTGCTCTGCTGGCCTGGCCTGGCAGCCCCACACCCTCGGCTCTTCCCTCCAGCCCTGACCACCTTCCACAGCAGCTCCCTTGGTGTCTGCCCCCGGCCCTGTGCCGGGGCCTGCCACTGTGTGCACCCAGCTTACCTGCTGATGTCGCAGACCTGAGTCCCAGTGCCCATTGCAGTGCCCAGGCCAACCAGGGGACATGTCCGGCCACACATCTCAATGCCCAGTTAGGTCCCTCCTGCACCTGGCCTGGCTCCCAGAGTGGCCAGCCCTCGTCCCCCGTTCACTCCTTTCTCCTGGGGACTTCCTGTCTTCTCTCTGTGCCTGTTTCCTGCCCAGCTGCCAGTGGTGGCCTGTCCCCTCCGTGTTTCCATTGTCTGTCTTCCTCAGAGGCCCAGGCTTCCTGCACTGCCCACAGGCCCCACAAACCCCTCAAAAACCATGGCAGGTGGACACTTGCCCTCCAGTGGGGAAGGGGAGACGCCCCAACTCGGCAGGAGACCAAGGCCAGGGCAGCAGCCAGGGCCTGTTGAGGGCACAGACCTGGAGGGGGCGGAGGACAGGCCCTCCTGGAGCGTCCTCCTGGCCCCACCCCGTCACAGAACAAGGAGAACTGACAGTCCCAGCTGAGGGGCAGCCCATGAAACCTCACCACTCCTCTCAACACCGTCCAGGGAGCCCAGAGGGGGTGTGGTGACGGTGACACACGGGGTCCTGATCGGGTCCCAGGGCAGGAGAAGGACACTAGGGGAAGCAGGAACCTGGTCACAAGCGTTGGCAGGATGTGGAGGGACCGGAAGTCCCACCTGGGCTGCAGAATACATTCCGGGTTTCTTGAAGGGTTGCACCCAGAAAGAGCAGGGGACCCAGCAGGTCTGCGCTCAGGGGTCTCGGTGACGTCCAACCCCACCGCTCAGAGTGAGGTCTTGCTTGGAAACCGTCTTCCCCAGAATCCACCGAGGCCAGCATGGACCCTGATCCAGAATGACCTGCGTCCTCACTGGAGGAGGAGGGGCTTGGAGACAGACCGAGCTCTACAGGGGGCGGAGAAGGTGGGGGGGCGGCCAGCCTGGGCATCAGTCCGTGGGTGAAGGGAGACACAGCATGACCACACACAACTGGACAGCCCTCAGCCAGGGCAGGACCGAGTTGACACAGCTGCCACACAGACCCATCTGAGGGCCTCGGGCTCAGGGAGAGCCAGACTCACAGGCCGCAGCGCGTGGCCCAATGTCAGGAGGGTCCAGAGACCAGAGTGGACCCGCGGGTGCAGGGATGGGGGGATGGAGGCTGCGGGGGACGGGCTCCTTCTGGAGGCTGAGACTTTCCCTGCACTGGTCGGGGTGACGGCTGGGATCACAGTGAACAGGTGGCCTCTGGTCATGCTGCATCCACGCCTGAGTCGGGGGCTTCGTGTGGTGTGGGCACTGCACTGCGACAGAGGGTTCCAGAACATCTCTCTGCAGCTGCTTGACTCTTTCAGACTCTTGGAGCAGACGGACCCAGCAGCTGGTTCCATCCCCGTCCAGCAGTCTGTCCTCCATAGCTGGCTTCCTGGCCCCGAGGCTTCCCCACGGTGTGTCCACCAGGCTCTGTGCTGCCCGTGCCCAGCACTGGCCAGGGTTGCAGGCTTCTGCAGGTTCACGTGCCTCTCCCCGTTGGCAGCCTCCAGGGCTGGATCCTGCCAGGGACCTGCGCTCAGGGGTCCTCCCTGCTGTGGGCCTGCAGCCCATGAGTGTGCCCCTGCAGGGCTGCTGGCCCAGGGCAGGTCCTGGGAGCTCCTCAGATGCAAGATTCTGGCCAAGGCTGCTCAGGTGCACGGTGTGGCTCAAGAAATCTGAAGGGGCATTTGACAAGGGCAGCTAGACTCTGGGGTCCCATAAAGAAGTGGAAAAATACACAAAAAGTGCTATCCCCTCAGAGAGTCCCACAGAGCAGCACCAGGCTGGCCTCTCCCCGGCAGCATAGGACAGATTGCATGTGCCCATGGCGGGGTGGCGGTGATGGTGCCCTAGGTCCGGCCCCAGCACAGGCTGAGGGAGGCCTTCTTCAGGGCCTTCGTTGGGCAGCTTTCGTCACTGTAACAAAATACCTGAGAAAACTGACTTGGGATAGAAAGGTTTATTTGGCTCCTGGTTTCAGAGGTTTTAGGCCATGGTCAGCTGACACTGTCACTCTGGGCCCAGGTGAGGGGGTAGGCCATGGCAGGAGGGGTGGCAGAGGGAAGCCAAGCCCAGGAGGGGAGGAAGGGGCTGGACAGCAGTGCCCTTCAGGGAAGCCCTGGGGACCTGTCCCTCCTACTGGGTCCTGCTCCTGCAGCCTCCACCTCCTGCCCTAGTCAGCTCTTCACCCTGTGACCAAAAGACGAGAGCAACTTGGAGATGCCCTACTCTTGCTCTGGGCCCAGATGAGGCAAGACACCGAGGGGAGGAGGGTGGAGGAGGGAAGCAGCTCGGGGCCCAAGGCACGGCCCAGGGACACCTCCAGCCACCCAGGCCTCCGCTGGGTCACCTGCCTCCGCACGTTCTTCCTGGCTTTGGCCTCGTAGGGCCCAGCGCTCTCCCCAACAGTGCAGTCCCCGCCCCGCCCTTCCTACTTTATTTTGAGGCAGGATCTGTCCAGGCTGCCCTTGAACTTGCAATCCTGCTGCCTCGGCCTCCCAGGCTGCCGGGGTGACTGACCCGACCATCGGGCCATCGTGCCCAGCACCAGGTCTTGAGCTTCCTCCACTCAATCCTCTGAGGACAGCCAGACTCCTTACTGCCCACAGGTCCACCTCCCGGACAATCTGTGCAACAGCAAAGGCTATTGGTCTGAGCTTGACCCCCTGCTGCTCCCAGGGACCCCCAGGGAGGGGGCAGTACCCTGCTCGGAGGGCTGGAGGGTATTGGGGCAGGAAGTCCTCTGGGAGCTGCCTGGCTGGCTGGACTCCCACAAGGTGTGGCCAAGTTGGGATGGGGAGGACACTGGGGGCAGGGTGGGGCATCTTCAGGGGCACCCGGGCCTGAGGAGGGGTGAGGCTGCTCTAGGGTGCTGGTGTGGGAGGGCTACAAAGGTGGTCTTGGCAGTGCAGGGGAAGGGCCTGGGCCTCTCCAGAAGTCCACCATGCTCACCCCTGCACCACACTGCAGGGGTGGGGCTGGCCTGGCTCTGAGGCCTGAAGGCCACTTGTTCGAAGACTACCTGGTCAGGCGGCTGGAGGCGGCTCTTCAGCCCAGCCCCCAGCGTGGAGAGTTTAGGTGTGGCCCCACCCATCCCCACCCTAAGCTTAGTCCAACAGAAATGTGGGAAATGGGTCAAGGAGGCTGGGAGGTCCCCTGCGGCCCTGCCCTGGATCCCTGCCCTGTGGATTTCGCAATCAAGGCAGTAAACAGATTAACAACAACAAAAAACAAAAAAAAAAAAATTTTTTTTTTTTTTGG
>NW_025999863.1:352835-355911 GCF_001458135.2 Marmota marmota marmota
TTTTTTTTTTTTTTTGGTACTGGAGATTCAACCTAGAGGTATTCTACCACAGAGCCATACCTCCAGTCCATTATATTTTATTTTGAGACAGGGCCTCACTAATTTGCTGAGGCTGGCCTCCAACTTGTGATCCTCCTGCCTCAGCTTCCTTAGAAGCTGGGATTATAGGTGTGTGCCACTGCACCCAACCTAATGATCATTATTTAATTAAAGAGGAAGCTGAGGTTTGGAGAGGTTAAGTGATATTCCCCAAGTACACAGCTGCTGAGATTTGAATCCAGGCAGCCTCGACTCAGAGTTAGCACCCTTATGAATGTGAATAGTGCACATGAAACTGTGGAGCTCTTGGCCACTCTTTTTTTCCTGCCTCTCTTTAATTGACAACCTTTCCTTTTTACTTTTGTCATGGTTATATTTTATTTTGACCTCACAGATTTAAAATTACTAGTCCATAAACTTTATTTCCTAAACGACTTGAGAATCCTTGTTAATCCAATAGCTCCTGACTCCTAAATACTTTAGCACGAATTTCCCACCAACAACGATATTCTCCTGTGTAACTACAAAGCAGCCAGCGAAATAGGGAACACACAGGGAACCTTCTCAATCATGTAATGACTGAAGGCCTGAAGTTTTCAGGAAAAGAAGGTGTAGAGAAGGAAGGAATGATGTTGCCTTAAGTGCAGACTTTTGAGTCAGAATCAAAGTAGTAGTTGATTTTTCCTATTTGCCTGCCTGTGTGCCTGACAGCAGAGAACAAGATGCCTGTGGCTTTAGCTGCAGAGTGGCATGGATAGAGCAGCCATAGCTCCTAAAGGGGGACCTGTGTTCTAAGCTCTGCGGTCTCCTCCTGTTTCCTGAATGATTTTAGAGAAACAACCCGCCTTCTCTGTGCCCCAGCTTTCTCATCTGTAAAAGGAATGAACTGCACCAAATATGAAGTCAATGACTGGTGCCCTGTAGACCAAAATTAGCCTAAGTGCTTTATTTGAGAATCAGCTTTCAAAAAAAAACAAAAAAAAAAAATTTTTTTTTTTTTTGGTGGTAATGGGAAATAAACCAGGGTGGCTTTACCAGAGCCACATCCCCAGCCCTTTTTAAATTTTATTTTGTAACAGGGTCTTGCTAAGTTGCTGAGGCTGACTGGAACCTGTGACCCTTCTGTCTCAGCCTGTGGGGTGTGCGGCATGGTGCTGGGCAACAAGTGGACATCCTCCAACCGGCCACTGTAGTATGTGATGTCCAGGAAAGCCCGTGGAGAGGTGCCAGCCTCCCCCGCCCCTCATTTTCTAAAAGACCTCTATTTTACTTATGTATTTATTTATTTATTTTTATGTGGTGCTGAGGATGGGACCCAGGGCCTCATGTGGGCCAGGCGAGCTCTGCCCCTGAGCCCAGCCCCCAGCCCTCATTTTGATGAAAGGGTAAACTGAGGCATGGCTCTTCTCTCTCCCTGTAAGAACTGGAGTGGCTCCTGATGGGCCTTGGGCGCACCCTCCCGCGGTGAGGACAGTATCGTCTTCCTGTGGTGACAAGCATGCCGCCACACTCTCAAAGACAAGGTGAGCTTGTCCGGACCCTGAATCATTAATGAAGGCAGCAGCTGGTCAGGCCGGGCCTGCTGGCCGAATGCACCAGGTGCAGACAGCAGCCCTACAATCTGCCTCCATGCTCTGCACCAGGCCAGCTCATCTGTGCAAGGGCTGGTCCCATGCTTGTCCTGTCCAAGCCCATCCAGCTAGGACACCTGGGGGCCCTGGTCCAGGCCCCCACTGCCATGATGGAGGGCCAGCCACAGCCCCTTCCCACTCTGGAGCTTGGGATGAGGAGTGGTGCTGAGGCTGCCTCCAAACAGCCACGTCCACCCTCATCCCCCGAAGGCGTGAGCACACATGCACTGGGAAAGGTCTTTGCAGACCCAATTTAGGGCCTCAAGATGAGGCCACTTCTGGATCACCCAGGTGGGCCCTTAACTGCAATGCCAACAGTCCATAGGAGGACAGGCATGGTGGCCTGTCACCCCAGTGACGCAGGAGGCTGAGGCAGCCTCAGGTTCCAGGCCAGTCCTGGCAACTTGGCAAAATAAGGGCTGAGGATGTGACCTGGTGGGTCAAATTCCTAGGACCAAAACCAGAACAGGACCCTGGCACTTGGTCTGAGTCCAGCTTCGCCCAGGCTACCAGAGTCCAGGACCTGCCTGCCCTCCCTTAGTGAGGAGCAGTTACCTGGAATTTGGATCAGGGTGGGCTAGTGGCCCCCTCCCTGCGGAGTTCTGAGTGGCAGGACTCGGGGTTGCAGGAGACGCAAGGTGACCCCTGGCTGAACTGGTTAAGGCCACCCCTCGCATCCTGTTCTCTAGAGTCCCTGGCAGAGTTCACCTGAAGCTGGCCTGATTCACGTGGTCAGGAGCTCCAGCAGAGCTGGGGAGGAGAAGCCCGCACCTGGCCCGGGGAGCTTCGTGTGAAGGCCCCAGGACGGGCGCAGAGGGCGCATGGCAAGTTTACGGAAGAGCCTGCCTGCGAGGCCTGTGTGAAAGGCCTCGGGAACCCTGGAGGTTGCTGAAGGTGGGGTGGCTTGCATCGTGAGCAACACGGAGCCCCGGGAGGGCCATAAGTGGGTTTCAATGCGCTTCTGACGGTTGAGACCTGGGCATGGCGCTTGGTCTCCACCCACGTTGGCTGCCACCTGGGCTCCCTCCCCGGCCTGTCTGCGAGGGTGGAGCCCGCCCTGGCACCAGCCTCACAGGGAACAAAGACGAGCAGCCGGCCCTGGTGGCCCCAGCCAGGGCCCGGACGGGCGTCCCGGGGCGCGCAAATCCACGGGCGTGCACCGCGGCTTCTCCTAAATCCACCGGGACGTTCCTGATTAGCGATTCCGGGGTCCGGCCGGCCGCCGGCCGGGGGGGCCTCCGTGGAAATCGGCAGCCGCCGCTAATCCCGGCTGGAATCCTTTGGCAGCGGGCCCGCAGGCAGCTGGGCCGCGGCCAGGCCCGCAACAGGGCAGCAGCGCCGGGGCAGGCGGGCTCCCGCGGGGCCCGGGCTTGACTCTGGGCGTTCCGCCGGGCGGGGGCCCGGAG
>NW_025999863.1:356893-368983 GCF_001458135.2 Marmota marmota marmota
TGGAGGGCGGGCTCCTGCCGGCCGGGCGGCGCGCGCGCGCGCGGGGGCCCGGGCGGGCGCCGGCTCCGGGCCGTGGTGGAGGCGAGGGAGAAAGTCCGGTCACGCGGAGCAGGTTGATGAGTAACTCGGATTGTGTTGGGGCTCGCCTGCTAAGTTGGCTAACTGGAACCGGCCGCTCGGGCCGGGGCGGAAGCCTGCGGCCTCTCCCAGCGCTTCCATTTTTACAGAAAGCAAACAGCAGCCCTGAACTTTAAAGGCCAGCCCCGGCTCTGGAGGGAGTGTCTTTTGTCTCTACCTCTGGGCACCGTCCAGAGGCGGGGCCTGGGGTCCTGCTGGGAGGGAGGGGCGCTGAAGGACAATGGTGGCCCCTTTCAACTTGAGAGTCAGTGGACCGCTGACTTCCCAGCCCCTTCAAGCTTCCTGGCTGGCCCTGCTGGCCTCTGCCCCTGGCTGCCCATCTTGCTGACATCTCTCCTTTTCTCTCCACAGCATCGTCCCAGACATAGCAGTTGGCACGAAGGTAGGCACAGCTCACTTTCTTCTTGGTTGCACTGTGCTGAGCTCTGGGCTTGCCCTGTCCCCTGCTGGCTTAGAGTGGAGGGCTGGGTTTCTAAAGCGACTCCTCCTGGTTCACAAGCTGGATCGGCTGGTAGGGTTTACCGGCAGGAGTTTTTGACCCCTGTCCACATCAGATTGTCAAGGTGTAGGCCATGGTGTGAGTTCTCAGCCAGCAGGTTTGATGGTTTGGCACTGTCTGGCTCCCAGCTCTGTGTGTTTCAGTGAAACACTCTGAGGACTCTGTACTTCTTTGTTGGGAATCAGTCTCCGAATTCAGAAAAGCCCCTGCGCTGTGGAGGGGAGCTGTCTGATGTGTCCAGAGCTCTGCAGTGGGAGTGAGGGAGGTCCAGTGCGCAGAGTCCTCCTAGTTGAGGCAGGATGTCTGGGTTGGTGTTGTGGTCCAGGAGGGGCCTTGTTGTCAGTCATCAGGTGATTTCTGTCCTGACGCACAGAGAAGTGGAGGAACTGATGCTTGACACGCAGCAGGTCTGGGTGGTGGGTTGTGTTTGGTCTCATTTAGCTGCCCAGGCTGGCCTCCAACTCATGATCCTCTGGCCCCAGCCTCCAAATAGCCAGGATGGCAGGTGTGAGCCACCTGGCCCAGCTGGCAGACGGGTGTGTAGCGGGTCAGGTGTTGCTCAGGACCAGAGCTGCAGGGCTCTGGAAGAAGGAAGCAGCCTGTCCTGGGTGTGTCAAGCAGAGCAGCTGTGTCACTTGCCTGTTTGGTGCGACAGAAAGCTGGGAGTTGTCCTGTCCTTGGGGCTCATTCCTGGAGAGGCTACTGTGGCTGCAAAGCAATGATTGGTGTTCCTGGACTGGGCTTCACTTTTCCCTAGGGGGCTGTTGTCTACATGTTGGATCTTTCTGCAGATGGAGCTGTGGGGCTTGGCGTCTGAAGTGCGCACTTGGGCATGGTCTGGCTGGAAGTAACTCCTTCTGCCTGAGGCTCTCTGCTCGAGGTTTCTTGGGGGACCATCCACTCCTGCTCAAGAGCGTCTGGTTTCCCTGATGGCACCAAAGCCAACCTGGACAGGATAGAGGCAGGGCTCTGGGGTGTGAGGCCTCTGGCCAGTGGACAGGCACGCCCCAGGAGGTGCTGGGTGAAGGCTGGGCCTGGTGTGCTGGTACAGGAGGTCTTGAGCCTCCTCAAGCGTGGGCTTTTCCCTTGGTGCGTGACTAAGGCACATTTGCTGGGAGAGGCCCTCCATGGAGACCCTGGGCTGCCTGGCCAAGCCTCTGTTATATGGAGTGCTGCTCAGACTGAGCCCGTGGCCCCAGTGGGCGTGGAATTGTCTGCCCCAGACAGTTGTGGGTGCGCCTGCCCTGCCTGTGGGAAGACCGTTAGGGCTCAGCCAGGAGGCCACGACTAGGAAGTGCAGCTCTGCCCACTACTGCAGCTCAGGTGAAAGATGTCCCTTAAGCCCCCAGCATGGCTCTAGTCCTCCAGGAGGGTGTGCCGTGGGCAGGGAGTAACTTCCTGGGGGGTGTCTGGGGGGATGGGTGGAGCTTTACATTTTAGGAGTGCCTGCCCATAGCAGGTACTCCATTGTTTTCTGACTCTGTTTCCCCCCCTGTAGCCACTGATACTCAGCAGGCACAAGCCAGTCCTCCTGAGCCTTCTTGTGACTCCACTTTTGCTTACTGGACTGGTCAGGCTGAAGCCGCAGGTGGGCCTGGGTTTGCCTGATCTGTACTTAATTCGCGCAAACCTGGGCCTTAGCTCTGCTTGGTTCTGCATTGTTCTTTGGCCCTGACGCTGCCTTGGGGACCAGTAGGCCTTTTTGGTGGACACAGGGCCCGAAGGTCTGAGTGGTGGCCCCTGGTGGCTGCCTTTGTATGATGCTTGGTGCTGGCGGGGTTGGCAGTAGCTGTGCCTTGGCCTCTTCTCACGGCTGTAGTTTCTTCCTGGTCTCCATATTTGCTTACTCAGTGGACCTGGTGAGGAGGCATGAGTGTCTGAAGGGTGATCACTTCCAGAACAGCTCCTGGGGGCACTGGGCAGTGGCCAGGACCTGGTGCTTGTCTGGGTGTCGGTGCTGGTCTCCTTCAGAGCAGTGGCTCTGTAGGCAGTCTGGAGGAGGAGAGATGAGTCCTGTGTGGAGCAGGAGGAGCAATCTGCTTCTCCAACCCAAAGTGCCCCCAAATAACCACAGGCTGGCCAGAGTGTGGTGGGCCAGCTTCAAAGACAGAAGGGCCGGGGCCAGGTTGCTGGTAGTGTTGTCTTCGGGGTCCTCAGGCCTGATTTCGTTTCCTGGGTAACCAATCTAAGGACTGTCTCCAGGTCATCTCCAGTTTCACGTTTTGAATCTGAGCCCCGCATCAGGTAGACAACTGCTTTTCTAACCCAAGAGCGGTCTCCTAGTGATTCCTGAGGGTTGGTCAGTCACCCCGCTGCCCGCCACTGGGTAGCACTGCCTGCCTGACGCATAAAGGGGCAGTGTCTCTACTGCTGCAAAAGTGTGCTGAGGCCGAGGGTCGGATTTCCTCAGGCAGCTGGAAAATAGGGCAGGCTTGGGGGCTGGAGCACAGTGGGCAGCTCAGCTTTGTCTCCCCGGAAGCTGCCGGCAGCTCAGTTGGGAGCGAGACGCCCGCCAGTCTTTGGCTGCAGGGCTGCAGCTGTGTGCTCGTGGGCAGACGCGTGGGGGGCGGTGCAGTCTGTCCCCTCCCTGTGGCTGCTGGCATGTGCCCCAGGCCCATGGTGAGGGTGCCAGTGGGGTTGCCCCAGCCTGCAGCCCACATACCTGCCCACTGAGAGCCCTGGGCATCCTGGTGCAGGGGGAGTTGCAGACAGGCTCGGGGCAGCTGCCTTCTTGGGTGGGGCTGGGGTGCTGTGAGGCGGGGTCTCTGAGGGAATGCAGCTCGGGTGTTGTTCTTGTTTTCCAGCGGGGATCTGACGAGCTTTTCTCTGCGTGTGTCACTAACGGACCCTTTATCATGAGCAGCAACTCCGCCTCCGCAGGTAACCCCCATTCAGAGTGCCCTCCGCAGCCTGCTGGCTGGGGGTGGCTCTGGTTAAGGTCGTGCTGTGCCTGTCCTAGCCGGACTGGAGCTTGCTCCTTCCAAGTTCATTCCCTGTGGCCTGGGGTCCACACTGCAGATCTAAGGCCAGATGTGGCACAGAATTCCTAGGCCATGCTTGACTGCCGGCTCCTCTTGGAGGTAGACAGGCAGATGTGTGTATGAAACTGGGTCCTGGCAGTCCTGACCTCGAGCTTCCACTTCATCCAGCTTCCCTGGGAGCAGGAGGGGGACCCTCCAGGATAGGGCCTGGGAATTCTGCCTTGGCCAGAGAGGGAGGAGGCTTCAGGGAAGGACAGACTCCTGCTGCAACCCCAAGCCCCCCCCACCCCCCGCCCCTTTCAGCAAATGGAAATGACAGTAAGAAGTTCAAAGGTGACAGCAGGAGTGCGGGCGTCCCCTCCCGAGTGATCCATATCCGCAAGCTGCCCAGCGATGTCACAGAGGGCGAGGTCATCTCCTTGGGGTTGCCCTTTGGGAAAGTCACCAACCTCCTGATGCTGAAGGGCAAAAACCAGGCCTTCATTGAGATGAACACAGAGGAGGCGGCCAACACCATGGTCAACTACTACACCTCGGTGACACCCGTGCTGCGTGGCCAGCCCATCTACATCCAGTTCTCCAACCACAAGGAGCTCAAGACTGACAGCTCCCCCAACCAAGCGGTATGCGGTCTGTGGAGGGTGGGGCGGGGTGGGGCCTGTGATCCTGGGGGCCCACCCCAGGGGGCTCACAGTGCTGCCTCCACAGCGGGCCCAGGCAGCCCTGCAGGCCGTGAACTCAGTCCAGTCGGGGAATCTGGCCTTGGCCGCCTCGGCCGCTGCTGTGGATGCTGGGATGGCCATGGCTGGGCAGAGCCCCGTGCTCAGGATCATCGTGGAGAACCTCTTCTACCCTGTGACCCTGGACGTGCTGCACCAGGTGAGGCTGCAGGAGCCCGGGGCCGGGGGCCACTTCCCTGGGGCACAGAGGCTCATGCTGCCCTGCCTCGCAGATCTTCTCCAAGTTTGGCACAGTCCTGAAGATCATCACATTCACCAAGAACAACCAGTTCCAGGCATTGCTGCAGTACGCGGACCCTGTGAGCGCCCAGCACGCCAAGCTGGTGAGTGGCCTCCTGGGGAGGCTCGCCCTGGGGCCCGGCCATGGCTGACCCGCCTCTCCCTGCAGTCACTGGACGGGCAGAACATCTACAACGCCTGCTGCACGCTGCGCATCGACTTCTCCAAGCTCACCAGCCTCAACGTCAAATACAACAACGACAAGAGCCGCGACTACACGCGCCCAGACCTGCCCTCTGGGGATAGCCAGCCCTCGCTGGACCAGACCATGGCTGCGGCCTTCGGTGAGACGTCGTCCTGACCCTGCACAACGCGCGCAGGCCACAGGCTGGGTGGGATGTGTAGCTCAGTCAGTGCCCTCAGGCCCCCGGGAGCAGCTCCCGCTGGCACGCCAGCCCTGCAGAGCAGCGGACCTGCCCGCGAGGCTCTTGCCCCTCTCGGGTGCAGGTTGTGGGTGCAGTGATTAGTGTCTCTTTGTTTCTAGGTGCACCTGGTATAATCTCAGCCTCTCCGTATGCAGGAGCTGGGTTCCCTCCCACCTTTGCAATTCCTCCAGCCACAGGTACTCAACTCGGCCGCCCCAGCGACTGCATGCCTCACCCTTTCCACGCAGCTCTGCTTCCACGGCAGCCAGCGTGGCCGGCTGGTCCCTGGCGAGTGCCGGGGAGAGGGGAAGGGAGCCGCAGGGGCAGTCGCGTCCGCAGAGGCGGCTCGACAGGGCAGCGGAGAGGCAGGGCAGGGCAGGGCGGCAGCCCGTGAGTCGGGCCTTGGAGTTGGCGAAAGCCTCTAACCGGTCAGTCTTGTGGTCTGGTTCCCTTCAAGCACTCGGGCGAGGACGAGGACGAACTGGAGGGATGTGTCCCTAGTAGTTGTTGAGTGGCCTGGTAAGCGATGGCCTCCGCTGAGGAGCATGAGCCGGCGGCCGGCACACGTGTGCGTCGTTCCGGCCATCGTGGCCGCGTGCGAGCAGTGCGTGCTGCGTCTGCATGGAGGACGGCGTGGCTTGCACGCACGCCGTGTCCTGTCGGGCCTGCCTGCGAGGCCCATGTCTGCGTTTTCGGACCCAGGCTTCCGTGCTGTGGCGCATGCAGAGGGCCCAGGGCCTGGGGCCCTGGGGCCGCACCTGGCGCCCGGAGGAGCCCACGGGCACCCCTCACAGGGCTCGAGCCTGGCGCCTCCTCCCGTGGCTCCTTGTGCATGAGGAGGGGGCCTCTGTGCCCCATTGGTGGCCGGTGGAGGGCCTGTGCTCACTTCCTGACTGCCTCTTCCCTTCCAGGTCTGTCTGTCCCTAACGTGCACGGAGCCCTGGCCCCATTGGCCATTCCATCAGCAGCAGCTGCCGCGGCTGCTGCAGGCCGCATCACCATCCCAGGCCTTGCCGGGGCTGGGAACTCCGTCCTGCTGGTCAGCAACCTCAACCCCGAGGTACGTGGGTCCCTCCCAGGCCGCTTCTCCCAGAGCGTGAGCAGGGTATGCTGGGCCCTAGGGTCAGTGGCCATGCTGCATGCGGGCGGGGCCTGAGTCTCCAACTCAGAGCCCCTAGCAGCTGCCTCCTCAGGCTCTGCGTGGCCGCCTCGCTCTGCTGGAGTCTGCTGTGTGTCGCGACATCACTCCTGCTTACCGCCTTTCCCAGGGTCCTCTGAGTTTCCTGTCTTCCCTGCCGTCTCCATTTGCATTTTCAATTTGATGACGCTCTGAGTTGAAATATCTCCTGTCACTTATCGAGGAGGGCTAGGCTAGGTGTGCGCCCAGCAGGTGCAGCAGGGGACCCTGGGCCTGCCGGCGGTCAGGGTGCTTGGCCACGTACGCCTTGCACACAGACCTCAGCTGCCAGTGTGAACGTGTCCACACAGCTGGGGCTGGGTCAAGATGCACGGGGCTCAGGGTGTGAGTTTGGTGGACAGGACCTAGTCGGCATCTCAGAGCACTCCTCGTCTGTGGTGCTTCTGTTGGCTTCCTGGGCTCCAGGCAGGCAGGGCTGGCGTCCCCACAGTCCCTGCTCGTGCGCTCCACGTCCCTGCAGCTGTCCTGAGCCAGGGCACGTGGGGGTGGACCAGCAGCCGCTGCTGCCTGTGGCTGCAGAGACCTCCCAGCACAGCCTGTGCCTGGCCTCTCCCTGCCGTCTCCCCAGGTGGAACGTTGCGTGTGCGCGAGTGACTGGGACACTGCCTGGTTTCCTTACGTATTTACTGACCTGTGTTTTTTGCTACTTTTTTCTTTTCTCCCCTTTCCCTATTTTTTTTCTTGCCCTGATCCGGAATTTCTTTGCCAACTGACTGCACGGTTCTTCTGCTTCCTGTTGTTGCTTGAAACAAACAAAACATAAATAAATAAAAACAAACTCCCCTCTCAAACCCTGCTCTCCGGAAACAACCCGCCCTTGAATATTAACATCCTGGCAACTCATCACCATCAACCTGCACGCCTGCGGGGACTGTCTTCCTCGTGGTGGACGATGGCAACTCGCCCCTTTGACCTCTCCCTTCCCCCTGTCCCTTCGCTGCCTTGCTCTGCTGTCCTCTAAAGAGAGTCACACCCCAAAGCCTCTTTATTCTTTTCGGTATGTTATTCCCACTTTTATTACCTTGTTTTCATTTAATTGATGGTTTTACGCCCTGAGATGTGCCCTGAGTTTGCGTTTGGCCTTCTGCCTCCTTACGTGGTTTGCTTCCGGTTGCAACCGTCTCACCCGTAGTCGCGCATGGTTACCGCCCTGCATGCTTCTCCAAGAGTTAAGCGTGTCAGTAGCATGCGAACGTGGTCCTTCTTGACAGCTGGCCTGTCCCGGACATTAGGACCTGGCTGGACGTGGGCGCTCCTGTTAGCGGGCCCTGGGCTGCTAGGCGCAGGCTCCCCAGCAGGCTGAGCAAGCCTTAAGGGGTGCACAGGGGCTGGAGGGCGGGCGGGGCCCGGCGCTCACGGCCTTGTCCCTGGGTCCCGAAGGCGTCTATGGGGACGTGCAGCGGGTGAAGATCTTGTTCAACAAGAAGGAGAATGCGCTGGTGCAGATGGCAGATGGCAGCCAGGCCCAGCTGGGTAAGAGGCCCAGGCCCCAGGGCAGGCACAGGGTGGGGGATGGGGGTGCCTGCTGGGGCCCCTGGTCACGTGCCCCTGTGTTCCCAGCCATGAGCCACCTGAACGGGCACAAGCTGCACGGGAAGCCCATCCGCATCACGCTGTCCAAGCACCAGAACGTGCAGCTGCCGAGGGAGGGCCAGGAGGACCAGGGCCTCACCAAGGACTACGGCAACTCCCCCCTGCACCGCTTCAAGAAGCCCGGCTCCAAGAACTTCCAGAACATCTTCCCGCCCTCCGCCACCCTGCACCTCTCCAACATCCCGTGAGTCCAGGCACCCCGCAGGGAGGCGCCCCCATCCTGCCTCAGCAGCCCCTCCAAGTGCAGGCGTGGGACGCAGAGCCTCTTGGTCTTCTCAAGGCCATTTCCGGCCCCGTGGTCATCACTTCTCACCTTGATCTCTGAGGGGTCCCATGTGCCCTGGCCTCTGATGCAGGAGGTCCCTGCAGGTGCCTGCTCACACCCCTCCTCCCCACAGGCCTTCCATCACGGAGGAAGACCTCAAGGTCCTGTTCTCCAGCAACGGGGGCGTGGTCAAGGGGTTCAAATTCTTCCAGTGAGTAGGGGCTTCCCCACCCTGCCTCCCTTCCCCACCATACCCACCCGCCCCGTGCCCACCAGCTGGCCTGCTGTGCTGTAGGAAGGACCGCAAGATGGCGCTGATCCAGATGGGCTCCGTGGAGGAGGCGGTGCAGGCGCTCATCGACCTGCACAACCATGACCTGGGCGAGAACCACCACCTGCGAGTCTCCTTCTCCAAGTCCACCATCTAGGGCCCAGCCCCTGGCGGGGCTCCGGAGCCGCTTCCGTCATTCCAGAGAAAAGCCACTTTAAGAAGCAGCTGAAGTGACCTTAACAGACCAGAGATTTTATTTTTTTAAAGAGAAATCAGTTTACCTGTTTTTAAAAAAATTAAATCTAGCTCACCTTGCTGACCTTGCGGTGACTGACGGCTCAGGCGCTCGGGGACTGCGGCAGGGGTCCCCCACCTGCCCGGGGCCGGGCCAGGCCAGGCCAGACCCTGCGCCCTGCCTTGCAGGGCGTGCTGGGCGTGCGGCCCACGGGGGGCGCCCCCACCACGACGTGGCTTCCTCGTGCCTTAAACCTGCCTGCCTTGCAGCCGCACGCCCACCCAAGGGGACCCAGGGACCCGGGGCCGGGATCTGCTCCAGGCAAACGCAAAGCAGCCTCCTGCTCCCACGGATCATGTGCCCAGTGCTGGGAGGGAGTGGAGACCAAGGTGCCAGCAGGGCTGGCTGGCACCCTCCCCCCCCCCCATGTAATCAAGTGACATGATT
Organism: Marmota marmota marmota; assembly: GCF_001458135.2. Classification (NCBI taxonomy): domain Eukaryota; kingdom Metazoa; phylum Chordata; class Mammalia; order Rodentia; family Sciuridae; genus Marmota; species Marmota marmota. The sequence continues at coordinate 365,905 of NW_025999863.1, forward strand.
CTCCCCATGTCCTCCAGCCACCCAGGTCCCCCTCGCCCGGCCAGGCCCAGAGGGCACCAACCCAGCCTCCTTGAGCTTTTAGCCTTTTGTTATAATCTTTGTATCATATTCTGATGTGGTTGCAGACATCTGTGCCTAGCAATATTTCCAGTTGACCAAATATCCTAATCTTTTTTCATTTATATGCAAAAGAAATAGTTTTAAGTACCTTTTTATAGCAAGAGGATCCAGTGGTATGAGTGTGAGCTTTCTCTTTGGTATTACTTTGTATGCTGTACTTTCTATTTTATTCTTTGTAATCAATTCAGTCACAGGCAGGACCCAGCCTCCGGCAGGGCCCGGCCGTGCACCGCCCGCCTCAGTGGCCTTACTCAGCCCCCAGATCTGCCTAGGAAGACCAGCTCTAGAACTTTCAGGGTTTGTTGTTTTTCCCCTTTTCCTTCAAATTCTGGACCAAAGTCGTGTTTTTGTTCCTGTCTGCTCTGACGCTGGGACTCCAGGCGGTGGACCTCCAGGTCCTGACCACCCCCACCCTACCCTGGGGGACGCCTTGGTCCCACTGCGCCAGCAGCAGGGCCGGTCTCCTCGGACCCCCAGTTTCATAGTGTGACAAGGGTGTAAATATTTATGGTTTTTTATACCTGTAGAGACGTGGAGGGCGCGTCGGGTTTTTACGGTGATGTGTATTTTGATAACAGCGACCGCAGGCTCAGTATTGTACGTGGAGCGCAGTGGCCACGAGCACATTCCATTGCCCGTCCCGGGCTTGTCATGAGAGAACTCGATTAAAGCCGTTTTATAACACCTGCCTTCCTGTAGGCCTCTTCTTTGCTGTCAGGCTGTGGAAGGCAGCTGGCGGGTCTGTACTGGACGTGAATAAATCTCTTCTCTACCCTGCGCTTCTGATCTCCCTCTTTTTTGGGGCATGTTTTGTCTTTTGCTGCTCTCTCCTCTCTGAATCCAGCCACCTGCTTCCCTCCTTTTCCCTGGGCTGGGGGCTGAGACCCACGTCCCTCCTGTTCAGAGGTGCTGCAGGGGCAAAGAACCAGACCCTGCTGCCCACTGGCCTCGGGCCCGCACAGACCAGACGACTCGGGACCTGATGTCAGCCATCGCCTTCTTTATTGATGTGGTCATGAGATGCCCCCCGCCCCTCCGTCCACCCAGATCCCAGCCCTCAGCCTCCCACCCATCCTGGCCTTAGGTGGCCTCTGCCTCAGTCCTGGAGCCTGCGGGCCTGCATCCTCCGGAAATAGCTCTCAGCCTCTGCCTCGCCGGCCTCCCGCTCGCCCAGCACCAGGCCACCGCCCTGCCGCCGCAGTGTGGACTCGCGGCTGGCTGGCCCCAGCACTCCGTCTGCTGCGCCCTGCGGGGGCAGCCCCTCTCCCGTGGCCAGGTTGACAGTGGCCACGGCCCCGAAGCGTGGCTCCTCTTGGTCCACGTCGCTGACTGATGAGCCGGGGGACACGCCTGGTGGCTTGGACCCCACGCGGAAGCCACGCGCCAGGTCCCCCAGCTCGTACCCTGCCTCACCCTCCGTCCCCCGGGGCCCACCTCCCGCTGCCTTCCACTCCCAGGGCGCGTTACCCGCCGACAGGTGGACCACAGGGTGGTGGGGTGCGTGCGCATCGATGGTGACAATGCTGGCCGAGTCGCGGTCCGAGGGCGAGCGGTACTGCGAGGAGTCAGAGCTGGCGCTGGAGGACGAGGCTGTCTCTGCTGCCTTGGGTCCCGGCCCACCCGGGGCCTTGGACATGGCAATGACCTGCAGCAGCCGAGGGGGGTTGGCCACGCGGGGCTGCGAGGGGGCCACGGGGGCCCCGCCCTTCTCGGCCATCATGAGCCACTTGGCACGCACGGCAGCGCTGCTCTTGGGGGACAGGCCCGCGCCCTCCTCAGGGATGTGCACCAGCGGCTGAGGCCCTGACCGTGGCGGGAGCAGGACACGTGGCCCCAGCCCTGGCCGCGCCTGCACCGTGGGGTAGAGTGAGGGTGGGATGGGGCCCTCCTCCTCCCCCTCCTCGTCCTCCTCCTCCTCCTCTGCCATGGGCTCTGCGGGCGGACGCAGGTGCGCAGGGCTGGCCTCATCAGGCAGCCCCAGGCCACGGCCCTCCAGGGACTTCTGCTTCCACTCACTGATGAGCTGCTTGGAGCGTGAGGCGTCCAGCGGCACGTGGATGGTCATGTGGCGGCGGGCAGGGTCGTCCAGCGAGGGTGTGCTGACTCGGGGCAGCGTGTTGCTAAAGGTCACCAAATGCTCCTTGCCCATGGGGCTGCGGGGGGCCAGCAGGTCCACATCCACGCTGGCCCTCTTCAGGCTGCCCAGTGACGTCTTCTCTCGGGCCACAGGACGCGGCACGCCCTCCAGACGCCCTGGCGGGCCCAGCTCATCTGTGCTCACAGACTTATTCTGCTGGTAAACTGAGTCGTGGCCCCGCTGGGTCAGGGCCCGCAACGCGTCCTTGGCGGGTGGGGGAGCCGCGGGTTTCTCAGCGGGTGGGGCCTGGAAGTTGCCCACCGCGTGGCAGGCCTGGGAGGACACAGGGAGCGTGAGCCTCCTGCCAGTGACGGCCTGGCCGGTGACGCACCTGCCTGGGCACCAGGGACCCAGGGATGCAGGTCCTAGTCCCTGTGCAGGTCGTCCCCAGGACCCCAGGACAGACAGGGGCAGCCTCCCCCTGGCAGGACGTGCTCCTCCCCCCGTCGCAGGGCCGGCCCTCCAGCTCCGCGGCAGCTCACCAGGTAGGCGGCGATGCCCGCCCCGATGAGGAAGCCCGCGTAGACATCCACCGCGTGGCTGCGGTGCTGGGTGATCTGGGTGAGCCCGCAGACGCCGGCGGCCATGGCGAAGGCGAACACCAGGACGGGCTTGAGCAGCTTCGTGGCGTCCGAGATGGTGGAGTTGAAGTACATCTAGGGGGTGGGCAGGGTCAGGCCTGGCCCCTGCCCGGGGGCCGCGGGGGCTGGGCAGCACTCACCGACACGTAGACGGCGGCGAAGGCAGACAGCGTGGCGTGCTGGGACGGGAAGGTCTTCCTGCAAGAGCGACCCGTGAGCCCCCGCGGCTGTCTCTTATACA
>NW_025999863.1:372095-375170 GCF_001458135.2 Marmota marmota marmota
GTCCACCATCCACCACCCACATGACCACCCGTCCACCATCCACCACCCACACCCACCACCCACACGCCCACCCGTCCATCCACCCACACGTCCATACATCCACCACCCACACGTCCATACATCCACCACCCACCACCCACACGCCCACCCGTCCATCCACCCACACGCCCACCTGCCCATCCACCCATCGTCCGTTCCTATGGCCGGCCTGTTTGCTCAGCACAGGAATCTCAGACACTCCTGCCCCCACCTGGGAAGCGCTTCCCTTAGACACCCCATCTTGCCAGGCCTCCCTGGGACGGCCTCCCTGGACGTCCCTGTCTGCCTCATTCTCTCAGGCCCCTCCCCCAGGAGCCACCTACACCACACAGCCCCAAGAATGGCCTCCAGAGGATGCATGGAGTGGCTGTCCAGCTTCTGCCGTCCCCACAGCCCAGCATGTAACCCACGTACGAAGCACAAGGTATTCCTGTCGCTCTCTCCACCCTCTGCAGAGGGCAGGTGGCCAGGCCGGGACAGCCAGGCCCAGAGCCATGGGGCAGCAGGTCTCCTGGAGACCAGGGGCAGGAGGACAGGGCAGGGCCCGCTCGTTCACCCCCCGCAGGGCCGACAGTCATAGGTGCAGGCAGCAGCAGCCTAGGCCGGGCTCACAAGTCTCCCCCCCCAGGGGACAGAGCATGTGTCTCAGGGGCCTGGCCACCTGGTGAAGCCCACCTGTGGCCTTGGCCCTTACTCCAACCTGCAGACAGACTCCCAGGCCCAAGGTCAGGGCCAAACTGAAATTGAAGGTCCTAGGGGACACTGTGTTGAGGAGCTGGGCTCCTGTCCAAGGGGCATCCCTGAACACCTCTGCCTGCAGGTAAGGCCCAGCAGGAGGCAGGCACAGCCTCTTCCTGGGCTGGCACCTGGTCTCCCCCGTCTGAGTGGGTGAAAAGTGCCTGGTGCTTGGCCGGGCCCTGCGAGGCCTGCCTTGTCTCTTGTCACCACTCTCCGCCAGGCTGGCTGCAGCCAGCGAGCTCTCAGCCCTCAGCAAGGCCTGGGCTGTAGCTCAGGAAGAAGAGTGCTCGCCTGACGCCTGAGAGGCCCTGATCAAGTCCTGAGGCTGCAAAAATAAAAGGGCTGCTTTAAAGTTCTCTGTGGATCCCACCCGTGATGCTGGGCGTCTCGGGCAAGTTGACTTCAACGCCCTGCTCACCAGCATGCTAACAGAGGGCAAGCAGGGTATGGGGAGGTGGCCCAGACTCTGGGGAGGAACCCTCTGGGCACCTGGGAGCCACAGCAGGACCTGGGGCTGGGGAGAGGCCAGATCTGATATGAGCTCTAATTAGGAGAAGGGAAACCAGGTCATGATGGAGGCAGAATCCCAGCTGGGCCATAGGTGGGTGCAGCAGTTGGTGGGGCATGGCCTGGCTCCATGGGGCCATGTAGGGTCCCACAAAAGAGCCCACCACCCTGGAAAGTCTGCAAGAGCCTCCTAATCCCCTCCACCCACCCCTCACTCACTCGGGTGACCCTCAGCTGAACATCACAGCACCTAAGAACACAGTGGCCCCGGGGCTGTGGCTCAGTGGGAGAGCACTTGCCTAGCACGTTCGAGGCCCTGGGTTCGAGCCTCAGCACCATATTAAAATAAATAAATAAAGAAGCACACAGTAGCCCAGAGGAGGGGCTGCTGCCATCAAAGGGGTCCTGCCCACGTGCTGCTGAGACAAAAAGGGAGAAGGGACATCGCCTGACCCTCAACAGCTGCAGAGGTCGGGGCCAGCCTGGGTGAGACCCTGGCTCAAAATAAAACACCAGGGCTGGGGTGCAGCTCGGTGCTGGGCCTGCCTGTGTCACGACGTCCTGGCTCCATCCCAGCACTGCAGGTGAGCAAGAGTGAGGGGGAAATAAGGGTCAACCAGGTCTGAAGGCAACTTCCAGAGGTTAGAAACGAGAGGAGGGAGCCCCGGCCGGCTGCAGTCCACCCATCAGTCTTTCCTTTGTTTTTTTCAGTTATGGACAGACACAATACTTTATTTATTTATCTTTGTGTGGTGCTGAACCTAGGCCTCACACATGCTAGCCACCTAGGTGCTCTGCCACTGGGCCCCACTCCACCAACCTCATCTTGAACAACCAGCACAGCCGGGCGCAGTGGCACACACCTATCATGCCAGCGGCTTGCGAGGCTGAGGCCGGAGGATTGCGAGTTCAAAGCCAGCCTCAGCAAAAACGAGGCGCTACACACCTCAGTGAGGCCCTGTCCCTAAGTAAAACACAAAAAAGGGCTGGGATGTGGCTCAGCGGTTGAGTGCCCCTGAGTTCAATTCCTGGTACCAAAAAAAGGCAGACAGACAGACAAGCAGATATTCTACCACACGGAAGCCGTGCCCCGCAGGGCGCCTGGGAGACCCGTCCGCCAGACCCTTCCTAGGGCTGGGCGTCTTGGTAGATAATTCCCACCCACGCCACTCTAGAAGTGGGGGGGCTCCCGCCTGAGACCGGGGTGCTGCACCTGCCAAATGATTAGCCAGGGAGGGCTTGAACTCCGACCTCAGGCTCCAGCCCCACCTCCTCTGGCCTCCAAGCCACCAGCCCCTCCAGGCCGGCTACTGACCTGCACCCCTGACTAAAGGTCCCACCTCCCAGCATGTGCCCTCACTGTCCCCTGGGTGCCTCTAGAACTCCTACTCGACCTGCAGAGCCCATCTCTTCCGACCCACTTCCCAGGTCCCACCCAGCCCCAGATTCCCTGGTCTGCCCCGCCCAAGGCGGCCAGTGGCAGCAGGGCCCACTCCTGCCTCCCAGACTGGGGTCACTGAAGGTAGGCGGAACTGCGGCCTCACCAGCGCGACCCCCACGCACCTCCACGAAGTAGAAACAGGGCAGAAGCGTCATGCTGTCCTTGGGGGTTCTCTTCTTCTCCTTGGCGGTGATCATGGTGTCGCGGGCACCGTAGGCCGAGGTCGGAGAGGAACAAAGCCACACTAGAGGGGAGGCGTGCAGACTGATCCCTGGGGGTAGCCGGTGGCCAGCGGGGAAGGGTCGGGCAAGGGTGCGCAGGAAGGGCCCAGGGAAACAGGCTGGAGCCGA
>NW_025999863.1:377596-385190 GCF_001458135.2 Marmota marmota marmota
CGCACACGGCCTGTGGGGTGAGGGCTGCTGACCCCACGTTTCACCGCAGACCCGAGGAGCTGAGGCCACTTCCCCAAGTCGCCAGGCCCACCTGGCGGGGAGCCACTCTGTGCACTTATTCCCTGGCTCCTATACGCGCACTGCACGCCTGTGCCTGGACAGTTGCCCCTGACCTGCTGCCAACAGGGACATACCCTGACAGTCCCGCGGTTTTCTCTCCATTGAGGGGCTGCGCGCCCGGGCGCCCGGTGTGCGGCCGCTCTTCTCCGCTCTCCACCCTGCTGGCTCCCGCCCTCCCCGTCTGTCCTGTTAGTCACAATAGTTTTCTCCTGTCTTCAGACCCAAATGCGTTTTCCGAAGAATTTCCGTGTGGTAATGTTAGTGAACAGACAGATGCAGGTGGTGGGAACGCGAGGTTAAGGGAATGATTCCACAAAATGGGCCACTGTGGTGACTCCCGCCTGCTTCTTACCAAGGAGAAACTGACCTTGGGGCTGGGGGGTGGCTCCGCGGCAGAGCACTGGCCTGCATGAGAGGCCCTGGGTTCCACCCTCAACACCACATAAAAACAAATAAGCCTCGGTATTGTGTCCAACTAGGACTAAAAAACATTTACCAAAAAAAAGAAAAGAAATTGACCTGCAGCCCTGCCTGGCCGCAGTGGACAGGGCACGTCAGATTCCTCAGCAAACTACCTGTTCACTGCAGGAGAAATGCAGGCCCAAGATCATGTTGATGGCAGGAACCCAGGAGATTTTTGTGTCCAGATCCTGAAACTCTGGGAGATAAGCATAGTTCCTCCTACCCATGAAATCTGTAAGAATGTATGGTTAAGAATCCAATTAGAGGGGCTGGAGTTGTAGCTCAAATGTGTGAGGCCTTGGGTTTAATTCTCAGCACAGCATATAAATAAGTAAATAAAATAAAGGTCCGTCAAACTAAAAAAAAAAAAGAATTGAAAAACTGGGGTTTTTTTGTTTGTTTTTAAAGAATCCAATTAGAAGTTGGGCCTGGTGCCACAGGCCTGTAATCCCAGTGATTTGGGAGGCTGAGACAGGGGGGTTGCAAGTTCAAAGGGAGCTTCAGCAACTTTCCAAGGCTTTAAGCAACTTAGTGAGACCCTGTATTAAAACCAAAAAGTGGGGGTGCTGGGGTGTGACTCAGTGGTTAAGCACCCCTGAGTTCAACCCTTGGTACAAAAAAAAAAAAAAAATTCCAATTACATGGGCCAAGGTGACCTAGAGTTGCCATGGCAGGGGGACTTGAAAGTCTGATGTCACCCTACTGTCTATCAAATGTCAAGGTGGACCTGAGCAGGACTTCCTGGAAATCTTCCCTGGTCCAAGTGGACCCATTCTGTCCCTTGGACGAGTCCCCTTGCCCCTTCCTATCCAGTCAGTGAACTCACTCCTGTCACTCTGAGCTACAGCTCAAGTCTTTCTGATTGACAGCAGTGAGAGCACGTCCCACGGTGGGTGTCAGCCTAGGGCCGTGGTTTCCTGGCTGTAAGTGGGCACAGGGGCCCTGTGTTAGCAAGCACACCCACCTGCTGCCTGGCGTGGATGACAGAGAAGTGACCCGAGGGGACTGAGACCTGCAGGCAGCCTGGGAGGGTCAGGCACATCTGTCAGCTAGGCCCTCTGTCCCCTGCCTGTCTAGGCACTCAGCCGGGAAGGCAGTTGGGAATCCTGGTGTTGAAAGGTGGCCACAAACGGCCCTCGGGAGGCAGGAGGAAGAGGGGAGATGTGGCAATCGACCGTCCCCGGTCCCTGGTGGGGAGAGAGGGGACCCATCCTGGGCCTCCTGGCAGCTGGCAGGACCCCCAGGGGCCTTGGAGGGCCAGGGTCAGGGTAGGGAGCCATTCCTCTGTTGATCCCCGATGGTGGAGAGGGGGCAGACGTCCACAGTGGACACAGTGCTGGCCGAGGGTCTGAAGTCAGCCTGGGCCCTGGGAGCCACCTGCACGTTCAAAGCACCCCTGTTTGGTGCGTGCGCAGTCCTTTGAGACAGGTCCAGCCCATGTCCCTCTGCAGAGACAGGAAAACTGAGGCAGAGAACGGGGCTACCCAGAGGTCACCCAACTGGGAAGGAATGGTCCTTGGGCCCAAGTCCACAGGTGGCACTGTGCTCCAGGCAAGTTGGTCTGCAGGAAGGAAATGGGGCCCTGGGAGAGACGAGGCCCGAGCGTGGCCAGGAATGTGGTGGACTGCTGTTGGGGTTCAGGAGAGAGGAGGGCCAGGTGGGGAGTACACTCAGGAGAGCAGGGCAGGTGGCAGCCTGGGGGCTGTGCCGTGGATGCTGCTGGGTGACTGGACCCGGAGGCTGAGCAGAGACCTGACTGAGCTCGGGACCCCAGTACTAGGGCTGAACAGAGGACCCCCCCTCGGGGGTGAACCACTCTGGGGAGCCCCCCAGCCCCAGACATGAACCAGTGTCCCCGAGGTCCACGGCCACCCCCACCTCCCACTCTTACCTCAGAAGTGAGGCACAGTGGCCACACCTGTATTCCCAGCTCCCCACAAGCCCGAGGCAGGAGGATGGCAAGTTTGAGGCCAGCCTCAGCAACTCAGCGTGGCCCGGTCCCCGGCTCTGCCCTTCTTCTGGGAAGTTGCTGGGCTGTTTTGCTTGGCAGCAGGGTCCCGTTCCTGCCCACAGTGGAGGTGGGCACCTTTTTGGGGGTCCTGCCTGGCACCCCCTCACAGTTGTCCCAGGGGTGTGAAGGGCACCTCGCGGGGCCTTGATCTGCATTTCACATGACTAAGGAAGTCACTGTGTTTTTGTGTGCTTGCTGGCGATTTGTGTATTTTCCCTCCAGAGCTGTCTATTCCAGTCTTCAGCCCTGTTTTAATTTGGCTGCTGGTCTTTGTTTTTGAACTACAAGAGTCTGAACTCGGGAGACTCACTTCCGACTTCCAGTTTCCAGGTCCACCTTGCTGGCCCCAGTCCTGAGTGCCCTGGACCTCTGCAGACTGGAAGGGCAGGGGAATCCTCTGAGACCGGGCACTGGCAGCTCAGGCAGGGACGACGGAGCATCTCCACAGGGTGCTCAGAGGACCAGACAGGAAAGGCCACACAGCCTGCAGCTTCACCGGCTGGAAACAACCCGACAAATCCAGAATCAGAGTCCAAAGACAGGTGCAGACAGGGACGTGGGCGTGTGGGGCCGGGCCGGGGTGGACAGGACTGCTCACTGTTCATGTGCACAGGGCTTCTTTAGGGGATGATGAGACTATCCCAAAACTGATGCCCGCACAGCTGTGTGAGTGTGAAGCCACCGCACCCTGGAGGGGGGTCTTAGGTGTGCATTGCATCCCCATGAAACTGTGTGAACAGCGAGGACCCCCCTCCCTCTAATCCCAGTGACTTTGCACCAATGCAGAGGACGCAAGTTCAAGGCCAGGCTAAGTAACTCAAAACAAAAAGAGCTGGGTAGTTCAGTGGTAGAGCACCCCTGGGTTCAACCCCCATACTGACAGCAAAAAGAAAAATGTTTAAAAATAATAGGACGCAGCGCCAGGCTGCACCCCAGGCCCTGTGCTGGGCTCAGTGCCTTATCCTCTGCCTATCTGCTGGCCATGGGGGCCCTTGGCTCATGTCCCCACCCACACCTGCAGATCTGTCTGTTTCACAGCAGGAAACAGCCCGGGGCAGCGGGACCGGGGGCAGTTTGGTGGAGATGGGGCAACTTCCTATGTTCTGCCACAGGGCCTGGCGGCCTGGTGGGGGTCGCGGTCACCAGAGCTGCCTGGTAAGTCCCACCCCCTGTGGCCCACAGGGTGGCAATGCCGGACCCTCCCAGTGTCCCCCATCTGTGCTGAGATCCAGCTGAGGGGGCGGAGGTCGCTGGTGGGGGACAGAGAAGGACTGTGATTGGTCAGGGCCACCCAGACACCCAGCCCTGCAGGACTGCACCAGGGCAGAGGTGGGACCCTGTCCCATCATGGAGCAAGGGTGGGGGAGGCTGGGGGTCTCCCAGGGCGGACAGGAGGGGCCCTGAGTTGGAGGGAGCGGCCTTTGGGGGCTCAAAAGGGCTGTCCCTGCCTGTCCCCGGGTGCTGGCGGGACCCACGCAGGACCAACACAGGGGCTCTGTGGCACCCTGTGCCTGCTGGCCAAAACCAGCTGCGTCTGTAGCTGCTCACTGAGGGGGGACAGGGAGACCCCCGAGTCGCCAACCAGCCTGCGCAGCCCCCGGCGGGTCTGAGGGGCCTGGTGAGAGCCCGGTGGGGCTGTGCTGTGGACTGGGGGTCAGGGGTAGGCATGGCTTAGGTTGGGGTTACGGTCAAGGTCATTTTTATGTTGGGCTGAGGATTGAACCCGGGGCCTCGCATGGGCTAGGCGAGCGCTCTGCCGCTCAGCCCCCGCCCCAGCCCCAAGGTCAGGGCTAGTTTTCATACTAAGGGTTAAAGTTAGGCTTAGATTCGGCCTAGGTCCAAGTTTGAGCTCCTCTTGGGGCACAGAGGGGTCTGTCCCTGAGATTGTCCCCAGCCTTTTGGTTATTTAGGGATAAAAGTGGGGTATGGAGGTGCACATCTGCCTCCCAAGGCCTTGAGGCTGAGGCTGGATCGGGAGTTGGAGGCCAGTCTGGGGACCTTAACCAGACCCTCTTGGGGAGGTGGCTCCACGGTAGACCACCCTGGGTCCCCCCCAGCACTGCAAAGGTGGACAGATAAGCAAATAGATAAAAGAAAGACAGGCACAGCTGGCCGTGGTCCCAGGAGGCAGCCTCGCATGGGCCTCCGTCTCGGGGCCTCCATCGGCAGAAGTGCAGTGGACCCCTCTACCCGAGGATCTTGCCTGTTCTCCCCCAGGGCTGCCTCGCCCCACACCTCGGGGCCTGTCCAGCCCCCCGCCTCGTGGCTGATGCTGGGTGTGCTGGTCTTGGTGATTTTGCTGGTGGGATGGGAAGAGGCAACCTTCTGGTTTGGGCTTTGTGAGGTTGGGGATCCCACTCAGGACCTTCCTGAGGAAGCCCTGGGCCTTCTGGATCTTTTTTTTTTTTTTTTATCTGCACATGACATTGCAGTGATCTTGGCAATTCATACATTTGAATCATTGGGGTATGATCTCTCATTTTTCTGACGGTACAGATTGCAGAATCACACGGGTCATACAGTCACCTGTATACAGACGTCAATCATAGTGTCTATTCTGTCCCGCTGCCCTTCCTATCCCCCGCCTTCTGGGGCTTGTTGGACCCTCCCAGTCACATTTGCGGCAAGAGTTACTTGTCCTTTTTCTACGGGGCAGGAGCAAATCACCAGAGAGGTGAAGTGACTTGGCAGGGTCCTACAGCAGGTCATCGTCCAGGACGGGCATCCGACTGTGCATGGGCAGGGTGCGCCTTCCCGTCACTCCAGAGAGACGGACGCCACCACCAAGCCCGGGGCCTCTTGCCTTCATCTCCCCGGCCCTCAACCTGCCCGTGAAAGCCCAGCACTTTGTTGATGGTGTCCTCACCCCAACCTGCAGCCCAGGGTCCCGCTCTGCACCCACCCCTGTCCCATCCTGCCCCAGAACCTCCTGCTCACCAGGCGCCACCCAGGCTCAACTGGTGACCTCACGGGGACCCCACGTGTCCCCTGTTATGAAACAGCTGACAGAGGAGGCAAAACTGGGCCCTGACCCACCTCTGCCCATCTGTTTGGGCCTTTCTCTGTCTTCAGCAGCTTGATGGAGAAGTTCCACACACCACGCAACTCGCCCGTTTAACAGCTCAACCACATCCACAGCAGAATGGTGGAGCCAACTCCCATCTAATTCCAGAACATTCCATCACCCCACAGGGAAGCCTGTCCCCATGAGCAGCCTCTGTCCCACGGAGCAGCCCTGCACCCACAGGTCCAGGTCCGACTCTGGACTCCCCTGTCCTGGACCCTCCTGTCACTGGGTCACACGCTGTGCCCTGTGTGTCTGGCTGTCATGGAGCACCAGGTCTTCAGGTCCCTCCACGCTGCAGCTGGGTCACCTCGCTCCTGCCCTGAGGACACTCCAGGGGCATGGGCCACGTAGGTCCCTTCCCCTGTGGATGGACACCTGGGCTGCTCCACTCTGACTTTACAGTCGTGTTCTGTTCTGTGTGGTGCTGGGGACTGAATCCAGGGGCTCTGCCACCCAGCTGTTCCTCAGAACTTTCCTTCTGAGCAGGACCTGGCTAAGTTGCAGAGATTGGCCTGTGGCTTGTACCCTGCCACGGTGGCCAGGTCATTCCCAAGTGGCCAGGATGACAGGTGCCTTGCACTTCTGTGAGCCTGAGATACTTGAAAATTAAATGTCAGAGCTGGGTGCGGTGGTGCACGCCTGTAGTCCCAGTAGTTTGGGAGGCTGAGGCAGGAGGAGGCAGAGTTCAAAACCAGCCTCAGCAACTCAGTAAGACTCCGGGCAACTTAGCAACACCCTGTCTCAAAATAATGATTTTTGAAAAAAATGAAATGGGTTGAGGCTGTAGCTCAGGGGTAAAGTGCCCCAGCAGCCAAAACAGAAAAGAAAAGGAACGTTAGAAGAATTTTGCTGCTGCTGTCCCCGGGCGGAGTGCCCTCTCTGTTTCAGGGCTCACTTGATGGACAGGGCTTTGTCCTTCTCCTCAGCCTCTCCCTGTAGCCAGGCTCGTGCCTGGGGACACAGGATTTTCCCTTGTGCGGGGTGTCCTGGGTACTACAGGGTACTGGGCAGTGTCCCCGGCCTCCATCCACCATGGTCAGCAGTTCTTCAGTTATGATAATCATCAGTGTCCCCAGATGCCACCCAATGTCCCTGGGGTCAGTGCTGCCCCTGATTTAGAGCCACTGCCTTGGGGGAAAAATCCCCTTGACCAAGGCTGGGCAGGAAGAGGGAGGGGTGGGGGCATCCGGGGGTCTCCCCTGGCATTGTGTCCCCGCCTGTCCCCTTCCTGTCAGGAGACAGGCAGCCATATCCACTTGGCGGGGGCCACAGGGACCTTGTGGGTGAGGTGTCTCCTTGGGGGTGTGGCAGGATGGATGTCCCTCTGAGGCTGTGCCACTGCTGCCCACCTGGCTCCCTGGCATGGGCTGGGGGCACCCCTGGCTTCCCCTACCTCCAGGGCAGTCAAGGCCTGAAGCCAGAACCCTGGGGTCCTCTCAGGAGTGTGGTTGTGACCCCCAAGCTCCCTGTGGCCTCCCCGGTGGGAGGAGGAAGAGGGAGCTGCCCTGTCATGGAGCAACCCCAACGGCCATGGCCAGGGCTGTAAGAGGAGCTTGGCAGGGGGCCCTGAGCCTGACCATGTCGCCGCACCATCGGACACCTAGGCCTGGCCTCCCTGCCACGCCGCTGGCCTGGCTGCTGTGGGGTGAGGGCCTTTCCCTGCGCATCCCCGTGTCTGCCCGCAGGGTCCTGTCCATGGCCCTCCGAGCGCTGCTGGGGAGACTGGCAGGGTGGCTGCTAGGCTGGACGCTGGGCTGAGGGCTCCCCCGGCGGGGTCCACTGCTCCTCAGGGCAGAGCTGCTGCAGGTGGGGACAGGCCGGCACCAGGTCTGGTGGCCCCGGGGGACAGGGCCACCGCCCTCACACTGGCCTTCCTGCCTCCCCAGGCACAGCCTGGGCCGCAGACATCATGGGAGGGCGGGAGGCCCGGCCCC
>NW_025999863.1:387073-389226 GCF_001458135.2 Marmota marmota marmota
AGGTGTGGCCGGCTCCCATGCACCCCTCGCTGTGCCGCCGGGAGGGGCTTCCACCGGAACCCAGCGGCCCAGGTATCCAGCAGGAGGCCGCTGCCCCCAGGCCCTGTCCTCACACAGCCTCATCCTCGGCACCTCCCACTGGCCTCGGGGACTGACCAGCCCGTTCCTCCCAGGGAGACTCAGGTGGCCCCCTGGTCTGCGAGGCGTCCTCCAGGGCTTGGACTCCTTCCTGATCCCGGAATGTGCCACCCGCCAGTATCCTGACTTCTTCCCTCGTGTGTCCCTGTACGTGGACTGGATCCATACGGTGCTGCCCAGCCAAGGGGCTCCTGCAGCCCCTGGGCGGCCTCCTGCCACAGCCGGCAGCAAGCCCTAAGAAAGGACTCTGGGCTGAGGCCTTTCCAAAGGCCCCTCCTCAGAACCCTGGTCCACAGAGAGTCTGGCAGCTCCCCACCTGTTTCCGCCCCCATGGGGGCTCTGGGGAACCAGGCCACTGGGCTCCCAGCTCCTGTGACATCAATAAAAGTTAAAGTCCCACCGCCTCCTGTCCTTCCCTCCTGGAGAGTGGACACCTGTCCAGAACCAGGCGCCCAAGGCCCTAGGCCCACACTCAGGACAGGTGGATGGGGACCAATGAACCACCGGTCTCACTCCTAACCCCACGGAGGTGGGCTGGGTACAGCCCCTCCTGTGTGGCTCTGGGAGAGTCACTTGTCATATCTGGGTCTGTTTCCTCATCTGGAAAACGGGGCCACCTCAGACACCCTGGGGCCTGGGGTGCTGGTCCAGCTCAAGCAGACAGCAAGGTCCGTGGGGAGGGCAGTGCCAGAGCCAAGTGTCAGGCTGTGCATGGAAACCGGAAATGGGTTGAGGCAGGGACAGCCAGTACCAAGGCCCTGCGGTGCCAGGAACTGAGTCTTGCAGTGGCTGGAGTGGAGCTGAAGGGACGGGGCGGGGAGCAGGTGGGGTCACCCCCTGGGCCTGCACAGCAGTGGTTAGGGGACTCTACCTCTCATTAGCGGGGCAGGCAGCGGGGGTTCCCTGGTGGCAGCATGAGAAATGGACTGGGGTGAGCTCCCAGGGGAAGCAGTCAAGGTCAACGCATAGAGCCTAAGTGGCGGGAAACCGAGGCCTCGCGGGGAGCCCTGCAGGAGGAGCGGCTCGCGCCGCGCACGGTCGCGCCTGCCTCCGAGGCGCGCTCTGCCGCCCCCTGGTGGCGCATGCCGATCCAGGCATGGGGAGAACCAGACCTGTCCCCTTTGGGGCTCTTGAAATGCTCCTTGACCACCCAGCAGAGGAGCGGCCACTGTTTACAGGACCAAGTCCGTGCAGAGCGGTGCTGGTCCGGGTGCCCGCGGTGGGTGTCCGGGGACTGCAGTGGTTTCTGTGAGAGCTTCAGAGGGACTGTTAGTGCCCAGCACAGGTTGCCGAGGGGCGCTGGAGGAGCCCCTAGGAGGATGGCCTGTGGGTGCCGTGTAAACAGTGACTCAGGAGTGTTCTGGGGGAAGTGCGGCTCAGCCCAGACCCGGGAGGGGGGTTGTGGCTGGGGTCTAGCCCATTGCTAGGGACCTGCCAAGGCAGTAGAACCCGGGACGAGGCACACACAGGAAACAGGACGCTGGCACAGGAGGCTGGGGCCTCGCAGTGAGGTCCCTGCTGGGGGCTGGCCAGGGACAGTTCAGCTCTGGCTGCAAGTCGGTCACTCTCTAAGCGTAGCCCCGGTCTCCCCCTCTGTCCTGAACTCACCACTTGCAGCCTCCAGCAGCCCCACGCTGTGGGGACCCCACCCTCCTATGACAAGGGGCAGCTCACAGTGGGGTCCCTGGGCTGGGGTGTGCTCAGTGTGGATGCCCATCTGGCCTCTGTGAGGCCCTGGAGAAGGGAGGGAGAGAGAGGAGGAGTGGGAAGAGGAGGAGAGGGACAGAGAGAGAAGGAGAGAGGGAGGAGGGGAGAGAGAGGGAGAGAGGAGGAGAGGGAGAGAGAGAGAGGAAGAGAGGAGGAGAGAGAGAGGAGAGAGAGGAGAGAGGAGAGAGGAGAGGAGGAGAGGAGAGAGAGAGAGAGAGAGAGGAGAGAGAGAGAGAGGAGAGAGAGAGAGAGAGAGAGAGAGAGAGAGAGAGAGAGAGAGAGAGAGAGAGAGAGAGAGAGAGAGAGAG
>NW_025999863.1:391934-402990 GCF_001458135.2 Marmota marmota marmota
GAGGGAGGGAGAGAGGGGGGAGGGGAGAGAGAGGGAGAGAGGAGTAGAGAGAGGGAGAGAGAGGAGAGAGAGAGAGAAGGAGAGAGGGAGAGGAGGAGAGAGAGAGGGAGAGAGGGAAGGAAAGAGAGGGAGAGAGGGAGAGCGGGAGAGCGGGAGAGGGGGAGAGAGAGGAGGAGAGGAGGAGACACAGGAGAGGGAGACTGCACTGTCTCAGGCAAGAGTCTCAGGGAAATGTGGTGGTGACTGGTGACGTCCCACAAAGCTGAACCTGTTACTATGAAGCCACTTTACAGAGGAGAACACTGGGTCACAGAGCAGTCATCTTGGTGGCTGAACCCAGCATCGACACACTTATCCACCATAGCATATGCGAACATAGTATACAAATGGTGCTCAATAAGTGTACCGTGGTTCTTTTTTCCCTGCCAAACTCCCCAGGCATGGCCTCCACATGCACGAGGCCCTGGGTTTACCCCAGCCTCCAGCAAGATACAGGGTTGTGTATACAGTTGGTGCTCCCCATGCTCTCCAGTCATGTCAAGGAAACAGGGTGGGGACTTGAAGGGAGGGGCAAGACAAATTGGTGTGTGTCTGACCAAGCCAGGGGCACTGATTGAGCGCCGGCTGTGTACAGGCTCTGGGAGACAGGACAGCAGCTCCCAGAGATAAGGGGTCCCCACCCAGGGGGCGGGCCGGGTGTCCCGGGTGCTGGTGCCACGTTGGCTCCCTGCCCACACCTCCCCAGCCAGGGGACGTTGGTCTTGCCACAGCCCTGGCTGTGGCCCCCGGGAGCGGGAGGAAGTGGGGGCCGAGGCCCTCCTGGAGCCGAGTCCTCCCACTCAGCCCAGCCAGGCGGCAGGAAAGGCTGGACCGGACGGAGCCCGGCCCGGAGGCCTGGTGGAGAGCGGAGCTGCCGTCCCTCCGCAGGGCCCCCTCCTCACCGGGAAGCCTCGGGGGCCGTGGGCCCTCCAGGTCTCAGGGCCAGGCGGACTTCCAGGCCCGGGACACAGCTACACCCTTTGTGAACAGTATGTCCCTGTGACGTAAAAAGGATCGTGTGCACATTCAACAAACTGTGGGGTTCGCGGGCCGAATCCAGGGGCTCCACGCGAGCTGCGCCCCAGCACCGTGTTTTCTGTTTTGAGAGAGGGTCTCAGTGAGTTGCCCAGGCTGGCCTTGAGCTGGTGACCCTCCTGCCTCAGCCTCCAAGTGGCAGGGTGACAGGCACGGCCTGAGCCTGGCCCAGCCACCGCCGTCCGGGCCAGCCCCTCCTCCTCAGCCCTGGTGCCGAGGACAGGAAGTGGGGCAACACAACGGCCTCCCTGTGTGGGCCTATAAGAGGGCAGGGCGTCTGGTGGACAGAGACCGGCAGCCCTGGCCCACCATGACCCACAGCTGCGGAGCCCACAGCCCTGCCCTCACTTCAGTCCTGCTGGCCTTGCTGCTGGGCGGTGAGTGGGGCCATCTGACCCTGGATGTCCTTTACCACCTTGTCACTGGGCACCAAACCTGGGGTCTCCTCGTTCTCATGGGGTGGTAAAAGTCGGGACTGAAACCCCAGAAAAGGAGACAGAAGCTCTCAGTGGAGAAGTCACACCTGGTGCCCAGAGCCAGGATTTGTGAATCTGGGGTGAACAGACCCCCTGACTGCACCTGGGCCCCACAGTCCCCCGCTATGCCTCAGTGTCCTCATCTCCCCCGTGGGTTTCTGTGGGGTCCAGAGGGCCAAGTGGCCAGGTGGAAGGGACTCACGGCCGGCCACTCCTGCTCCCACCCCATGTGTCTCCAGGCCCAGTGCTGGCCTCGGAGATCGTGGGTGGCCGGCCAGCCCGGCCCCACGCATGGCCCTTCATGGTGTCTCTGCAGAGACGGGGAGGCCACTTCTGTGGCGCCACCCTGATCGCCAGGAACTTCGTCATGTCTGCGGCGCACTGTGTGAATGGCCTGTGAGTGTCCTCCCCGGGACGGGCCGTGAGGCCAGGCTGGGCTCCTCAGGCCCTCCGTGCCCAGGCAGGGCTGAGGTCCCACAGCCACCCACCCGCGGCCTGCTGCCCTCCCCCTTGCTGCAGGAACTTCCGGTCGGTGCAGGTGGTGCTGGGTGCCCATGATCTGCGGCAGCGCGAGCCCTCCCGGCAGGTCTTCTCCGTCCAGCGGGTCTTTGAGAACGGCTTTGATGCCACGCGCCTGCTGAACGACATCGTGATTCTCCAGGTGACCCAGCAGGACAGGTGCCAAGGCTCGAGGCTCCGAGGCCGGACAAGTCACGGGCCCGCCAGGGCCCAGGGTGAAGGGCCTGGCCCCAGCAGGGCACTGGCCCTGCCCAGCCTTGCCCTGTACAGGAGCTCGGCCCCGGGCAGCTTCAGCCAGCCTGTCTGCCTGGGTCTCCAGCCCCCGTCTGCTGGAGCGGGGGCAGTGGCAGAGGGACCCAGCTCTGGTTGCTCCCTGGGGAGTTGTCATGATGGTGCCCGGCTTGCCGGACCGAGCACCTACTGTTTACTGTGGCCTCACTTCCTAGCTGGGAGCACCGAGCGCAGGGCAGGGCGCAGCTTGCTGGGTGGTGGAGCCACCGCGCAGCCCCAGGTGGGGACCTCTGTCCGGCCTCCTTGACACCTTGTGTTCTGTCCCTGCGGCAGCTCAGTGGGTTTGCCACCATCAATGCCAACGTGCAGGTGGCCCAGCTGCCAGCCCAGGATCGCGGCGTGGGCAACGGGACACCCTGCCTTGCCATGGGCTGGGGCAGGCTGGGCACGAACCGACGGACACCCAGCGTCCTACAGGAACTCAACGTGACGGTGGTGACGACCCTCTGCCGCCGCCGTGTCAACGTGTGCACACTTGTGCCGCGCCGGGAGGCCGGCATCTGCTTCGTAGGTGCCCCGTGCTCCTCTGCCCACCACCCCACACTGCCTGGGCCACTTCCCGCCCGGAAGGGCAGTGGGAGGGCCACAGGCCCGCAGTCCAGCCTCCTGACCTCAGTCTTCTCCACAGGGGGACTCTGGCGGCCCCCTGGTCTGCAACGGGCTGGTCCAGGGCATCGACTCCTTCATCCGGGGGGGCTGCGGCTCTGGGCTCTACCCCGACGCCTTTGCCCCAGTGGCAAAATTTGCAGACTGGATCAACTCTGTTATCCGCAGCCCCACGGACGGCCCGCTCCCCCACCCCAGGGACCCTGTGAGCAGGACCTACTAAGAGGGCCACCCCTGCCGCCCGGCTGGGCCACCCCACCACATTTCCTCACCCGGCAAAATAAAAGTCCTGTCTGTGGAAGGCGCCTGGCCCTGCAGCCTGGGAGAAAGCAGTCGGGGAGGTGGGAGTCGGCCTCAGGGGGCGGCAGGAAACGCCTGCTTCCCAGCCAGGATCCGGTCGGGGGCTCCGCTGTCCCTGCTAGGCACCCACCTGTTGGAGGCCCGGGCAGGGGTCACAGCAGCAGGGCAGCAGGCCTCCAGGCCACTGCCAGGTGGAGGGGCTGAGACCAGGGGCAGAGCCGGGCTGTGCTCTTCTGCTCTGCCACGCGGGGCACGTGGTCATGGTCCTCTGAGCCCGATGGCTACTGCTGAGGCTGGGTGGTGTCAGGGAGGGGCGGACAGGGCAGCCCAGCTGGGCCCTGCTCCCACCCTGGCTGGCTTCCGGGTTCCCAGGACAGCGGAGCACCTCCCTCTGGGGAGTCTGCAGAGCAGCCCTGGGCAGCCAGCCGGCAGAGGAGAGAAGTGCCCAGGAGGTGGGGACAGCTCCCCTCCCTCTGTCCCAGGTCCCAGTGCCCTCTGTCAGGGACCTTTCCTCTTCTTTAAAAAAACATTTTCTTAGGGGCTAAGGATACAGCTGAGTTGGTAGAGCGCTGGCCTTGTATGCACCAGGCCCTGGGTTCAATCCCCAGCACCACAAATTCACACTTTATCACTTGTCAATGGACTTTATTTTATTTATTCATATGTGGGCTGAGACTCGAACCCAGCACCTCACACATGCCTAGGCAAGCGCTCTACCGTTGGGCCCCAGCCCAGCTCCCTTCCTTTCTTCTCGGTGCTGGGGAGGGACCTGGGGCTGGTGTGTGCCCCACAAGCATCCCCCCAGCCACCCCTGGGGACTCAGGGCCTGCCCCTCCCAGGCCAGCCTTCCTGGCCAGGCAGTGGGGGTCCTCACCCCGCCCCTTCCCCTGGGCCCAGCTGTCCCAGGCTCAGTTGCAGTTCCCAGTGCATGGGCAGGTCACACTGTACCCCACGTCTGCAACAGCCTGTCTCCAGGAAGAGCAGGCAGGGGGCAGCGACGCACCCCAGTCTCTGCCCAGCGGTTGAACACCACCCTGCTCCAGAGGGCACAGCCCAGGGTCCCCTCCCCACCCTGCTCCAGAGGGCACAGCCCAGGGTCCCCTCCCCACCCTGCTCCAGAGGGCACAGCCCAGGGCCTGCTCAGCAGAACATGCCCACAGAGAGTAGCTGGGGAGGGAGTTCGTGATCCATGCTCAGTCAACCAGAGGCAGCCCTGAGACTTTGGCTGTCCTGATGATTTAGAAGGGCCCAGGGAGCTGCTGGAGCAAGTCTGGGGATCCTGGGACCACAACAGGAGAGTCTGGTGAGGAGAAAAGACATCAAAGAGAGGAGAAGCCAGAAGCAGACACCTGGTGTTGGTCAGACACCTGGATCAAGTCACACCTGAAGGCAGACCATGAATTTTCCACTTACTCTTCTTAATGAAAGCTGTGCCCAGTTTGACTTGGCTTTTCTCTCACTCATACCCAATGGTCTTTTCATCCGCTTCATCTGTGCCTCCTTTCTAATAGTCCCCTTTTTGGGGTTTTAGGCCCCAAGGCCACAGGGATGGGGACAGGACTGTTGGGTGACCTCCACCCCCCACACCTGACCTTCTCTCCAAGTTGAAGGAGGAAGAAAGGGGAGGGTTGGAGAGATGAAGTGGGTTGTTTACAAACCACAGCCTCCGGGTGCTATTGTGAAATCTGGGGCTGGAAGGACACGGGTCAGGGGTTGAAGGGACAGGGGTTCAGGGGACAGGGGCTGAGGGTCCATCCCTCCTCTCCTTCTCCTGCCCACCCTAGGGCCCAGCCCCCTGCAGAGTCAGCAAGGCTGTGCGCTCTGGGTCTGGGGAGGGTGAGGTTCCAGAGGGCGAGTTCCCCTTTCCCTGCTGGGCCGCAGCCCAGCTGGCAGATGGTCAGCTCCACCCCTCCGCCCTCATAAAAGGGCCCCGGGGCCCCTGCCTGGGTCAGTGTTCAGGCCACAGTGGTGTCATCATGCCAGGCTCTCCGTGCCTGGCGTCTCTGGTCCTCCTGGGGGCCGCAGTGTGTGGTGAGTGGACCTGGGGATGTGCCCAGCCGCCTAGGGGGAGCCCACCAGGCCTGGGGGAGAACCTGGAGTTGGGGCCAAGGACTCGCCAAGCACTGGGTCTGGTCTGAGCCGCCTCAGACCAGTGAGGCTGAAATTCTGCAGCGAAAACGAGTCCTTAGAGCCGGCCGGCCGGCCGCAGAGGGATAGGGCTGGCCAGCTCCTTTCTCAGGTTTAATTCCAAGCCCTCGGGTCCTGGAAGTTGCCCCAGACCCCCTCACTCCGCAGGGTTCTGCCTTGGGCACTCTCTGCTGCTCCTGGGGCCCCACATGCCAGAGATGAGATTTCAGTTGAGGCGTCCACGGGTGCGGGCGTCGGAGGCTGGGCCTCTCTGGGGCGCCGCCCTCAGGTCCTCTCGCCCCCATAGCGGCCCAGCCTCGCGGTCGGATCCTGGGCGGTCGGGAAGCCGAGGCGCATGCGCGGCCCTACCTGGCGTCCGTGCAAGTGAATGGCAAACACCTGTGCGGCGGCGTCTTGGTCACCGAGCAGTGGGTGCTGAGCGCTGCGCACTGCCTGGACGACGCGTGAGCAGCCACCGCCCGCGGGCCCAGGGACGGGTTTGCGGGCGGGCCCCGGGGCGGGGCGGCCGTGGCACTGACCTGGTCCCGCGCCCCCAGGGCCGAAGGGAAGGTGCAGGTGCTCCTAGGCGCGCACTCCCTATCGCAGCCCGAGCCCTCCAAGCGCCTGTACGACGTGCGCCGAGCGGTGCCCCACCCGGACAGCAGGCCGGACACCTCGACCACGACCTCCTCCTGCTGCAGGTCGGCGCAGGCCAGCCGCGGTCTCTGTTGCTGCGCTGGGACGGTGTCCCACCCCGCTCTGACCCGCTTCCCCATCCCACTCTAGTCACCTTCTCTCCGGTGGCGCTGAATCCCCACTCCGCTGTGCGCCCCCGTCGCGGCTTAGCCGCAGCCTCTCGCTTCCCGCCCGCGCGCGGCCCTGACGTCCACCTCTGCCCCATTCCAGCTATCGGAGAAGGCGGCACTAGGCCCGGCCGTACAGCCTCTGGCCCTGCAGCGCGAGGACCGCGACGTGGCGCCCGGCACACTCTGCGACGTGGCCGGCTGGGGCGTGGTCAGCCACGCTGGCCGCCGGCCTGACCGCCTGCAGCACGTGCTCTTGCCGGTGCTGGACCGCGCCACCTGCAACCTGCGCACGTACCACGACGGCGCCATCACCCCGCGAATGATGTGCGCGGAGAGCAACCGCCGCGACAGCTGCAGGGTGCGCGGGAAGGGGCGGGTTAGGAGAGAGGTGGGGTCCAGGACGGGAGTCGAGGGACGGACGAGTGAGACCCGGGACTGAAGGGCGTATGGGGAGGGAGGAGCGGCAGAGACGCGGCAGGAGTGTGGCTGGCGGGTGGGGAGAGCGGAGGGCGGGTGGGGAGAGCGGAGGCGGGCGGGCCCACGGCATTCACGGCTCCGCCCGCCCTGCAGGGCGACTCCGGAGGTCCGCTGGTGTGCCGGGGAGTGGTCGAGGGTGTGGTCACCTCGGGCGCGCGCGTGTGTGGCAACCGCAAGAAGCCGGGCATCTACACGCGCGTGGCGAGCTACACGGCCTGGATCGACGGCGTGCTGGCAGAGGGCGCGGAGGCCTGAGCGGGACCTACGGCGCAGGGCACGAGGAGATGGTAATAAAGACGTTCGTTTCTATGTCCAGCATCTTTATTGAGCACCTGCCCCAAGGGAGACGCCAAGGGGCGTCTCCCAATCCCGGAGGCTCTTTCAGCACGGAAGCTGTCGGGTGTTGTTCGGCCACCGGCCACACGGTGGCGCCCTCGACCCTCCCGGGAAGCCGAGTGGTGGGGTACCCCTCTCCAACCAGCTCCCACCCGGCCCGCCCTCCGCTTTCCAGCGAAACGTGCAGGGTAGTTATGTGGCGGTGACTCAGAGACCTCTACAGTTGTTGCCTCACGACCTGCTGCGCGTCCCAAACGGGAAACAGGCTCAGGGGTCACACAAACTCCAGGAGGAGGCATGGCTTTGAAGCCGGTGATGAGGAAGCTGGGGTGTCCAGAGCAGCCCGTCTCCTGGGGCCCCGTGTAGCGGGCAGCTCTACACAGCCTGCACCTCTATAGACAACGGGGAGGTGGCAGGACAGAACTCAGGCCCAGGCCACCTAGAGGAGAGGTGAGTGAGGCCCACAGCAGCAAGCTGGATATATAAAAGGAAGATTATATGGTTTCCCTTTTGTTGAAAAGAAGACTGAGGGTCTGAGGGGAAATCCCGCACCGCGCTGGGAACGGGAAGATAATATTGGAATCCGTGTCTTGGCTTATTGATTCTATGGAATGTTCACCCAGGAATTATAGCCCTACACCAGTATCTGTTGAGCACCTACTGTGTGCCAGCCCTGGGATGGGGGCCAGAGACACAGCTGAGGTCTGGGCCTGCTCCTGAGGAGCTTGGCAAATCCTCCACTGTGCGGCACGTCATTAATGTGGCTGGCCCTGCAGCTGTCCAGCAGTCAACCCAGCTTGGGGTGGCAGCAGGCAGTACTAGGTCTCCCAAGGAAGCTGCCCAGCCTAAGGGCACTGGGGAAGACAAACCCTTGTTACCATGTGAAGGCAGCCCACAGCCTGCAAGCCCCCTCTTGGACACATGCTAAGGGGTGGTGGTCTGAGATTCACTTCCCCTGAACTCCCTTATACCTTGTGGCGCTGCTGCCAGAGCTGAGAAGTGAACACCGGGCAGGGTGGCCTGGGAGGTCTTACAAAACAGCCCTGGGGCTCGGGGCCTTCGGAGCCCGCCTCTCCTCCCTCTCCTCCCGGCACAGGAGGCTTCAGTAGGCCAAACCAACTGAAGCCCAGCAAGGGAGCACCCTGCGACACGCTGCCACTGCTACAGGCCCTTTTCCCAGGGACTGGCTGTGCCCCAGGGCCAGCGTCAGCCCAGTGGCCTGCGGCCACAGCCCTGAATCACAACATAGACGGGGCCAACCTGTCCAGCTCTAGACTCCGTGGCACCTGAGTCCCATCCTGCCATCAGTCTTAGCTCATGGAACATTCCAGAAAGAGCCCCAGGGGTCAGGCCCCACAGTGCTCTCCCACCCCACCTCCTTGCCGATACTGGGCCAGGTGCCCAGGACAGACAGGCTTGACACAGCAACATGAAATGGCAGTTGTTCACCCAGGGACATCAACTCTCTTGGGCTTAGGCTCCTGACTGTGGGCAGGGGAGGAGCCAGGAGAGAGGGGGTGGCCCATGGCAGCCCCACCCACTGCACCCAGGCCTCTGCAGGGGACCTGGTATCATCTGCAGGTGTCTGCCCAGGCCAGGGAGGATGCCTGCTAGACGGAGGGGCCAGGTGGAGGCCCTGTGGAAGGCCACCCAGGTGCAAGTCATCTTGTGGGCTCTGTCCATCAGGCAGTGGCCCGGGCACTGTCGCCCATCCCGGCTGCACCTCGGCCCAGGAGGCTGTTGCGTCACCCTGGTGGAGGCAGCTGGGGATGCGGTCTGCTGCCCATGCCCTCCCGGTGCCCGGTCCTGCAGCCACAGGTTGCCTAGCACCAGGCTCAGGAACCCCGCCAGGCGAGGGGCAGGCCAGGATCAAGTGCAGACAGCCATGCTGAGTTAGCCGCTGCCCTCCTGGAGCCTTCCAGAAAGAAAACAAGCAAACCAATTATCACTCAGCAGGCAGCATGTCTGCGGGGCCTGCCCACCTGGGGGCAGCTGGCCCAGAGCACATAATGGACAGAAACGTTCCCTGCCAGAAGGCAGACCCCTGGGGCATGAGGCAGAGCACTGGGAACCAGGGCCTTGGGCTAGCAGCACCAGTGCGGGGGAGGGGATGGGGACAGGAGGGCAGAGCCGAGGGTAAGGACACACAGGGATGGAGACAGACAGGCTCCAGGCCTTCCCTCCACCCTCTGCCCCTTCTGGCCAACACAGACGCCAGGGCCTGGTGGGCGTCCATTTGATGCCCGTAAATGCTGGCTGACCTCAGGACAGAGCAAGCGAGATGCCCCAGTGCGGTGCAGGGACCCACAGTGACAACAGGGGCCGGGAACAGAAGGCCCGGCTCAGCCCTGTCCCAACCCCTGCTGGAATGGCCTTCAAGGAACAGGAGGGAAACGGAGGCAGCATGTGGCCTGCAGCAACTGGCTGGTGGCCAGCAAGTCCCCAGGACAGGGCCTGTAGCCCACTAGTCCTTGGGCAGGGACCAGGCACTCAGGGTGCTGGCTGCGGAGGTGCAGGGTGGGCGGTCCCAGAAGCCACGGCCTGATGCCGAGGGACCCGCTGACAGGGGTGAGGGGCCACTTGCCTCCGACAGCCCCCAAAACAGGCAGGGAAGGAAGGGTGTCCAGCTCTAGGGCCCTGTGGGGCCAGCACCATTGAGTCCACCCAGTCTCTACCCAGCCCACTGGGCAGCACCGCTCAGGGGCAGCACCCTCAGGGGCAGCTGGGGGGTGTCCGCCGCCAGAGCCCCCCACACAGGCAGTTCTTGATCCAGCGCTGCTCCCACTGCTTGACCGCCGTGGTCTTGTTGGGGGACCTGAGCATTGTGACGCAGCCGCACCTGGGGGCAAGCACAGGCCGGCTACAGGGTGCCTGTCATCGGCCTTCCCAGCAGCCCAAGGCCTGGCCCGTGCCCATGGGTGATCCAAGGGTCCCAGAGCACTTAGACCTTCTTTCTGGTCATGCTGAAGGCTGTGCCTCGCCACCCTGCGGCCAGGTAGGACCTCCAGAGGCCACTGGCTGGGACTCAGCCCCCCAAGAGGGAAGCCAGGATGCAGGCCTGGCACTCACCTGGTGCAGGCCTTGCACTCCTCTGTGGGGTAGGCGCCCAGGTGCAGCCGCCGCAGATGGTCCATCTTAGGCTGGCCTGGTGCTCTGGGGACAGGAGGGGAGGCATGAGGGCCGGGGCACAGGGCCAGACTGGGCAGGAGGGTCAGTCCACAGGTGGACAGTGGGTCTCCTCCCACCATCAGGTATCAACCCTGGGACACCAGCTTCTGCCAGTGGCCAAGTGCCCTGAGCACAGGAAACAGGCCAGCACCGTGGCCTTCCCAAGTGGGTGGCTCTGCACTTGGTGGCATGGGATGGCATGCACACAGGTGGAGCACAATGATCTCCCTGAGAACAAGGACACTAGTACACGGGCACAGAAATGGTGACTGCCACCACCCAGAGGCCGTGGCCATTGCTGTCCCCCTCCTTCTGTGCTGGGGATTGAACCAGGCCTGGAACTTGTGACCCTCCTGCCTCAGTTTCCCAGGTGACATCACAGGAGCCTGTCACCCTGCATCTGGGGAGACTGAGGCAGGAGAGTCAGAGTCTCAGACCCTCAAGAGGCATCTGCCACGTGACAGGCCTTGGCCTGGAACCCCTTGGAGGTTTAGGCTGGGAGGACGGCTGCGGGGCCATTTGGGACAGACCATCTGGGCTGGGAAGGGCACCGGGAGCGGCTGGGGCAAGGGAGCCAGGTGCATGCTGACAAGGACCCGGCTGAGAGGGGTCTGAAGCCTTGGGTAGGGCACTGGTGGTACCCACAGAGGGCAAGATAGGCAACTGGGGGGGGGCAGTGCACACATCTGCCCAGGCACGCAGGCCACAAAGGCCAGGACCCCGCATGCCACAAGAGCCTGGGGGCAGCACGGCCTGAGGGGCTGGGACAGCCCTTCAAGTGGCTTCTGCAGAGCTGGGTTAAATTCTCTAGAACAGAGCTCCAGAAGGGACCCTGTGGCAGCCTGCCCTGCACAGCCCCGCCTGCCCCCGCCTGCC
>NW_025999863.1:409586-412760 GCF_001458135.2 Marmota marmota marmota
TATGGTTGGGAGGAGGCGGGGCTTGGGGAGGAGGAGGCAGAGGCGTGGCTGGGGTGGAGGCGGGGCTTGGAGGAGGGAAGGTGGGGAGTGGAAGAGGTGACTTGGAGGTGGGGCCTCGACATACCTGGTTGGGCAGGCTAGCCAGGAGATAAAGCACAAAGTCGCCCACCCACTGCAGAAGCTGCTGCAGCGCCTGCAGCGTGTTCATGTCTAGGACAAACTCCTCAGTCTTGAGGTTGATCATAACCTTGTCGATGTCTAAAAAGAACAAGGTCAGAGCAGTCAGGGTGGCCAGGTCCTCATGCGTGCACGCTTTGCCTCCTACCATTCAGGCCCTGCACCCTGCACAGACGAGCACCCACTGCTCTGGCCCTGGTAGGAGCCCATGCCAACATGGACATGCAGTGCAGCACAGCAGGGGCTTCAAGGAGGCGGCTGGAGAGGAGCCAGCACAAGCTGCCTGCCCACTTGGGCCGCCTCTCAGCTGCTCTTGGCCTCCACGCCTCCACATACTTGGGACATTGCAAATGCAGACTTGGCCCTGTGGGGAACATCGTCTGGGCTCACAGTAAGGGCCACCAGCAAGGGAGGCGTCCACCCGGTCAGTGGTGGCCTAGCACCTATTTACACCCCACAGGTGTTTCTCAGGTGGGTCCTAGGGTGACATGACCCCCTCTGTCAGGAAGGACTGGCTGGCCATGAGCAGACCAGGGCAATCACATCCACTCAGCACGAAGCAGCAGGGGTTGCTGGCTAACCTACTGTGCCCCTGCAGAGGGATCACTGAACAGTCACCACAAGGTACTACTGTAAAATAACACCAGGAGCCAGGCATGGTGGCCACACCCTTTATCCCAGTGACTCAGGAGGCTGAGCAGGAGGATAACAAGTTCAAGGTCAGCCTCAACAATTTAGCAAGACTGTCTTGAAATATAAAACAGAAAGGGCTGGGATGTGGCTCAGCGGCTAAGCACCCCTGGGTTCAGTCCCTGGTATCAATAACACTGATAATACCGGGAGGAAAAGCCTCTTTTCCACTTCCCACCATATCTGTAGTGTGAGCTTGTATGATGTACTGGCACCTGGGGGCGGGTGTGTGCACGGGGTTCCCGGGGTTGCCACTCACAGAAACAGGCCTGACGGCAGAGGCCAGGCCTGGGTATCGCCATGTGGAGAGGTGGCGGGCAGGAGACAGTGCCCCATCCCCTAGAGAGGCCTGGGAGACAGAGGCTGCTGGGGCAGCTGGTCATACCTCTGTGCCACCACCTGACAACAGCAGCCCCTTCCCTGCTGGGTGGTGTCCCTGATGTGCCACGGGGTGATGGGGAACTTTTCTTCTAGGTAGTTCCAATTTCCTCTGAGGGCCACATGGCCACACATACTGTGTACTCAGCAGTAATTCAGAAACCTGATTGTTTGGGGCAGTCCTGGGTGTGGAATCCAAGGCCCTGTGCACACCAGGATCTACTGCTGAGCCCCACTGAGCCCCAGCCCTGGCCTGGGAATCCTGGAGTTTTAGAAGGGAAATGTTAGCTGGGCGCCTGGCACAGACCTGTCATCCCAGCAACTCAAGAGGCTGAGGCTGGAGGATCTCAAGTTCAAGACTAGCTTCATCAACTTAGCAAGACTGTCTCAAAAATAAAAATAAAAATGGCTGGGATGAAGCTCAGTGGTGAGCCCTCCTGGGTTCCATCCCCAGCAACACACACACAGAAGCACATTTGCTTTTCCTTTGCAAGTACCTATCACTGGGTTTTGTCTAAACTTTCCACCAAGAACGTGAATAATGTTACCAATGAGAAACAAAACAGGCCACAGGCCCTGTCCCAGACTCTCACCCACCGACGTCCGTGATCTTGGCGCAGATCTCGGTTAGCCGGTCGCCAGGGCTCTTATCAGGGGTGTTGAGGAAATGTGGACACAGCAGAGACTTGAGCGTGGAGCTGACAGCCATCAGGAAAAGCTTTGTGTGGTAGTCGCACACGCGTGTCACCGTACACGGCGAGAGCCTGCAGAGTGAGGCCTTCATGGCCAGGATCCGGGTGGAGAGCACCTGGGGAACGAATGTGTGCAGGAGGGCAGGTGGGCTGAGGATCCCACCTGGGCCTGGGGTGGACACACCCCAGAGCAAGCCAGTTGGCAGGCCGTAGCACCTCGGCTTGCCCACTAGCCTTTCTGGGCCTCACTCCCCTCAAGGCCAACTGAACAGTAGGAGGACCTGCCTCACGGGGTCGGCCTGGGACAGTTCTGTCCCCAGTGGGCACTCAGTGATGGTTATGACAGGGCATGGTTCTAGCAACAAGTGGGCGAAGCCAGGTTCACTGCTCGACAGGAGACTCAGTGGCAAGGAAGAGACCCCCGAGGGGGAGCAGAGTCAAAGTACCCAAGTGCTTGGCACACTGGCGAGTGAGCGGTCAGCTGCTGGCCAGTCTCCCGTGCCACCCGACGTCTGGGTTCCATCCCAGCTTCCTCCACTCTGTTTTGGTGCTGGGATGGAACCCAGGGCTGTGGGTACCAGCCACAAGATGCCCTCCGGCCCCAGCCTCCAAGACAACCTGACCGGCTTCCCACCAGATCCTGCTGCGAGTGGGACCCTGCTGACCTTCTCTGGTTACTACTGGGCTAAAGAAGACCAGGATGTTTTTCTTGGTGCTGGGGATGAAACCTAGGGCCTCCTGCACGACAGGACTGTCCTGCCCCGCTGCCCCCCCCGGGCTCTGGTGAGACCATAGCCTCCTGCTCCAAGCTTCCCCGCTCCTCCTGTTGCCATGTCTGAGGTTGCCAATGGCACACCTCGGACCTGGTGAGTTCTGGGGGTGGTCCAGAGACCCCGCTGTTAGCCGTGTCAGGAGGGAGGTCCAAGAAGGCTCAAGACCTATTTGCAGTGCTTCACTTTCACAAGAAACTTGTGAAGGACCGGGGTAGAGCTCAGGCAGAGCCAAGGCCCTGGATCTGACCATCAGACCCCACACCAAAAAAGCCCCCAAACTAAGGAGGAGAGCCAGAGAGCTTTTCCCAGGTGCAGGGCCCCACAGTACCCTATCTATAGCACCTCACCTGCCTTGAACTGCAGATGCAGCCTCACTGCCCCAGGTGAGGCCCCCACCTCAACTGCCCTAGGCTGACATCCCCCAATTCACTGCCCCAGGCTGGGGTCCCCCCCCCCCATGACCC
>NW_025999863.1:415641-420418 GCF_001458135.2 Marmota marmota marmota
GGGCTGGACGCACACAGGAGCACCTGGGGTGTGGCTGGGTCAGGCATGGGGACAGGGCCTTCCGAGTGTCCCCCCCAGCCCCGGGACCTCACAGGCCTGTGAACTGGGCCCACACCCTGGAGCGAGGTCGCACAGCACAGGACCTCCCTGAGGAGGGCACAAGGGAACCACACAGGGGCTTCCAGACTTTTGGGGCCCACAGGGAATTCAGGTGACCTGGGGGATCAAAGACACGCAGTCCTCGTCCCTGGGCCTGTGCTATGTTACTTCCTGGGGCAGAGGGGCTCTGAGGTGGCAACATGGGAGGCCCTGAGCTGGGGTCACCCAGGGTCACCACAGGGACCTCCTGAGAGGAGGCAGGAGGGTCAGAATCAGGGAGCCTGCAAGACACTGTGCTGCTGGCCCTGGAGCTGGAGGAGGGGGCTGGGGCCGAGGGCTGCGAGGCCTCAGGAGCTGGAGGAGGGGACCAGGACTGTCCTTCCCTGGGCCTCAGCAGCTGAAAGAGGGGGATGAGGACTCTTCCTGGGGTCACAAGACCTGGAGGAGGGGGACAAGGACCCTCCTTGGGAGACCCGGTCTGCTGCACCGAGATCTTGGCAGGAAGGCCCCAGTCAGCTCCGGACTCAACCTGAGGGAAAGATCCATGCTGCTTATGCCAGTGAGCACGGTGGCGGCTCCTCACCTGCTCGGACATGTCCCGGGCCAGGAACTTGAGGTGGGTGATGGCGGGGAACTTGTCCTTGCGACTGAGGTCTGTGGTGCAGCGCATGAAGAGCGAGGGCAGGATCTCTGTGTCAATGCGGCACTTCTCGCTGACCACGCTCACGCACACCTTGTAGAACTGCACGGGCGAGGCACTGCTGCCATCCGCGGTGGCTACCACAATGTTGCCGCCGCCCGTGAAGGCGATGTCAGCCAGGGCCACGCGGCCACGCAGCCGGCACAGGCTCTCGGTGGACGTCAACACCTGCCCGCTGGGTTTGAGCAGGGACACTGTGACCAGGCCGCTGACGGTCACGGCGATCCAGCCCTCCATGGGCTTGCCACCAAACAGCGTGAGTGACGGTGAGAACTTGACGCGGGAGAACTTCTCACCAAAGCTGGAGGCACCTGACTGTAAGGGAGAGGCGAAAGGCCTGCTCAGCCTGGGGTCTGCCTTTCCTGACCCGACAAGCCCCTCTGGTCACTGCACCCACAGAAACACCAGCACACTGGAAGGTGGCCAAAGAGTCCCTGGGCCTGAGCCGCTGCTGCCTAGCCACTGGAGCACTGCATGATATGGGCCTCCCTCTCTGAGCCTCAGTGTCCTCTGCTGCTGACAGAAGCAGAACAAGTCTTTGGAGGAAACGGGTGAATGTACACACAGCATCATGACTTTTCCCTGTAAAAGGCCAGACAGTCCCTGCTGCAGCCCCCGGGCTGTTTCTGCCTGTGTAGGGCAGGAAAAGCCACAGAGACACTGTCCACAAACAGGTGTGGCTGTGTGCCAGCAAAGCTTCATCTAGAGAGGCAGGTAGGGAGCCCAGCACAGTGGCACCTCCTGCTACCCCAGCCACTCAGGAGGCGGAGCAGGAGGATCCCAAGTCCAAGGCCAGGCTGGGCAACTTAGCAAGATCCTGTCTCAAAATAAAATAAGAATTTTTCAAAAAGGGCTGGGATGAGGCTCAGTGGTAGACTGCTTGCCTGTGATGTGTAAGGCCCTGGGTTCAATTCCTAGTACTGCAAAAAAAAAAAAAAAAAAAAAAGAAAGAAAGAAAAAGAGTTCACAGGTCACTGGGTACAACCAGTCCACGTGTGGTCCACAGCCCTGGGCAGACCACCTGTACTGGTATGACATCCGCCTTCTGGCTCGGGCGGTGTGCTCTGGGAACCGTGGGCCCTGGGTGCAGCGGGACTCCAGATCAGGTGGCCAATCTGCCTATAGGATATACTAAGGCAGGTGACCACGTGAGGATGGCCCCAGCTGCAGCATGGCTGGGCCTGAGGACCTGGTGAGACTCCGTGAGACCCAGACATACAGGTCACAGTGACCCAGTGACAGGAGAGTCAAGGACAGCAAAGTTTAGAGATGGATCTGGGTGCAGGGCTGGGGAGGGATGGGGCTGCTTGAGGGGGCAGGGTTACCTTGTGGGAGGCAGAATGTTCTGGAATCAGAGGGAACGGATGCACTTTGTGGAAACATGAAACACCTCTGGACTTTACATTTTACACAAGTGAGTTACGAACTGTGAGCATCGTGTCTCAACAAAACTTTTCTAAACAGGTCAAAGAGGTCTTGAAAGTCTCGCGGAGGCTGCACAGGCGCAGCCAGGACAGACTCAGGAAGCGGCAGAGCACAGGCCCTGGCCAGCCTCCTCACCATATCCCCAGGACGATTCTGCCAACCAGGAGGCAACTGGCACAGAAGCATGGAGCCAGGAATGACCAGAATGTCCCGGGCCCCAGCGGCCCCACTCCTGACTGGCTAAAGCACAGAATACAGAATTCAGAACGTTACTGATGAAAGGTCAAGGGTGGGCCGGGTTTTCAGGACATGGCCATCCGGGAAGTGGGTGGCTCACTGAGGACAGCAGCCATTGGCTAACAAGTAGCCTGCTGAGGACCAGGGCTGCAGGCTCAGAACACACCAGAGGTTTGAGCACAGGGGCTGATGCTGCTCATTCGCTCAGGACACCCACCTTCTCCACGTGCAGCGCCAGCTTCACACCATTGTGCAGCCAGGACAGGGCCACGATGGGGTCCCCCTCCACCATGCTGCCCAGGCAGCTCTCCCAGCTGTTGGCCAGGTGGTCCGCCATGCTCCAGCACTTGATCTGCCCGTCGGCATCGGCAGAGAGGAGCCGGGAGCCTGTGGGAACAGGGCGTCAGGAGCCCTCCACAGCGACAAGGGTTCGAGAAGGCATAGCTGAGCAGCCGGGCCCACAGTAAGGGCCCAGAAGGCCTGTGGGAAGAGTGGTAGATACTCTGGCACTGGCCAGGCCAGCAGTGCCCCCTCCCTGATGCTCACCTGACTGGTCCCACTCCAGGCAGGTGATGGCCTCGCGGTGCTGGGAGCTGACGGAGTGCACATCCCAGGGGTGCTCTGTGTCCAGGATGTGAATCGTGCGGGTCAGGTCTGAGGGTGAGAGCATGAGGGGCAGGTCTCACTTGGCCTCCTCCAGCCAGCCGCCAACTTGCGGGACCTGTGGCCTGGGGGCTGGGTGGAGACCCTGTGGGGAACCCCAGAGAACTGGACGGGAAACACAGGACCACAGGAGCTAACAGTGGGTGTCTCGCGTCAAAAGTACTAGGTGGCTTTCTCAATGCCCTGAACCCGTGCTTCTGTGACTTCCCCCCACAAGAGCACATGGCCAGAACAACAGACAGTGGGGGAAAGTCACTGCACACCTCAGAAGCTATCCACAGCCATGTCAGGACACTCAGCCCAGAACCAGGGCTGAGTGTCCTGCAAGTGTCCTTCAGTGATCCCAGCCCAAGTTCCGTCCTTCCACTCATGGGGGAGGGCAGCCCCGGCACCAGGTGTGGCACCGATGACCCTCTGGACCCCAAGTGCAGACTACAGCAGGGCAGGGGAAGGGCTCTCTGCCAGGTCTGGTCAGCAGAGAGCCTGAGGCAATGTGCTGGGAGCAATGGTGACAGTGTGCAGGTGGGTGGGCAGGGGCACACCCTGGTCATCGCTGCGGAGGTCCGTGGTGAAGGCGATGAGGTTGCGGCAGGACCAGGCACAGGCCAGGGGCACTGATGGGCAGTGGGTGCTCTTGGGCCACTTCTCCCACTCACAGACGTAGGCCAGGTCCATCGTGCCCACTGTGCACGTACACTCACTGCTCCTGCAGAAAGGAGGTCGGGCTTGCCAAGGGCTCCAACTGAGTGGTTCTGGGACTGAGATGGCCAGGTCCCTGAACTTGGCTTCAACGTGAGCACCGGAGGAATGTAATTCTCCGTTTTATTCAGACAGGATCTCTATGCTGCCCAGGCTAGTCTCAAACCCCTGGGCTCTAGTGATCCTTCTGCCTCAGCTTCTCCCCCAGTAGTGACAGGTGTGCAGCAGCACACCTGGCTTCGGACTCAGGTTTCAACAGCAAGGGAGGCCTCCTGGGGAAGCCGTACCTGAGTGAGGCACACCAGAGGGAGGAGGGTTCAGCTGGCAGGAGTAGCCAGGGCAAAGGCCCTGGGGCTGGATCACACCTGAGGGATGAGAGCAGGAGAGCAGGGGGCTGCTCCTGGGCCTTGTGGGTGCCAGGAGGCCTGGGACCTATGTAGGTTTCAACATGCCCACAGGGGCCTTCTAGGGGCAGACTTGGAGGCCCAAGGTGCAGCCCTGGACAGGTCGGGTGACTGGGCTGCTCCAGGTAAGCAAGGACAGGGGTGTAGACACTGAGAAGTGAGTAGACCCCGTGTCTGTAAAGGCTGACCCAGGGACGCTCGAGCTGGGGGAGGGGCTGGGCAGCCGGGGTCTGGGCGGCAGGGCTGCCGAGCCAGCGCTCCTAGGCTCTGCCGTGCCTGGCACCCGCGGTGGGGCCCAGGAGAGCGGAATGACCACCACCCCATGTTCCTCTACGCTCCCTCTGCTCCACCGAGATGCACCCACACACCCTTAACAGTCCTGCAGCCCTGCCCCCAACTCCATCTGACTTCAGGCCCGGGAGCCTGCCCGGCGCACCCTCGGGATGCGAGGAGGACCCCGCCCCCGTGGCATGGTGGACACCGCCCCAGAGTCCCCCCGCAGCTCGGGGACCTAGCACCCTTCACCTCCAGCCCGCCCTCTGACCCCGCA
>NW_025999863.1:425184-429800 GCF_001458135.2 Marmota marmota marmota
AGGAGGTCTGCCTCCGCCAGCTCCCCAGGGCCCGCCCCTGGACCCAGGCCCCACCTCTCCGCCGGTCCTCCCCGCGGGCAGGCCCTCTCCTCCGAGCCCTGCTGTGGCCCTCGTCCTCCAGGTAGCGGAGCACCCGCTCCTGCTCCTCCCCGGAGCGGTTCATGAAGTCATTCCAGACCTGGGTGAGGCAGGCAGGCTCGTCCTGAGACCATGGCGACGACCGAGGGCCTCAAGCCTGTTCCGGCTCAGCCACGCACCAGGGAAGTGCCGCTGCAGATGCCTGTTCACTGGACTGCCCACGGATGTGTGGGCCTGAGCTGAGGGCTAGGGAAAGCCACTGCCAGGACACCCCCGGGCGCCGGGGGGTCTGCTCTGGGGGCAGCACTGCACAAGCTAGTCCTTAATTTCAGCCTGAGGAGCAGGTGGGCAGGATGCCGGGAGCCTTCGGAGAGGGGTGGGACTCTGCCCAGGGGCAGGAGGAGCTTCTGCCATGCAGTGGCTCAGGCTGGGGTGCCAAGGCGCAGCCTCACCTCCACGTAGGTAGAGTTGTTGCAGGCCTCTGCGAAGATGCCAGGTGCTGCAGAGGGTGTCAGGTCCCCATCCTCCAGGCCAGGCGGGTCCCCATGCGTCTCCAGCAGAGTCAGGAGGTGCTGGGCTGCGTGGGGAGAGGCAGCCTCTGGGCTGACAGTGGCATTCAGGACCCCCATGACCACCCTTCCTATTTCCCAGCCTTTTCACTCCATTCTCCCACTGTTTCTCCCCAAAGGCACAAGGACCATCCAGCCTCCAGAGCCCTGCCTTATGGAACTCCGACCCAACCTTTAGAGCCCCAGCTCCAATGCCCAGAACTCCCTCCGGCCCAGCCCTGATCCTCTGGTGTGAGGGGTCTGTGTCTGGCTCTGCTTCCTGCTCTGAGGGCCCAGTGCTGAGCTCAGGGCTGGCCAGCATGCACAGCATTCCCATCTGAGGCTGGGCATCCCCAGGAACCCCTGCCCCCTGCTCACTGTTCTGCAGGCGCTGTCGGCTCTTGCGCCCCTTGGCCCTGGGCACCAGGTCTGAGTTCCGCACGGCCTGGTTGATGAAGTGCTGCTTCCGCCGGGAGGCAGGCAGTCTCTTCACCTGGGAGCCAGCCAGAGCGGGCAGGCAGCCCGGGAGGGGCCTGTGGCAGGCAGGGGACCCTCAGGACCACAGCAACTCCCAGGCAGAACCCACGGCACCACCACCTGCCCATCTCCCCCAGGATGAGCAGCCCCCGCCCCCCGGGTGTAGCACCCTGGGCCCCAGTCCTCACTTCACAGGCAGGCAGTGCACGGGGACAGCAGGCAGGAAGCAGGCCTGGCCAGGGCCAAGCCACGTGGTGGCCAGGAAAAGCTGCAGCCCCTCACCCCAAGCCTGCCTGATTCCAGTTACAGGCCAGGGAGGCCCACAGCCTCTGGGACCTGAAGGCTAGCCCCTCTGGACACGGAGAAACTTGACTTCATCAAGACCCCACCCTGGACAGCAAGTATTCCAGTGAGCAGCTCCCAGAAGCTCAAAGCAGGGGCTGGGGATGTGGCTCAAGCGGTAGCGCGCTCGCCTGGCATGCACGGGACGCTGGGTTCGATCCTCAGCACCACATACAAATAAAATAAAGATGCTGTGTCCACCGAAAACTAAAAAAATATAAATAAATAAAAAAAAAATAGAAGCTCAAAGCAATGCCAGGGCCCACCTACGATGGCCCCACAGTGTCTCCCAGGAGCCAGGGCCAAGGAGTGATCCTGGGAGCTAATGGCCCTCCTCTTGAGGCACTAATTGCAAGAACAGATGAGCTATGGTGGCCAGGCCTCCTGAGGGGCTCCCAGGGGCAGAGAAGACATAGCAGCTGTCCAGGGCGAGGCTGGGCCCTCTGGGATGAGAAGACACTGCAGCACAGCCTGCTTGGTCAGCCCCAGGCTTCAAGGATGAGGCCCCAGGCTCAGAACTTCATGGCACCTGCACCAGCCAAGGGTGGCCTCTGGGGTCCAGGGGACCAGGATTGACCACTTCTAACCTCCCCTGCTCACTCTGGGCCTCAGGCCCCATGGCCATTGGTCCCCAGCCTGGGCAGAGCTGGCCTCACTCACAGCCCCACCTGCCACACACAGGTGCTCAAAAGAGTAGCAGGACTCCATGATGGAGTAGCAAGTCCCATCAGCCCCAGTACCCAGAGTCTCCAGGACACAGATCAAACACAGGAGAATCCAGGACCTTTGGGATAGGACACTTCTGTGGGGTCAGGAGTGAGGCCAGTGCCCACTGGGGCTACACATGCAAAGAGCCCCCAGGATTCAGTCTGTGCTCCTTATAGAATGACCTCTGGTGAAGCGCAGAGGGCAGGTGGACACACGGGCACAGCTCTTTGGAGCTCTAGCCCTTGGGGTAAGAAAGGTCCCTGTAGTCCCCTGGGGTCTGGGAGGGGCACTCAGTCAAGAGGGGTTGGACACTGCTTGGTTTCCTCCTGTGACAGGGATCTCATTCCACATGCAGCATTCCTGATGACTGCTCCCTAGACTTTCCTCTGCATTGGGCTTACTTCCCGTCCCCTGATCGGCCACTCCAGGGGGCAAGTCCACCCATATATCAGTCAGCCAAGGTACAGTCGCCATCCCAAGTCCCTCAGCTTCAAGGACACAGCAAACCAAGTCCTCAGCATGGCTGCTTGATGGCACCCAGTGAGCCCCTGGGCAGCCAGGCCATAGTCCCTATGGCTGCCCCCGGAGTCCTGGGCAACCCTGCCCAGCCCCAAGCCCCACCCTGGCAGCTGGTCAAGGCTGATAACATGCAGCAGGGCCTGCGTCACCCCCACTTCACAGATGAGGGCTCTGAGGCCCCAGAAAGCAGGCCTCTCCAGCCCCCCCCAGCAACGTGTGGACGTGAGCCTGGGGCTGGCCTTGGGCCACAGCCTCCCTGTTCCCCCTCACCCGCCAGGTTTGCCCTGAAGGTGCCAAGGACTCCGTAGGCCCTTCCCTTGCTCCCACATGCCTGTGGCAGACCCTGCAGCCCGACCTGGTGCCACGGGGACCAGGGGCTCACCGCTTCTCACTGAGGGCCGAGCTGAGCACTGGAGGGGTAACTCGACGTTCAGTGTCCTGGCTCGATGCCCAGAGCCAC
Source organism: Marmota marmota marmota (assembly GCF_001458135.2). Taxonomy (NCBI): domain Eukaryota; kingdom Metazoa; phylum Chordata; class Mammalia; order Rodentia; family Sciuridae; genus Marmota; species Marmota marmota. Next base: position 428,317 of record NW_025999863.1, read on the forward strand.
AACAAAACAAGGAAAAAATAAACATTGTCCCTTGGGGCTCTGATTGAGGGGCACAGCCACTGACACCCACCAGGGCTGCCCCAGTGTGGCCAGGAGAGTCTACCCAGATGTCTGCACAAGCCCAGCCTCTCTTCCATGTCCACTCCCTGGAGAAACGGCCTGTCCCCACCTGGCTCATCAATCCTTCTCCTGCCTCCCCAGCTGGCCCGTTTCGCCTGTTCACTGCCTGACCATGGCCTCATTGATCCCCAAGCAGGGGCCCACAGTGGGGCTCACCACGCCTTTCTTTGTTTTTTAATGCTGTTTTAGTTGTAGGTGGACACAACACCTTTATTTTGTTTATTTATTTTTATGTGGTGCTGAGGATCGAACCCAGGGCCTCATACTTTTGAGGCAAGAGCTCTGCCACTGAGCCCCTGCCCCAGCCCACCGCAACTCGTCCACACACTCAGAGGCAGCTTCTCGGCTTCCCCCGCCCCAAGGAGACCCCTCTACAGAGGAGGAAACTGAGAGCCTGGAGTGGTATCTGGGGCTCCTAGACCCGGCAGCCTCCGCCCACGTGTACACTGTGGGCATTACCAGCACCCAGAGGGAGACAGAGGTGAGGTGCCGGAGCAGGTGAGTTTGTAGAAACACCTGCCCCCATTCCCCCTCCCTGGCTCCAACATTCAGTGAGGGGACCTGCTGGCAGCCACTCCCCTGGACAAAAACACTCCTTCCTGGCACCCACCCCTCCCCGACGGGACGGGTCGGGAGGAACCACTTCCTCCAGCAGGAAGTGTAGGTGACTCAGCGGGTGTGACAGGCCCCAGCACCAGCTGCAGGGCAGAGCCCCAGGCAGGTAGGCACAGGCCAGCCAGGGACGGTGACTGTCACTGAAACGCACAGGAGTTTACCCATCCACACCACAGGTATCTACACCCCAGTTTTAAAAACATCCGTGGGGAGGAGCCTGGAGCCAGCGGAAGCAAAAGCCCTCTCTGGGTCCCAAATGCCCCCAGGAAAGAGGCCCTCTTGCCTGGAGTCCTCCCAGTGGAGATGCCAACAGTAACAATAAGCCTTAAAATAACAAAGCAGTAGCGGCAGAAGGAAGATGCAGAGGGGAATCCACTTAAAAGTAAGGTCCACTGTTGGGCGCAGTGGCACAGGCCTGTAATACCAGAGACCTGGGAGGCTGAGGCAGAAGGATCACAAGTTCAAAGCCAGCCTCAGCAAAAAGTGAGGACTGGGGTTGTGGCTCAGTGGTAGAGCGCTCCCCTCTCACGCGTGAGACCCTGGGTTCGATCCTCAGCACCACATGAAAGAAAGAAAGAAAATAAAGATATTGTGTCCATATATAACTAAAAAAAAAAAAAGAAAGAAAGAAAGAAAAAAAAGAAACTCAGTGAGAACCTGTCTCTAAATAAAATACAAAATAGAGCTGGGATGTGGCTCAGTGGTTGAGTGCCTGAGTTCAATCCCCAGGACCAAAAAAAAAAAAAAAA
>NW_025999863.1:435038-439389 GCF_001458135.2 Marmota marmota marmota
AGGGCGCCCCTGCAGGTCCCAGGCTCGACCTCGGTTTACCGGTCTCTGAAACGCGGACGCCGCCGGCCCACACGCCTTGCGCCCCTAGGGCTTTATTCATCCACAAAGGCCCGCGGGGGACTGCGCGCGTGGTGCGCGCCGGAGACCTGCAGTGACCCAGACGCCCTCCCCCTAGGGGGGCGGTACCCGGGAGGGTCGGGGCAGGCCTCCGCGACTGGACTAGTGGCCTGCAGAAGTGACTCTGGAAGTGGGAAGGCCCCGGGGCATCCAGAAATCGGGGGGGGAGGGGCGCCACGTACCCTGTGATGATGGGTCTGTTGGGTTTTTGTCCCGAGGTCGTAGGGAGCCCTGGGAGAGAGTAAGGGTAAGGTGACAATGGCTGTAGAGCCTGGAGTCCCTCTTCCAGGCCTTAAGACGGACAGGGAGCAGAGGACCTTGTTAGGATGTGACCTGGCAGGGCCTGCCCAGGGGGACATGGGGTGGGACAAAGGCCTGATGGCTTTAACAAAGAGCTAGGGGTAATAAGAATAAAAGGAGAATCTGCTAAAAGTCTCACAGAGCACATACTCTGACACCTCCTGGAGATCAATGTGGAAACAGGCCAAAGAACTGGTGGCGCCAGGGGGAGGGACTGGGAGGGGGCAGGCACCAGAAGGTGGATTTCCTAGGAGGAAGCTGCTCAATAAATGTATGTGAAGGAGGGGTCTTGCTCCCAGGACACCTGTCCTGTACCTCCTCAACCTTCCCCGGCCCCCAAACAACCAGCTCCCTGACCCCCAAAGTCGGTGCAGGAGCTGCCACACTCCAGAATCACCAGCCACCCGTCCCCTGTCCCCTGGTGGACCATTCCCAGGCCAGCTTTCCCCAAACAGGCCCCCACAACCACCTAGTATCTTCAGCCCCTCATCCTAACCCGTCCCTCATTTTTGCCTCAAAGGAATTGCACTTCCTTTTCTGATTTTTCAAGCCATCATCAAGAATAATTTTTTGTGTGGTACTCAGGATTGAGCCCAGAGATGTAGCTCTACGACTGACCTATGACCTCTACTCCCAGCCCTTTTTTAAAGTTTTTGTTTTTGAGGGCCGGGGATGTACCTCAGTGTTAGAGTGTTTGCCTAGCATGTATGAGGCCCTGGACCATTCCCAGCCTGCATGCTCGCTCGTGCGCGCGCGCACACACACACACACACACACACACACCTACACACACACAATCTTTTCAAGACAGGGTTTACTAAATTGACCTCAAACTTGTGCCTTGGCCTCCTGCGTAGCTGGGATTACAGGTGAACAGCACTACACCTAGTTAAAAATAATTTTTAAAGGCATAACAGGGTGAAACAGGGAAGCATCTGTTATCCACAAGGCTCAGCTTTCTGGAGATATTTGATGCACTTATGAGCGACACATTTATTCTCTGCTCCCCTTGTGGGTCTTCCCTGTGGGTACTGGGGATCATGCACACTGTGCAAGAACTAGCTATTGAGCTTTGCCCATTTTGGTCTCTATGGTAGCTGGAACATCCCAGAACCCAAGACATTGATGGAGGCCTGGGTAAATTTCTGTGGACATTTGTGGGATTTGGGGTCATGGTTGCTGCCTTTGTAAAGTGCCCTCCACCTGTTTCCTGTTGCCATTGGAAAAGAACACCAAAGTCCCAGCAGCTCTTAGGCAACTGCTGCCAGATGGGTGGGAGAAGACACTCAGTAAGATCCGATTTGCAACATCAGAAACCAGCCAGATCTGGCATATCCCTCACCTGCCCGCAAACTTCCGTGGCTCCTAGTCTCCTGTGGACAAACCCTCTCACCCTCATCCAGGCTTCTCCTGAAAGCTGGGTCACACTCAGCTTGGCCCAGGTTCCTGGAGCCCCAGTCCCTCTGGTGGTGAGTCTACCTGCGGGTGAGGTCGGTCCTTCAGCCTCCACGCAGCCTCCTTTCCCCGGCTCCACCGCCAACACAATGCTTCAGCCCATCCCTCCAGCGCTCTAGCCCTGGCGGTGCGCGGGCAGGAGGGCACTGGGGAAAGGCTGCTGCGCGGGTGGATGGTGGGCGCGCACGCAGTGGAACGAGCAAGGAGACGGGCGGCTGCAGGAGAGGAGCGAAGGCGGGGACAAAGTGGGGGGTGCAGGGTATAAACGTGCGGCAGCTGCGCTGCGAACACAGGAGCCGGCGAGCCCAGCGGAGCCGCCCACTAGCACTAGCGCCTCCAGCCGAGACCCTTCCCGGATTCCGGATTCCGCGCGCGCGCACCCCGCAGGCCGCCAATCGAGAGGAGGGTCCGCGCGGCAGTCGCGGGACACAACCCCCGCGGGCGGTGGAGAGGAAGAGGACCGTGAGGCATGAGCGTCGCGGCTACGTCGGGGCCCAATGAATCGTGGTGGGCGCCGGCCAATACGTCGGGCTGCCCCGGCTGCGGTGTCAACACCTCAGACGGCCTGGCCCCCGCGCCGTGGCTCCTGGACGCCTGGCTCGTGCCGCTCTTCTTTGCTGCACTGATGTTGCTTGGCCTGGTCGGGAACTCGTTGGTCATCTACGTAATCTGCCGCCACAAGCAGATGCGTACGGTGACTAACTTCTACATCGGTGAGTGTGGCGCCGCTCGGTGCCTGCCCACAGGTCCCCAGGTCGCTCGCTGTTAGGGCCGAGTGGCCAGGGCGCCCCCAGAGGCGCGTTGGGTCCGTTACAGACCCAACTTCTTCCTGCAGGGACCCCACCTCCCTGGCGTCCTTTCCCTTGGGTCCCTGAACTTTAAGCTTGCTGAACAAACTCCAGAATTGCAACTCCCCCGTGGCTGAGAAATTAAAGGGGGCGTTGAGCGGTGATCTCGGAGAGAGCCTTGTCGCTGGCGGAAGTCACATTGTTCCACTGCCTGGTGTCTTTCCAAAGTAAAGGAGGAGCGGGGGAAGGGGCTGAGTCTGCGGTCTGTTCGCGACCTCTCCTCAGTGGTTTTCTGAGTCTCCCTTCGTGCACTGTGAGATGGGGTGCACTACCTGGCACAGGTGTGTGCCCAGGGTTCCTACTGTGGTGGCTTTGGGGGTACACCACTGTCTCCAGTCTGGAGACTAGGAAACAGGGGCAAAGGCCTGCTCGGAGGAGAGCAGAATGTTTCACGCCGGAATGACCACGCGGCCCGTTCTGGGAACGGAGAGCACCCCAATGTCTCCAGATAACGATGTGGGGGGTCCTGGGATAAGGTTGGGGGCCAGGGGCTGAGTCAAGAAGCTGAGACTAGTGTCCACTCCTCCCTGGCCCGCAGCCAACCTGGCAGCCACCGATGTGACTTTCTTGCTGTGCTGCGTGCCCTTCACGGCCCTGCTCTACCCGCTGCCCGCCTGGGTCCTGGGCGACTTCATGTGCAAGTTCGTCAACTACATTCAGCAGGTGCTCTGGGTGGAGGGTTTGCGCAACCACGGGAGGTGGGCGGACCGCAGTGCGCCCGGGTGAGTGGGAGTGAGCGGGCCTGGGCGCGGAGGGGTGCAGCGGAACAGCAGGAGGAGGTCCTGGAGTCGCGGGGTGGAGGAACAGGTGGTACGGGTATGGCAGCCGGCCTCTGCAGCTCCCTGTCGGTTTTCCCCACCATCGGGGTTCAGACTTGGGTTATCAGGCAGCTCCCCAGTGGCTCCCTCACCCCCCCCCCGTCGGCATCTCCGGGTCTCCTCTCCTAGTTCCCACTCATGTGGGGAGACAGGCAGGACCGAAGGTTAGGGCACATGCCTGACTCCCGGCTTTTCCAGGTCTCTGTGCAGGCCACTTGCGCCACTCTGACCGCTATGAGCGTGGACCGCTGGTACGTGACCGTCTTCCCGCTGCGTGCCCTCCATCGGCGCACGCCTCGCCTGGCCCTGGTCGTGAGCCTCAGCATCTGGGTGGGTGAGTGCCATAAGGGGTGCGAGCAGGGGCGGGGGGTGGGGGGAATGTATGCATGCCTGGTTATCCTGGACCATCCTTCCCCCTCTTGGCCTCTGTTGGGCATCTGAAATGCGAGCCCACCGGGTCTACCTGAAAGAGGGACACCCAGGGTATGGAAGGCTCGAGCGGCCCTTAGTAGGCCTTCAGTGAATGCAACGCCCGAAGACACCTGGGGAAAAGGGGCGGGAGCCCGAGAGCCGCCGCGCCCCTCCTCCCAGGGGCTGGATCTTCTTCCCCGCCTGTGGTACAGGCTCTGCGGCAGTATCTGCGCCGGTGCTCGCCCTGCATCGCCTGTCGCCGGGACCACGCACCTACTGCAGCGAGGCCTTTCCCAGCCGCACTCTTGAGCGCGCCTTTGCACTCTACAATCTGCTTGCTCTCTACCTATTGCCGCTGCTCGCTACCTGCGCCTGCTACGGGGCCATGCTGCGCCACCTGGG
>NW_025999863.1:442521-447197 GCF_001458135.2 Marmota marmota marmota
GTGGCGGCGGTGCCCGAGGCCCGAGGCGAGCTGGGGGAACTTGAACCCAGGAGGTCGGGTGGGGGATCTCTGAGGGGTTAGCCCAGTCCTTTCCTCTAACCAGCTCCCCGCCCTCAGGGGCAGCTGCTGGCTGAGCGGGCGGGAGCTGTGCGCGCCAAGGTCTCCAGGCTGGTGGCGGCGGTGGTTCTGCTCTTCGCTGCTTGCTGGGGTCCCATCCAGTTATTTCTGGTGCTGCAGGCGCTGGGCCCCACGGGCGCCTGGCACCCTCGCAGCTATGCCGCCTACGCACTCAAGATCTGGGCACACTGCATGTCCTACAGCAACTCGGCGCTGAACCCGGTGCTCTACGCGTTCCTGGGTTCCCACTTCCGACAGGCCTTCCGACGCGTGTGCCCTTGTGCACCTCAACGCCAACGCGGGCCCCGTGGGCCTGTACCCTCGGATCTCCAGGTCCCCAACATGGAGCTGCACTGCTTGGCTGCACGCCCGGCCCCCAGCAGGACGCCAAAACCCAGGAGCAGTGGGGCAGCAGGGAGGGGCTGTGCATACTAGGGGAGCACACTGCTCCTCTCTGAGCCACTTCATTCACTCCCTGGGATCCGTGTGGCCCCTCTGGAGCAGGGCGTGCTTCAGCAGCAGCGAATATTCTATTATTAATATTTTTATCATCATCCCAGATAATCAGTGAAAATGTTGTTACCTTCCCATAGGACTGTCTGTGATACTCCAACTGTGGCTTGTTATTCCTGCAACTGAGGATGTGCTAACAGTGGTAGTTTCTCCATCTTTCCAGAAAGGGTCAGATGTTTTCACACACTATCATGTGGCTGACTGTGACATGTAAGAGCCATTCAACTTTAGTGATGTTAAAATGTGAAAACAGTGTGCATCTTGGAAACATGTGAAATAGGCTCAGCGGAAGACTCTGGGCCAGACCTGGAAGCTCTCGGGGGTGCTTAGTCTTCTGGCAGACCAGGGGTAAGTACTCCTCATCTGGCTGCTTGGGCCTCCTCCCTGCATGGCAGGCTTCTTTGGCAGAAACTTCCGGAAGGAAACCAGGATTGTCAATTCAGGAGCCCCACAACTCCCACTCAAAAAGGCAGGGAGATCCCTGGTTCCTTGTGGGAGCTGCAGAGCTCAGTCACCCTGCAGAACAAGCACCCTCAGGGCTCCAGGCCTCCCAAAATAATTCATTTTGGGTCAGGTGCACCCCCTAGGCTTAATCAGTGCTGATGCCACTCTGGGTCTGATCCTCTTGGGCTGAACCCACTGGGGTTCCTGTGTGACCTGCTTCCCACTGTGTCTCCAAGACCCAGTACACAGTAGGCCTGAACACCAAGTGTGTTGTGGTATGTGCACAGGGAGCTGCAGGAACTTCCTGTGAGAATAAACACAGGTGCACACACCAGCAGGGAGCTCAGGTACCCATCACAGAGAAAAACAAGACCCAAGTCCACACACAAGTGGGTCCTCCAATCCTCATAGTTTTATTTGTGAGAGCCCCAAACTGGAAACAGTCGGATGCCCTCCAATGAGTGGCCTGTATGCAAACAGTGCCTTGTTCACACAGAGGCCACAGGGCAAGGAAAGTGCTGACATGGGCACCACAGGCTGGATCTCCATGAACAGAGCGCTGAGTGAAGAAAGCATACTCCAAGCACACAAGATGCAGGATTCCATGATCTAATACTCTTGAAAGGACAGAACAATGGGAAATGGCCATCAGGGGTCAGGGATGATTGCGGGGGGTGGGGGTGGGTGGGGTGAAGAACCCTGAACTTGACAGGGGATAAATGGGTGATAAATCTTTACAGAGTCACACATACACCCTTGTAAAATGGAAAATCTGAATAAGACAGTGGATTATATTGATGTCAATGTCATAATGTGATACTGGATTATAGTTTTGCCAGATGTTACTAGGAAGGCTTGGTAAGCTTACACTAGATCTCGCTGCATGATGTCTTAGGAATGCATGTGAATTTATAATTCTCTCAAAATAAAAAAGTTTTAAAAAGCCATGGTGGTGATACATACTGTCATCCCAGTAACCAGGAAGAGAAGGGATGGGGATCACAAATTCCAGCAAATTAGGAAGACTCTGTCTCAAAATGAAGAGCTGGTGATGTACCTTAGTGATAGAGCACTGGCCTAGCATGTTCAAGGACCTGGGTTCCATTGCCAGTACTACAAAAATAAAGCAAAAGAAAAGTAGAGGAGAAATGGTTTGTGGGCCTCAGTTTCCCCAAGTCCAACCTGGGAATCCCATTTTCTAAGGTAAGACGGCGCCACCTAGCGGCCCGCGGCAGGGCTCCACCCTCTCGTACGAAGCCTCGCCCAGTAGATATTAGCCAGGCCCAGAAGGCAGCAGCCCCGCCGGCGCCCAGGTAGTGGCGCGCGTGTCTCACGAATCCATCTCGCTCTTTTCACCCCACAAATGATTGCTGGACGCCCAGGGGTCGCTCATTCGCACCCAACCCGGACCCCCAGCAGGAAATGTACCCGCTGTGAAAAGGGACAAACACAGTCACATCATGCATTTCTCATGTCCTAGGCACTTGTTTTGAGGGTCCCGTCCGTGAAAAGATGTTGAAAACATTTCGGGCTGGATTCATTATTAATGTAGCCTACATTATTATGTTCTGGGGTATTTCCTTTTTGACTTTTTAACTGTGCTGGGCATTGAACCCAGAGCCATGGGCAGCAAGTATTCTCCCAATGAGCCACATCCCTAAGGCCTGCTTATTAAATAAAAGTAAATAGTGGGCTGGGTTTGTAGTGCAGGGGCAGAGCACTTGCCTAGCAGGTGGGAGGCACTGGGTTCCATTCTCAGCACCACATATAAACGAATAAAACAAATGTCTATTGATGATTCAAAGATATTTTTTATAAAAGTAAATAAATAAGCATACATTTTGTGGACCCTGGCTTCTCTGCCTAATGTCAATAAATTCAGTATTCAAATATGTATGGATGGCAATGGAGGGTCGCGCTTTGAGGTGAGGGCCAACAGTCTCCTTCAGATTTTAAAAATGATTATTTTGGAGCCCCCTGTGCAGACACACACTGAAAGCCCTGGGGGAAAGCAAGCCAGAGAGGTAACATTTAACCAACTTCATCTGACATCCTAGTCCTCAGGACTTGAGGGCCCTCCTGGAAGCCAGATACAGAGGTTAAATAAATAGCTATTTCAAAATAGAAAAGGCTTCAATGAAGATCTGAGGCATGGTGGGGGTGTGAAGAGAGGCCAGAGAGGGAACCTGAGGAGGACACCAATATGAACCCAGGACACAGGCCAAGGGGCCCTCTGGGGAAGGGCAGGCCAGGCCAGGCAGGGGCCAGGGCACAGGCACAGAGGTGCACACATGCTTGAGAAGGAATACATGCGGGGAGGTGGGCACTTTGGGTTTAACTTGGAGAAGCTTGAGAACCAGGCCTGGGTGAATTTGTAAGATCCACCCCTAAATAGAGAGTGAGAATAGGATGAGTGACCAGGATTGGGTGGGTATCAGGCTAAAGCTTTGGGGGGTGTCCCCAGACTCACAGGGGCTCCAGGAAATGGTCTGTCCAAACCTCGTAGGGCTGGGGTACCCACTTCATGGCTGGCATTGACCTAAATTCACACTCTCCCTTGGCTGCCAGGTCCCCCTCCCCCATCACCGGGCATCCCAGGATACACGGGAGCCAGCAAGTCTGGGTGTAAATTCCCAGCTCCCTCCCGGGCTAAAAATAGGAGCCCCCTCCCAGCAGGCAGCTGTGGCTGCTGCAGCCCCTCGCCCTCCCGGCCCCTAGCCTGGGGATGCTGCACCCAGCTGGGGGAAGCAGCTTCCCCTCCTGACCTTCGGGTAACCAACCCCCCATGCTGCCTCCTCCTTTGGAGCAACCCTCAAGTCGACAGCAGCGGGCTGAGTTAACCGGGGTTCCTACAGGGGGAGAAACTGCGACGCGGGGGCGGCTCGCACCCTTCCCGGGAGGGTTTCCCGCTGCCCTCTCCGGCACAGCGCTCGCCCTACCCGGGCCGGGCCGGGGCGCAGTTCGGTGGGGCCCGGCCGGCAGGGCGAGCGCCTGGCCACGGGCCCCGCCCGAGCCGGGAGGGGAAGGGCGCCGATCCCCAGGTGCGGGTCCCGGCCAGCTGCCGGCTGGGCTCCGAGGCCTGCGGCGGGGCGCACGGGATCGCTGCTCGCAGCTCCAGGACCTCGCGTCCCGCCTCCGGGCCAGGTGGCCCGCGGGCTGGCGCCCTCCGTGCGACCCCGCAGGTCTCGACTCTGGTCCGGGTCACCGCAGCCCGCTCCTTCCCGGGTCTCAAACCCCGTTTCGCACGCAGACTTGGAAACCGACGCTCGGGCGTGAGGTTACGGTCGCCGACGGCTCAGCCTAAGGGGCGAAGGTGCAACTCCGGGGCGGGTAGGTCCATGCCCATTGCCAGGTAATATGGGGAAAGCTCGCGGACTCGGGTGGTTTGGGGTCCCCCAGCTACAGCACACCCGGGGCTGGAGCCGAGCCCAACCCCTTCCCTCCACCTCAGTCGCTCTCAGAGCCGCCTCGCCCTGAGAGCCCTCTGCGCTCGGGGCCGCGACGCGCACTTTGCCCACTGTCCCTAGGCAGGGGGCGGGGCGTCCCGTGGCTCTGTTCCCCTTCCCTTTTATTATTTATTATCATTTAAAGGGGCCGAGACC
>NW_025999863.1:452726-454060 GCF_001458135.2 Marmota marmota marmota
CACCCCTGGTGCCCGGCGTGGTGGCGGCCTGGCCCGCAGGGCCATGAAGCTGCAGGCGGTGATGGAGACCCTGTTGCAGCGGCAGCAGCGGGCCCGCCAGGAGCTGGAGGCCCGGCAGCAGTCGCTGCCCGAGCCCCCCACTGGACCCCGGGCTCGGGCCCCCCTCGATGAGGACAGAGAACCTGAGAATGCCCATATGCAGCGGGCACAGATGGCCGCACTGGCTGCCATGCGGGCTGCTGCAGCAGGCCTGGGACATCCACCCAGCCCTGGGGGCTCTGAGGACGGGCCCCCAGGCTCAGAGGATGAGGACTCGGCCCAGGAGGGGGCTCCGGGCTCACCAGCCCTGCCTGGGCAAGGCGGGGAAGGCTCCAGACACACTGAAGATGCCACACACTTGGAGGACTTAGGCTCCGATGAAGACCTGTGAGTGGTGTCATCCCTGAGCCTCACTCCCTGCAGGGAGGGCACCCTGGGGTTCCGTCATTGAGGGGGGCGGTTGTTGAGCACATGCCTGTGCTGGGGGGGCAGGCTTGAAGGAGCGACCACTGTCCTCCTGGGCAGCAGACCCTGGCGGTGTGCACCCTCAGTGTGGGGGTCGCTGTCACACCTGGAGCTGGACACTGGACGCGTGTCCAGTGTGACTGAGGGCCTGGGTGTGGCTGGAGCATCTCAGCCATGGGGCAGATAAAATCTGCAGCCAGGCTGGCCTGTGTGGAACACACTGCCCGGGTCTCCACAGGGCCCACTCCTGGCAGGGAGGTGTCTCTGAGACCCTGTTGGTCTCAGGGAACCCACAGTGTTCTGGGGTCCTTACAATGGGCAGAGGAGATGGTGCCAGGCCATGCCAGGGATGCGGGAAGGCAGGCGGGTGCCGGGGCCAGCCTTGGGCAGGAGGACTTGGGCTCCCCAGGCAGGGGGAGCGCCAGGGTCAGGCAGGCCCAGCAGAAGGAGCAGCCTCTGCCAAGGCCCCGGGCAGGGCCGCTCAGGTTCTCCTGGAGTTGGGAACTTCGTGGGCATCCTGGGCGCCCGCAGACTGTGCAGGCCCTATGGGCAGGGGCCTTCCCTCCCATTTTCAGGGGGGAGACAAGGTTGGGCGGAGGGAAGGAGCCACGTCCTGCTCTCTGACCGGTGCCCTGTGCCCCCCAGGAAGCCGAAGTGGGAGGAGGAGGAAGAGCTGGAGGAAGACCTGGCTGACGAGGACGAGGACGAGGACGACTATGAGGATGAGGGGGATGAGGAGGAGGAGGGGCTGGGCCCCCCAGGTCCCCTGGGCCCGGGCTCTGCCGGTCTGTTTCCACGCAAGGCCCAGCCAGCCCAGGCCTTCCGTGGGG
>NW_025999863.1:458340-461040 GCF_001458135.2 Marmota marmota marmota
TCCACAGCAGCCCAGGCCCCGCTGGCCCAACAGATGTTGGGCCCCGCCGGCCGTGTTGACTCTGGCGTCCGCCCCACTCCCTTCCTGGCACGTGGCAGCCCTGGCCGGCTGGCCGCCGCTTGGCACCGGTCTGCTGCTTCCTCTGGGTCTTGGCAGGGCCTGGGGCAGACTCTGCCTGCAGATCCTCGACAGCTGCCGGTCTGCCCGGGCCTGTGGTCTGGGGGGCGGCCAGGCGGGGGAGGGCGGTTCCTTGAAAACGGGGAGGCTGGCTGCCACAGCCCGGTGACGTGCCCTGAGGGAGGCTGGCTGGCCGGAGCCGCCGCGGATTGGGCTGCGTCACAGACTGAGATGAGGATCTCAGCCCCTTGGCATTGGACGCATGTTGGGTGGCCTCCGGTCACCCAGGTGGCCACTTTACACGGGCAGACCTTGGTTCCAGATCTTCAGCCACTTCAAGGTTTGAACCGTGAGTCCCAGCAACTCCGGCGGAGGCTGAATCGATTCCAAAAACAGGGAAACTGACGCAGCTTTGTTGGGATTTGATTTCCAGAGAGACACAACTCACTCCTCCGTGTGCAGCTCCATCGCCCCAAAATGGGCCTTGTACCCTTAGCTGCTGTCCCCAATGTCACCATCCTGCCCCAGCCCTGCACCGTGGGTCCACGTCCATCTCTGGACCCTCCTGTCACTGGGTCCCACAGGGGCCTTGTGTGTCTGGTGCTCACCGAGCGTGAGGTCCTCAGGTCCGTCCACGTTCCACGGTTCCCTGGCTCCTGCCCTGGCCAAGGATGCTCCGGGTGGACGGGCTGTGGCCTTCGCCCAGTGCCCTCAAGCTGACCTGCCCTGGCTTGGTGATGGACGCCTGTGTCCGTTTCTCTTGGGTGTGTGCCGGCGTCAAGTTGCTGGGTGTGGGGGCAGTTCTGTCTACGGTGGGGAGGGCAGTGAGGGGAGGCCACCTCCCCAGCCCCAAGTGAGGCTCCGGGCCTCACCTGCACCGCCGTCAGCGTTTTTGATTTCCAGAGAGGGTTCTAGCTGCCCTGGCGGGGTCGCGTGGCATCTCGCCGTGTTTTTTTGTTTGTTTGTTAATTCTTTTTTTTCTCAAGGCCTTTATTTTATCAATCTTTATGAGGTGCTGAGGATCGAACCCAGGGCCTCGCACGTGTTAGGCGAGCTCTACCGCTGAGCCCCGCCCCGTGCTCACTGTGGCTTTGATCTGTGTGGTACGTCGGGTTCTTCCCCGTTTGCCGTCCACACAGACTCAGTAAGGCCAGTACTGTGCCCAGCACTGACCCGTGGGTCGTGAGCCGAGTCCCTGCTCTGCCGAGGACAGGGGCTGCATGAGACCATGGATGAGGAGACCACGTCTGCAGCCACGCCGGGAGGGTGCCCGTCCCAGGCCCCAGCAGGTGGCTCCAGGGTTGGCAGGGCGGGGGGCCGAGAGCGCCTGGGGTTCAGAGGAGAGACCAGCCATGAGCTTGGTTTCCCTCACCTGACAAGAGGCCATGAGCCAGGCAGAGGTCAGCGTCACCCTCACGTTCAGACCTCAGGACCCGGCACCAGACACCCCCCGGAGCTGAAAGCTGGACGGGCCAGGTGGGCCCAGCCCTGAGAGTCTGGGGCCTTGGCTGTGGCACCCTGGTGTCCCGTGACCTGTCTGACTCGCCGCCTGTCCTCTGTTGCCCTCACGGGTCTTGGCTCAGCCACAGGCTGCGGCAGCTAGGAGTGAAGGCTGTGACTGTGACCACAGCAAGAGGTAGCCCCGAGGGTCCCGCCTGGCATCCGGCCGTCTAGAGGTTGTGCATGTGAGGCAGAGCGCACGCTGATCAGTGCCGGGCACTGAGCGCATCCCAACCCCCTTTATTTCGTTTTGTGCTCCTCCTGCCTCAGCCTCCGGACTCGCTCAGATGACAGGAGAGGCACTGTCCTACTTCGTTGGTACGTGTGTGAGGTCGACTTTTGGTCCCAGAAGAACACCCAATAGCATTTTCTTTTCTTTGTCTTTTTGATGGTGCTGGGGATCGAGCCAGGGTCTGTGCGCGCGAGGCGAGCACTCGACCAGCTGAGCCACATCCCCAGCCCCCAACAGCATTCTTCAAGGGGAAAATGGAACTTTCCCGTGGAGGCTCGAGGCTCTGACCTCCTGGGCCTCTGCTGCCCTCTCGCCTGGACTCCAGCCTGTGTCTGAGGCGGGCCCTGGGGCAGCAGCCTCTGGCCATGCTGAGCCTGCTTCTGCTCCTTAGGTCCCAGGCTGCTGGCTGTGGTGGATTTCCTCCTGTGGGGCTGGGCCAGCACAGGGGCCTGCTGCCCTGCCAATCGCCGTCGTACAGGACCGCGGGAGCCTCTCTCTGCTCAGCAGAGTTACAGGGCTGGGTGGGGCAGAGCCGGGAGGCAGGTGGACCGGTGACCTGGGGCTTGAAGGAGCCAGAGCTGGACACAGCCTGGGGCCAGGGCTGGGGTGGAGGATAGGGTGTTGGAGTGCCCCAGCTGGACAAAGCAGGGCAGGGCCTGATTCTGAGGCCAGTGGCTGGACGAGAGGTGGGTAAGGCCCTGGGAAAACGGGAAGATTGGGAAAGAGTGGGACGGGGCTCCTGGGCGGGGTCCGCCCTAGGGAGGGAGGCGCGTGGAGCCTCCTTGGAGTCCGTGGTCAGCAGCGGCAGGGAAGGCTGGCTGAGGCAGCCTGTGGGCGGGGTCCGGTGGGCC
>NW_025999863.1:462377-476150 GCF_001458135.2 Marmota marmota marmota
CTGGCCACCCTGGTCTGCTCTGCCTGGCCCTGGGCCTTCCCTCACGGGCAGCCGCGAGCCCTCTCGAGTCTCAGGCTGGGTCCCGGGTTCCCTGGCGGGAGCTGGAGACTGGGCGGCTGCCCCAGGCCTCCCAGGTCCCACGTCACCACAGTCCTTCCACGCTGCCATTTTCTCAGGCAGGTGGCTCTGCCGGTGGGTGGCACACAGTCTCCCTGCCCTTCCAAGGGCCCTGCCTGGGCACTTGGCTGTCCCTCCCCTTCCCCCTCCAGCCCATCCTGGTGCCCAGTGACAGGAAGGGGGCCGAGAAGCCCGGCTGAGGTCACCAGGCCCAGTGCTGCCCCAGCCCCAGGCCCCTGGTCATCATGTCCTCCTTCGAGGACTCAAGTCCTCCCCGTCTGTAAAATGGGATGGCGCTGGGAGGCCTGCCGGCCACTGTCAGTCACTGTCACTCTGGGTAACTGCCACTTTCCAATCGTCTGGCCCAGCTTTAGCTCCGGTACAGAAGGGCCAGGCAGCTGGGCGTCAGCCCCTGCCCAGTGGCCTCTGTACCTTGTTCCTGTCCTCTGCCTTCCCTGTGACGTTGTGGCCCCGGGGTCCTGGCGGGGGGCTGGGTGCTGGCTGCGCCCTGGGCAGCTCCCCTGAGTTGGGATCTGGTGGAGCAGCCCCTGGCCCAGGCCACGCCTCGAGGGCTGCTGGGCCTGCCCGTCCTGGGTCAGCCTGGTACCTGTCATGGGGACGTGACTGGTGGCGGGGGGCAGGGGCTGGGAGCCGCTGTGATTCTGACAGACGTTCAGGACTCACCGACCACCAGGCGGACCCTTCTGGGGCCTTCTGGGGCTGTGCGGGTCGTTGGAGGGAAGTGGGCGCGCTCTTCGGGTCAGGGTTCTCTGGGCCGCTAGGTGGGAGCCCGGGCCTCACACATGTGAACAGAATGTTGGACCCTGCAGAAGCTCTGGGCTCCGTTTCTGTGGGGAGACGGGCCCGGGGAAGGTCCCCACAGCTGGGGGGAGCCCGAGGTATGTGGGTCGGCGACAGGTCTGGGGGCCCGGGACCCCTGTGCAGTGTGTCCCGGAAGCAGCTTGGAAGAGGGGTTCTGGGTTGGTCTCTCCCGCCTTGAAGCATGAAACTGCTGCATGAGTGGGCACCGGGCACCGGGGCGTCTGTTCCCGAGCCCCACCAGGAAGCCAGGGGATCGGATCTCGTGGTGCCTCTGTGACTGCACCTGCAGAAGGGAGCCCTCAGCCCAGGGCTGCTCAGGGGCGGGGGCTTCCCGGGCCACCAGCTTTGGGCGTCACTGTGTGCTACCCAGGGGATAATACCCTCCTCCTCGGCACAGTCTTCCTAGAAGTGTCTGCCCTGCCGTCCAGGTGCCACTGCGTGGGCCTCAGCATCTCTGCCTGTGGAGTGGGCTGGCCACCCCGGCCTCGACCCACCCATCTTCCTTGAGCCGAACCCTCCAGAGCGTTTAGTGCTCTCATCTGTCCCTGTCTCCCACCTGGGTGCCCCAGGTGCACCCTCTGGCCCTTCACAGATGAGGAGTCTGAGGTTCCAGGGTGGCTCCTGATGACCAGGAAAGAAAGAAGCGGCTGGGCTCGGCGCACTCCCCCGGATCTTGTGACCCGGAAACCCAGAGGAGCCCCTGGAAGCGCCGTCTCCATGTGTCAGGTGGCACGGTCATTTCGGGAGCACTATTAATATCTGCCTGGTGGGTGGGGCGCCCTGTGTGTTCACGGGGGCCTCGGGCCCGTGGGGGGTGGGGGTGGCGGGCAGCCAGATGTTTCTGCCCTGCCCAGAATCACTTCCCCAATTTCCTGCAAGCCCGAGGAGGCCGCGCTGGGTGCAGAGCTGACGGGAAGCGAAAGGGCCCTTGGCCCACGCGGGGCGGGGAAGCCCCTGCTGGTCAGGTGCATCCAGAGGCAGACCTGTGGCCAGGCAGAGCCGGAGAGGGCCCCGAGGTCCCCCCTGCTGTTCTGAACCCAGCACAGCCGGCCCCCTTCCTCGATGTCCGGCTTCCCTGCAGACCCCCAGCCTGGCCGTCAGTTCCCCACAGCCTGTTTGATCTCTGCGTCCCCCTGCGGCCTGGGCTCCTTCATGGGCACCTGGTCTGCCGTGGACACCTTGTGTCCCCAGTGTCAGCCCCAACACGCAGAAGTGCTCTGAAGAGACTGCAGAGAGGCAGTCTGTGGCCCTCCTGGCCCAGCCCTGCGGCCAGCAGTCACTGCGGCCGATGGCCCTCACTGGTCCCTGCCCCCTCCTGGGAGTTTCCAAAATGGGAAGAAACCCTCAGACTTGAAATCCCCAGGTCCCGGCTGGGCCTGCAGGCTGGACTCCTGGCCGGCACTGTAGGGACCCGGAGACCACAGTGCCAGCTTCCGTCCCTTGATCTCATGGACCCGACCCTCCACGGTAAACCCAGGGGCAGGCAGGAGGGGCTGCCGGGCCTGCCCCGCCCCCCACGCGTCCGCCCCCCAGCCATTCTATTCCTCGAGGGGTGTCCCCTGGCCACGTCCCTCAACCCGGTGGCCAGACACCAGGGACTCCTGCCTCAGTTTCCCTGAGGTAACGTGGGCACCAGGGTGTGGGCCTGACGTCCCTCCCACTGTGGTGTGGGCTGCCTGGGGCCTCGCCCTTGCGCCAGGTGCCCAGGTCAGGTGGCCACGGCGGAGGGGCTGCGCTGCCAACCTAGACTGGGTGCTGGGAAAGGTGGGGGCGCCCTCTCCTTCCTCTCTGGTGGGCACCCACAAACCCCGCGGCTGGCTTCGCGGCTCCCGTCTGGGTGGGTGGCGGGCAGGTGGGGAAGCCAGAGGGAGAAAGAAGGTCCCATGAAAACTGTCTGCCATGGCGTCCTGGCCTGGGGTCGGGGAAGGCCCCCTGGCGCGGGAGCTGGGTGCAGGGAAGGCCGCCCCGCGGAGGCCCCGTGGACAGGGGGTCTGGTCTGGTGGGTTTCACATCAGCACGTTTATTCTAAGAAGTGAGGCCCAGCCCCCAGCTACTCTGCTGTGCTCAGTGTCCCCTGGGTCTGCGGAGCTTCATGCCTGCCCTGGGGTCCTGGTCCTGACGCTGTCCGGGGTACCTGAGCATGGCCAGGTGGGGGCAGCTGAGTCAGATCTGATCGGGTCCACGTTTTCTCTGAGCATTTTCAGCCATTCTCTGCCCTGCGTGGGAAGCGCTCTTTGCTTTCTCGTCAGCCACGCGGAACGGTGTGAAAGGCACCTTGTTAAAGATCCCCCCTCTCCCACGGCCCGGCCTCCGCCCCAGGCCTCCCACCCTGGACATTTGCAAGCCGTCCTCCTGGGAGCTCTGACCTGGGACATTTGGGCTGCTTCTTGGTTTTTCCTGATTCTGGTGGCTGAAGGGGATCAGCCTCTGGGGCTAGAGCAGGCCCTGCCCGAATGTCCTCATTCCTGGGGTCCACCCTCCTGGCCAAGGCCTTGCCCCCAAGGCAGGGCCCCATGGACTTTGGAGCCTTCGGGGAACGGCAGGGGGGCTGAGCAGACACGGCGGGGGGGGGAGCAAAGGTTCTGTGGGGGCCCTGCGGTCTGCCGATTCTTTACAGCCTGCCCCCTCCTTTAGAGCCGCCCAGGCCCCTTGGAGGCTGGGAACTCGCACAGCTGCCCAGGTGGGGCCCCGCTGGGGACTGATTTGGCGCCATTCTGCTGGGCGACCTCAGGTTGCCGGCCCTGCACTAGCCTCGGTCACTTTGTGGGTTTTCTGCGAGTCTCAGGGGTCTGTCCCGGGACTTTCCTTCTGCACCCCGGGCCTGGGGGCCAGGGGGCTGGGGGCTTCCGAGCCAGGTCTGAGCCTGGGACTCCCTGGAGGCCCCTCCTGCAACAGCTGAGCCCCACCTCTGCCCACTGTGAGGTGGCTGAGGGGGTGGTCAGCCAGGCCAAGAACTTAAGTGACCTGAGCAGGACCTTCCTGCTTTCTGGGCCAGGGCTGTCTCCCCTGCCTGTCCTCCGGGCCACACCTGAGCTCTGGGCCTGCTTTCCAGCCCCCGCCTCCTCCCCATGCGGCCAGGGCAGGGGTGTCAGGAGAGAGGAGGCCCATTCGCTCTTCACGGGCCCTGTCTGAGTGTCTGAGTCCCTTATGCCAGTACCCAGAGGGAAACTTAAGCAGAGGAAGGGTCAGGCCCAGGAGGGGCCAGGAGATGGGCAGCCTGCCTCTGAGGAGTGGGAAGGAGGGAGCCTGGAGGTCTGAGACCTGCCTTCCAGACTGCGGCAATAGCTAGTGCAAAGGTCCTGCGGTAGGAGCAGGGGGGAGGCCAATGGGAGCTGGGAAGGGCCAGAGAACAGGAAAGGGCCCTGGGGCTGCTGAGTGGAGGAGGGTCTGAAGGGGGGAGGGGCCACTCAGTCTTACTCCTGTCCTCAGTGTCCTTCTGTGAAGCGGGTGGTGCTGGGGACACTGGTGGTAATTGTTGACCCACCCATGCCAAGAAGGAGGGAGAAAGCCACCCCAGGCAGGAGATGCCTGTGGGGACCATGTGGCCCAGAAGGAGCCAGGGAGGGAGGGCCACCCCATCCCCAGGACAGTAGAGACGGGCACCCTGCAGTCAGTGCACACCCCCAGTGGCCTCTGCCCGGCCCTCCAGGCTTTGAGCCTCCTGGGGCAGGGCAGGAGGGCCCAGGGTCACCTGCAGCCTAGAGCGGTCTAGGAGAGGCCCCGCTGCAGAGCCATGGGGCTCGTTTAGTGAGCATCCTGAGCACCCTGGCGTGCGGCCTGAGGCTGGACCCAGGGGAGCAGACAGAGGTCCCTGGTGTCCTGGGGAGGCACATGAGTTCCTCAGGGGCCAGGAAGGGGCTGTGCGCCCTGTGACACTCCTGCTGGACTTGGGAGGAGCAGGTGTGGGGGCAGCCGTGGGTGGAGGCTTGTCTCTGGGTCAGCAGCCTGGGGTGAGGCCCGCCAGGTCCAGCTGCAGCTTATCTCAGCCTCTGCCTGGAAGAGGCTCCAGCCCCTGCCCAGCCTCCCTCCAACGGGGCTGTGGGCTCTGGAGGGGCCTCCGCCAACTTCCGGCCTCTCCAGAGGGGCAGGTCCACCTCAGCCTAGGTGTCTGTCCGCTTGGCACTGTCGCCTCGTACCTTTCCCGGGGGCTGCTGGGCCCACGGGCCAGGAGGGTGCCCTGGACACTGTCCCCTGGGTCCCCACCAGCTGACCCAGGCGGACCTGCCCAGCAGGGGAGTGGAACTAGGGGCCAGAGCCCTATAAAGCTGGGGCAGCAGCCTTACTGCCCGCTTTGTTGACTGCCCACAGCAGCAACCTTTTGAAGAGGCCTCCCCCATGGGCAGCTAGGGGTCTGCATGTTCCCTTTATGGCCTTGGATCAATGCCCAGCTCCATGGGGGTCTGACTGCCCTGCCGCTGACCACTTGCCTACCAGGTGGCCTGGAGGCTGATGGCCCTGCCCCCTCCTGCACCCCCCCCCCAGCTGCTGCGCGCCTGAGGCTGTTTCCACGCCTGGGGTGTGAGGTCCATGGCTGTCCCCAAGCCCAGGGCAGGGGCTTGTGTTTTGGCCTTTGCAGTGCTGGGGGTGAGCCCAGGGCTCTGTGCGGGCCAGCTGGTGCTGTCCACGAGCCCTAAGCCACTGAATTTTTATGGCATGCTTTTCTTCAAGAAAAATGGGGAAACTGAGGAAGGGGGCTTTGCCTCTGTGGGGGCAGGCCCCCACCTGACTAGGAAGGGCCTCTAGTGTCCCGGGGCTGTGGTGGCAGATGACCACGACCTGGGGGCTCACGGCAGCAGGAATTTCTTTTTCCTCAGTTCAGGAGGCTGAAGTCAGGTCCAGTGCTGGGCGGGGCTGGGCGGCCTCCCAGGCTCCAGGGAGCCCTTCCTGCCTTGCCCAGCGCCGGGCTCCAGGGTCCTGGCCTGTGGCCCCTGTCAGGGCCATGGCAGGCCAGTGTGGCCCCACCGTAGGCAGTGACCTCTGGATAAGCTCCTTTTCGAAATAAAGCCCCACGAGGTTGCGGGGGCCGTGAGCTTTGGGGAGCACGGTGCCAGGTCCTCGGTGGCAGGCCTCAGGCCCCTCGGCCTCCGTGCATCTTGGCTCGGCTGGCAGTGTTGCAGCCGGAGAAGCCTGTCCACTTGGGTGTTCATGGGCCACTGCTGGGTTCTGGGCCCATCCGGACACTGGGCCAGGCAGACCGGACCCCAGACCCAGGACCAGCCCAGCTGATAGGCCCAGCCGCCCACGTGGACATGTGCATGTCCCCAGGATCCTCCCACTGTAGCCGGCCACATCTACCTGCAGGCCCCTCAGGCAGCTGCAGGGAAACGGGCCTCCCTGGCCACCATAAATCAGCACAGGAATGCGGGCCAGCCAGTCTGGCGCTGGCCGGGGTGGGGCGTAGACAAAGGCCCAGCTGCTGGCCCTCTGCTTGGCCTCCGCCACCCGGGGCAGAGGTCTGGGCTCGTGGCACCACCACCCTTTCCAGAAGGCCCCCCCCATCTCCATTATACAGATGGGGAAACTGAGGCCCAGAGAGGTGTAGGTTTGCAGAAGGGTGGCCAGGGATGTCCTGGGGACAGCACCGTTCTTTGGCCATGCTCTTGGGACCTGATGACAGATTATCCTCCCTGGGCCTAATTGGTGGTTTCAAGGCCCCCCGCAGTCCAGCCAGGCACATTCCCAAGCTGAATTTGAAGCCTGGTATTGGCTTCTGCCCCTCCTCAGCAAATTGGCCCCCTCGCACTGCACCTTCTAACCATGTCTGCCTACTGCCCCCGCAGAGCGCGGACCCCTGCCCACCCACAAAACCCCACCGGCTGGCCAGCGGGGCCAGGGACCCCATGTCCCGGAGGATCCCCCACGTTGGTTCCTCCCTGGCCGAAGCAGCAGGATGGAGCGGGAGGGTCTCTGGGCCAGCAGGCCCCGGCACTCCCAGGCTGTGCCCCTCGCCCGTGTGCAGGCCTCGGTTTCCCTGGCGCCAATCAGATGCCTCTGGGGAGCAGAGTGCACGGGGTGCCCAGGCCGCGGGAAGGGTCCCAGGCCGGGGTGTCTGGTGACCCCTGTGAGCTCTGGTGGTGCTGAAGGGACCTGGGGAATGGCAGGGGGACAGGGGACCTGACCCTGAATGCAGAGGAGAGATGGGGACGTGGGGGACGTCGATGAGGCCTGCAGGGTGCTGCGGCAGGGCTGTGGGGGGATTCCCGCTTCCAGCCCCAGCTGAGCTGGGGCCGCCTGCTCATGTGCGTCCCCCTCCTGGAACCAGGGCCCCCAGCTGTCTAGGACAGCCCTGCAGGGGGACGTGGTCCCTCTCCTGTTCTCCGGCGCCCACTAGCCCGCCCCCTCTGCCCTTGCAGCTCTATGAACTGGACGGGGACCCCAAGAGGAAGGAGTTCCTGGACGACTTGTTCACCTTTATGCAGAAGCGAGGTGAGTCCCCGCCCGGGCCCTTGAGAGTGCAGGTGGCCCCCCCGGGCTCTCAGCTGGGACCCAGGAGGGGCCTGATGGCAGAGGCAGGCCCGGCCCTGGGGTCTGGCCGGGAAGCAGCAGGCATGATAAAGCCTGCGTCTCCCTCACACCCCTGGTACTGGCCCAAGTGCCTCTGCAGCCGTGTCCCCTGATCCTCCTGGGTGGACACCCACCTGCGAAGGGCTTCATGACCTCAGCCCTGAGAACAGGGGGGTGACGAGATGGGAGGGCCAGCCACGGGCAGTTCTGGACGGGTGTCCCGGTGGGGAGGCAGAGACCCTGACCAGAGGCAGGTGGCTCCTCAGCTCCAGGCTCAGGCCTGGGGACAGGAGAGGGGGACTGAGTGTCTCCAGCACTGGCCTCCACAGCCGGACCCTCAGCCTAAAGTGGCCAGTGGGCAGGCAGAACCTGCTCTCGCCCCCTGAGCCCTGGTCAGCTGAATGGGGTCCTGCCACAGGGTGGGGCTGGCTCTCGCAAGTCTCCTGGACCCCTGGACAGCCCCTGCTTTTCAGGGGAAGAAAGGCCCAGAGAGTTCCGCCGGCTCCCAGTTCAGGGCTGTTGCCCAGCGCTGGCTTTGTGTGGGCCTCTGCCGGCTTCTGTAAACACAGGCCACCAGGCCCTGCCACCGGAAGGGCAGGGGAAGGGGGGGCCGCAGCCTCAGACCTCACTGCCCAGCAGCCTTGGGTTAACCCCTCCTGTGCCGGCTGGGAACTCAGGGTGGTTCCCGGGGCGGGAGCCCTGTGCGTTATCTGAGGCCAGCTTTGCCGTCTCTGGCCAGAGAGATGGCCCCTGCGTCGTTATCACCCCGTTCCCACCTGCCTGTGCCCCACCCCCACACCCCAGGGGCTCGGGTCCCCCAGACCCAGAACCGCCACTCTGCCCCAGCCCTAGTGCCCATCCCCAGTGCCCAGGCAGACTTGTCCCCCACTCTGCACCCTGGACAGCGCGACCTGGATCTCCCGCCCCTTCTTTACTCCAATCAGAGCAAGAATATTTATTTTCCTGCATCAGAAAGGAAAAACCTCCAACAGAATTTCTCCCAGAATTTACTGGGGACTGAAAGGGAGGGGAGGAGTCCTGTCTGCACCCTGCCGCCTCCCTGGCCTGCCGCCCGTCCCCGCCCTCCGAGTCTCTGCTGGGCCTCCGCGGTGCTCCTCGGCGGAGACGAGGGTGGCCTCGCGGTGCCTGGTGTGGCTTCCTTGCTTGGCCCGTGAGGCCCTGAGCAGGGCCGGGCTGAGCAGGGCAGCTGGGTCTCGGCTTGTCCTCTTACCTCCCTTTTGGGCTGAAAAATGGAATTTGGGTGCCATGGTGCCTCTAAGGCTCACCCTCCTCCACCAGCCAGGTGCCCCCATCCCACTTTTTTTTTTTTTTTCCTATATTTCTGGTTGTCAGTGGGTTTTAATTTTTATGTGGTGCTGAGGATGGAACCCAGTGCTTCACACGTGGTACGCAAGGGCTCGACCACTGAGCCCCAGCCCTTTTTAAAATTTTTAAATTCTGAGACAGGGTCTCATTAAGTTGCTCAGGCTGGCCTCAGAGTTGGGGACCTTCTGCCTCAGCCTCCTGAGTTGCTGGACAGCAGACGTGTCCCACGATGTGCAGCGCCACTGGGAGTTTGCCACTTGGAAAGGCCTGGGAAATGCTGGGCCCAGGAGACAGAGTGCTAGTGTGTGCCCAGGGTGGGTGGGCTGGCCCCTGACTCAAAGGGGGTCATGCCCTGCAGTGGGGCTGCTGGTCACTGAGTCCCTGCTGGGTGCTCGGCTGAGTGACCCCGTAAGGCAGGACAGCCAACAGGCCCCAGCAGATGACCTCTCCCCAGCCCAGTTCCAGAGGTACGTGTGATCTAAGGGGCTTTGCCTGCCCGGGGGCTGGGGGCAAGCCAGGCTTGAGCAGCCAGGTGGGCGCAGGGCAGCAGGGGCCAGTCTGCAGCAGGCTGTGGGCAGAGGAGGTTGGGGCAGGCAGTGGGTGCAGATGGACCCTCCCTGGGCTTGCCCCCTCTTCCTCCTCTGCACGCAGACGGGGCTGGCTAGCCTCCCTCACCCACCACCTCACCTGCAGCTCTGCCATCTGCCAGATGGGAGGGCCCCTGGGGACCCAGGCCCAGTTATTATAGCTGGAGATGAGTCTGCGGCCCTCACACGTCCCCCAGGTTGGCCTGTGGCCTCAGGAGATCAGTGCTGCCCCAGAGCCCGGTTACTCCAGAGCCGAGGCTCAGTCTCCTGTGCTGCAGGGGTCTCGCCAGAGGCGACAGTCCCTAGGGGACCTGGGGCCAGGTCAGCGACCTGTGTGGCCGTTGGGACTGGGGTGCTCCTGGCCTGGAGCCGCGAGGGTGCCTGGCCCCTGGTGCCCGGGGTGTGACCGTGCCGCCCAGCTCACCACGCGCCCACCTACAGGCACGCCGGTGAACCGCATCCCCATCATGGCCAAGCAGGTGCTGGACCTGTTCATGCTGTACGTGCTGGTCACGGAGAAGGGCGGCCTCGTGGAGGTCATCAACAAGAAGCTGTGGCGCGAGATCACCAAGGGCCTCAACCTGCCCACCTCCATCACCAGTGCCGCCTTCACCCTGCGGACCCAGTGAGTGGGCTGACCTGCGCGGGGGGGCCTGTGGGCAGCCATCCCAGGGCCACGGGGGCCTTGGACGGAGGTGCCACCCTGTCCCCTGCCCACAGGTACATGAAGTACCTGTACCCCTACGAGTGCGAGAGGCGGGGCCTCAGCAGCCCCAGCGAGCTCCAAGCCGCCATCGACAGCAACCGCAGAGAGGGCCGGCGCCAGAGCTTCGGGGGCTCGCTCTTCACCTACTCTCCGGGCGGGGCCCACAGCACGCTGTCCTCGCCCAAGCTGCCCGTGCCCTCCCTGGGCCTGGCGGCCAGCACCAATGGCAGCTCCATCACCCCGGCCCCCAAGATCAAGAAAGGTAGGGGCCACCTGGGGCTCTATCCAGCTTCACCTGGGGGTCTCTGCTCCCTGGATAGCCGTGACGAACCCCAACACGGACCCGGAAGAGGGCTGCTGTCCCCACGTGCTGCGCCCAGGGCAGACCCACACCCAGCCCACGGACGTCTCTAGTCAGTCCTGACCTCCCAGTTCTTTGCCAAAGCAGACATTACACATCGAGCACGATTTTCTCATCTCTGCCCACGGCAGACATTACCAACAGAGCGTGCTCCTCCTGGTCCACGCCGAGGCGGACGCTGAGCACGCACACCCCTCGTCAGGGCAGCCTTGGGACTTGCCCGTGACAGACATTACTAGGTGATCACTATATTTTTTCCCTCTGAGCTTTGGAGTCCCTCTCGACACGGTCCCAGCAGACATATGCAAAGGGACGTGTCATCCGTCACCTTGACCCTTAAACCGTCTGGGAAGCTGTTGTTAGATGCCCCTGGGCAGGTCACTGTCCCTTTCTGAGCTGGCTTTCCTCATGTGGAAAGAAAGGGAAATGATCTTTGTGGGGTCAGGAGCGTGTGGTGTGCAAGGGCTTGGTACAGCAGGCGAGGCGCACGGGCCTGAGGCTGAGCCCTCCCCATTATGCAGACCCCAGCCACGGCTTCTCCCCTGCTGAGCCTCCGAGTCCTTCCTCACGCCTGCCCCGGGGCCTCGGGACCCCGTCAGTTCCCGTTTCCCACCTGCCACACAGGCTGGGGACCCTTTCCTCCCAGGGTCGTCCTCACAGCCCGAGAGTGAGGCTGGGCTGACCCCAGCTCATGACCCTCGCGGCCTCTGGGGGTCCCAGCGATACCCACGATGGCTGCTGAGCGCCATGTCAAGGCCCCATGCCTGAGGTCAGGGAGACAAAGGCCAGGCAAAGATGGCGGTTCTGACCCGGGAGCCCCTGGTACAGCAGTAGGTCTGCAGACACGGGGGAAGAGGGGCAGGGCGCTCCTGGGAAGGCAGCGTCTGCGTTGAGACCAGAGATTTCTGAGGCAGAAAGCACAGTGTCACCAAGGTCCAGAGTGGAGAGCCAGCAAGTAGAGGCAGCGCCAGGTGGAGACTTGGAAAGACACGTTCAGGGAGAAGATGCCAAGGGTCAGAGTGGCACCCTTGTGTGGGAAGAGGGGAATGTTTGCCAGCCGGTTCTGGAGCCGGGCTGCGCCTGGACTGCCAGCCGAGCCCTCACGGGCTCTGCGGCTTTGGGAGAGCTTCTGTCCGTGGACGTTGGAAGGTGCTTGGGACACTGGGGAGCCCCTGCCCTTTGTTCATGGTCAGCTAGGAGTGCAGGGCAGCTGCTGGCATTGGAGCCGGCAGCCCACTGTCCCGGCGCAGGGGACCTGCCGACAGTGGCCCTCTGGCGTCTGTCTTCCTGGGGAGGCTGAGCACCTCCTCTGTGAGGTGTCTGTCCACACCCTGCCTGGGTGGAGCGCGAGGCAGGCCCAGGTCCTTCTGACCACCGGCTCCTCTCCTCTCTGTCTAGAGGAGGACTTGGCCATCCCCATCACGGTCCCTGGCCGCCTGCCCGTGTCCCTGGCGGGCCACCCAGTGGTGGCTGCCCAGGCCGCCGCAGTGCAGGCCGCGGCAGCCCAGGCCGCCGTGGCAGCCCAGGCCGCTGCTCTGGAGCAGCTTCGGGAGAAGCTGGAATCTGGGGAGCCCCCTGAGAAGAAGATGGCCCTGGTGACTGATGAGCAGCAGCGGCTCATGCAGCGAGCACTGCAGCAGAACTTCCTGGCCATGACGGCGCAGCTGCCCATGAGCATCCGGATCAACAGCCAAGGTACCAACCCAGCACCCAGACCTCTGAGCCAAGGCCCGCAGAGTGTCGGCAAGTCCCTAAGAAAAAGGCCACGGGACCGGTGGGGGAGGGGCAGCTAGACAGTGAAGTCCCGTGAAACGCTGCTGGCTTCCTTCTCACTGGGGATCTGTGACACAGAGATGTCACCACCTGGCAGAGTCGATTCCTATCATTGACCAGGATGTGGGGACATGGCCCCCTTGGTCCTGCTGGTGCGAGTGTGAAAAGGTGACTGACTATTTGGCAATCCCTTCTACAATAGAACATGTCCTTGCCCCGTGACCCAGAGCTGCCTGCTGGTATCCAGAGCAGGGACTTGTGCAAGTGCACAAGCAGCTGCCCAGCGTGACAAGACGGCTCCTGGGCTTGCGGGCTCAGGCCCTGCTCACGCCTGCCCGCGTCCCCTGCAGACTTTGAACCCTTTGTGGATGACTTATAACACCTAATACAATGTAAATGCTGGGTATGTAGTTGTTACACTGTATTGTTCGGAGTCTGTCCAGGCATGATTTTTTTTCTAGCGCTGGAGATGGAATCCAGGGACACTCTTAATTACTGAGCTATGCCACAGCCCTTTGGGGGAAAAAAAAAATTATTTTGAGACAGGGTCTCACTAAATTGCAGAAGTTGGCCTTGAGCATCCTCCTGCCTCAGCCTCCCAAGGGCCTGGCTCCAGTGTGCTGTTCTTCCCACTGTTTTCCATGCACAGTTGTTGGGTCTGCAGGTGCAGAACCTGAGGAGACACAGGGCCAAGGACATGTCAGGGTGTGTGTTGTGGTCACCCTAAAGTGAGCCGATTGGATCTTCTGGTGTCTCCTAAGATTCAGAGTCATGGAAAAAGCTAACTGTGGACAGTTCTTACCTTTTTGTTTCTGCTTGACAAATGCAGTCGTATTGGTAGCTTAAGTGTGGCACACACAGCCCTGAGGAGCTCGAGGGGGGCTGGGGCGGACGCTGCCCACGTCCTTGTGGTCATCCTGATAGGTTTCTTCTCCCCACAGCCTCTGAGAGTCGCCAGGACTCGGCTGTGAACCTGACTGGCTCCAATGGCAGCAACAGCATTAGCATGTCGGTGGAGATCAACGGCATCATGTACACAGGTGAGTCCCCGGCCGTGGGCACCCCAGGTGGGCCCAGTGCCTCAGCTGTGGGGGGGTGGTACAGGCAGGGTCTTCCCAAGGGAGGCCCCAGTGTGGTGCCCTCTTTCTTTGAGATGGGGGTCCCACTTTGTTGGGTCTCAGACTCCTGGGCTCGGGTGGTCTTCCGGCCTCAGCCTCCTGGCGGCTGCACAGGGTGCTTCCCACCACACCCACCAATCTCCTCTTTATTTCCTTTTTCCTTTTGGTGCTGGAATGGGAACCCAGGGCCTCCCGTGGGGGCGCTAAGCACTGGGCTGCACCCCCAGCCCCGAAGGCAGGCCCAGGAGGCCATGGGGCTGGGGGCAGCTGTGGGGAGCTGCAGGGCGGGGCTCTGGCGGGGTCCAGAGCACCCCAGAGAGGGGGGAGAAGCTTACACTCCGCCGGGTCAGAGCGCGGAGGTGGCCCGTCCTGCATGATCTCTCTTTCCGTCCCGTCCCGTGTCAGGAGTCCTGTTTGCCCAGCCGCCGGCCCCCACGCCACCCTCGGCTCCCAGTAAGG
>NW_025999863.1:478585-492200 GCF_001458135.2 Marmota marmota marmota
CGGGACCAGCGGCGGCACCGGCGGCCCAGGGCCGGGCCTGTAGGACGGCCCGGGCCCCCCACCTCTACTCAGATACCTCCGCTGCCTTAGCCGCCCCTGCCGCCACCAGTGCCGCCACCACCTACGGAGCACGCCCTGCGCCGGGGGCCCTGCGCACCAGGAGGGTGCGCGGTGCGCAGGAGGGTGAGGCCCCCAGGAAGCCAGCCGACGCCAAAAAGGAAAGAAAATATATACATATATAAATATATATATATATATATATAGCAAATTTAATAAAACAGGGAGCGCGGGGAACACTGGGAAGTCTCAGGTTTCAGACACCGAGAGGAACCGTCAGGACCACGAGGAGCCAGCCCCGGCGCCGGGGCGCGCAGTGCGCTCCGCTCCCTCGCCAGCCTGCGCCCCGCGCGGAGCGGGACCCCTGAGCCACAGCCACTGAATTTGTTTTTTCCTGATGCTTTGGAAACTTACTTTCTTTCTTTAAAAAAAAAAAAAATAGCGATGTTCAAATTCTATAGGTTTTTAAAAGGTTTCCGGGTTTGTTTGTAAATACTCTATTTTATTCTTGGGGAGGGGGGTCAAACTTTAGGAAAAGGAATATCTATATATCTATATATCTATATATTTGTGTTCATTCAGGGAAACGGACTTGAAAGCAAACACACCAACCCGGTAATAACTGTATTCTCCCGGGGACGTGCGGGCTCCCGCCCCATCCCGTGGCCACGGACCGCTGGCCCGGCCACTCCGGTGCGAGCGGCTGGCAGGCCGGCGCATGCGCCGTTCGTGGGCCCACTTGGGGTTCCCGGGACGCCCTCTCTGGTGCTGGCTCCAGCTGCCGGGCCTCAATTCAGGGACCTGGAAATCTTAACCAGGAAGTAGAAAGGGCCTGGAGCTTGGGAGGGGACTTCACGGTGGCAGCCCCCAGGCTTCTGACTCAGGGACGAATATGCTGGACTCTCTTGCCTAAAAGGGCTATTTTGGGGACTATCAATGTGGGGGAATGGGGTGCAGCCGGGCCTAGCTCAGGGTGAGGATTTTGGGGCCACGGATCCCCAGCACCCCACCCCCACATTCTCATCTCTTTTCCTTTGTCTTCTCTTCACCCCGTTTGCAAGGGGCTGGGGCTCCCCGTGGTTTTACAGGGACAGTAAATAGAGGCCACGAAGGACCGTAGTCCACCCAGGTCAGTAGGTGTCCTCCATGCCGGGCAGAACTGGGCTTCATTTCTGCCACAGCCACTGGGGCAGAAACTCCGTCCCCAACCTGGGTTCAGGGAATGCCCCTGGGCCGAGCTCAGCTCCCGTTGTCCCTGGAGCCTGCGGTGGCTCCGGCTAGGCCCAGGTGAGCCTGGGAGCGCTAATTGGGCCCAGGGCACCTGGCCTGCTGGGCCCCCAGACCTCAGGCAGGCTCCTGGCCTGGCAGAGTCCTTTCCTGTCTTTGAGAGGGAGGGAATCCTTTTCTTCTTCCTAGGTCTCAGGGCCATCGACAGGCCCCCCTCCCAGGAGGGGTGGGGCCCTCCAGAGCTCTTCTTGGCTTTTCTTCTGGAAGGTTCTGCCTGCCCCATCTTGGGGGCAGGCATCTTAGCAGCACAATCATTCCTGGGAGTGGGGGTCTTTTTGTCCCAAGACTCAATCTTGCCCCCTCTCCGAGAACCATCTGGACTCTGTCCAAAATCTGCTCCTTCAGCCTCCTGGCCGCAACTCTGCAGCCAGCTGCCTTGGGGGCTGCAGCCCCTTGTCCTGTACGAGGGCCCCGTGTGGGGACTGTCCACTGCACATTTCTTTCTACCTCAGGTCTGACTTTTGATGCCAAAAACTGGCCCAGTGGCCACCCAGGTACTCAGTGCGCGGGGCCAGGGCCACCTCCACCTGCCCCCCTCAGATGGAGTTTTTTCTTAGGTGACGCGTATGTGGAGTGCTTGTGGGGACCCACTTCGGGGTGTGTGGCGGGCCAGCTTTGCACCAGGACTGGATCCTGACTCAGGGACCTGGCCTGCTGGCTGCTCGATGCTTATAGGACCCTGGAGCCCTGGCAGCCATGAATGGGAGTCTCTGGAACCCTGTGTCCCAACAGGCAGGAGCTGTGGGCCCTGAGTGGCCTGCCTGTCTCCTGGTCAGTCTGCTGGTAGGGGTTCTAAGGAGTGTCTTTCTGGGGCACAGCTCAGCACCCCATTATGCCAACATATGGAAGGGGTGACCTGCCAGGCCCAGGGGACTTGGGTGTGTGTACTGTCCACTGGCACCTTGGGTCTTGGGTGGGCACAGCCGGCAGGCTCCCAAACCCTGCAGGGGCTAGCAGGGTCCTGGAAGTGAGTGGGGCCCTGGGCGGGGCTGTCCCCCTGTCCACTGTGGGCGAGGTTGGGGGGCATGGGGCCTCCAGGCGGTGTTTAGAGTTGTGGTCCTACAGTCACATCTTTCTCTGACCATTTGGCCCACCTTCCTTCATTGCTTTCCGTTGAATTTTGGCTTTTGCGTTTTTTCTTGGCAAACACAAGCTCAGCCTTTCATCTCGAAGGTCAAAGTTTCAGTTTCTCGGGGGCTTGTCAGATGGCGTGCAGATCACGCCCAAACTCAGGTAAAGGGGAAAAAACTTAAAAAAAAAAAAAAAGTATAAACTGCTGTCTACCTCTGGCTGGGCCCCTGTCACACTGCAGCCAGGGCAGGGTGACCTGCATCAATCTCAGTTTTTGCAGAACATTCAGGTATTAAAAGGAAAAAAAAAAAAGGCAAAAGACAAAAAGACCCCCCAAAAAAGTGTGATTTTGAAATTTAAAAGAACACTGAAAGTTTACATTTTATAACATTATTATGCAGATTGTATTTAAACTTCAGAAATATTTAAGACAATTGTAACCATGTAAAGCTGATGAGATATTAAAACAAGACAAACTCTTCTGACTTTAACAGAAAAATGTCTCCTGTGCTGTTTTTTGGGGAGCAGCACCCTTGGCCAGGCCACATGGGGTGGGCCGTCCTAGGGCGGGCAGTCTAGCCGCATCCACCTTGAGTCTCAGGTTGGTGCCAGCAGGTAGAAGGTGCCTGCTAAAGGGGAGTCCTGAACTGGGGCCTGTACCCCAGGGGCCCTGGGCCATGACAGGTGTTTGGCATCTCCCCTGGGTAGGTGCAGGCCACAGACGCTGCTCAGCCCCCCCCAGGCCCAGGACCCCATTCAGGCCCACACGTCCACTGTGCTGAGGGGCCCCTGGTTTAAGCCATGGCTCAGAGGTGACTCCCTGGCCTTCCCCTGAGCTTTCATCGGGTCAGCAGGGTGCAGGGCCGGCCATAGCTTCTGGCCCCCAGCCCCAAGAGGCTCCCTGCCTGGGGGGTGCTGGGTGACCCTGGGTCATGTGACCGGCGCCATGCGGCAGGCGCCCTGCTTGCTGACTGGAGCCACTGTCCTGGCGTTCTCAGGTCTGAAAATCTCCTTTTCGTCCTGTGTGACCCAGGCACCTACAGCCCGCTCCCGCGACTCACCCACCAGGACGTCATCTGGGTCCCCTGGGCGAGGGCACGTGACTCCTGCCCCTGCCCTCGGGGACAGCCCAGCAGAAGCCGGCTGACACAGCTGGGGCTCCCTGCTCCCTGGGCCTCCCCTGGGGTTGGCTTTCCCTCAAAGGGCTCATTGCCAGCCTGACCCCAGGGTCCTGCTGGAGACCAGGCCTCGGGGTCCAGGTACAGCAGGTGTGGCCTCCAGGGAGCAGCACCCTGGGAACCAGATGAAAGAGGTGCCCGGCTGACCTCCCTGTTCACACTCAAGGGCAGCATGGCTAGGTGGGCAGGCGCAGACTGGCCACCTGGTTCCCCTGCCCCAAAGTTCTGGCCAGGGCTGGCCTGGGCTGCTCCCTCTCCAGGCTGCCTGTTGGAGAGAAAAACAACTCCCTCTCTACCCCCAGAGCCCTGGCTCCCGGGTCACCTGAGGCCCTGTATCCAAAGCCTGCTAAAGAGAAACATACCCCTGCCACAAATCCATCTGCCACCACTCCCAGAAGAGGTTGGCCCATCAGTCCCTGGACCCCCAGGGAGATAAGGACAGGGATCAAAAACAAAAGGCCCCTCTCCAGCAAAGTGGACGGTCCAGTCCTACAGCTTCATTCCTCAGCCAGGTGCCTCAGGGAGGGAGCTGAGGGGCCCTGAGGCCACACAGCCCTGGGGACACAGCCAGGATCCAGCCCCCATCCTCCCCAGCCCACATGGGTCAGCAGAGGCCAGGGGCTGGCTTGGTCTCAAGGAGGGGGTGGTGACTGAGTCACCTGTCCTCCCTCTGCCCTCAGTGTGGACCAAGGGCTGCCCTGAGGACAGCTGGACCTTGCTGGTGTGGCCTGCGGTCAGGGTGGGGGCGGGCCAGAGGGAGGGTGTGGGTCTCAGCTCCAGTTTCCTGGGAGGCTGCCCCACCCCCACACACTCCCAGCCTCAGATGGAGGACAGGCGCCCAGCTGGCACCAAGACCGAGTCACTGGGTGGTCTGGGGACGCCCCCAAGTGTGGCTTTTATCCAGCAGCTCTGACAACTGGTCAGTCCTCATTCCAGGAGCCAGGCTGGGGGTGGGGTGACCTCTGACCCTGCAAGGCAGTCCAGCCAGCAGGTCCCCGGAGGGGAGAAGGGAGGGCCACACTTGCCTGGCCTGTGAGGGGGATGACCGCAGTCCAGCTGCCCAGCCTGCCCTGCCAGACCATCTACCACAAGGGCCTCTTTGGGGCTCGGAGTCCACACACCTCTTCCCGACACCCACAGGGCCTGTCTAAGATCCTGGAACCCAGGAACTCAGAGGCTTCCGGTTCAGACTTCCCTGGGGACGCGGCCAGGGTGCATCCTAGCCCTCACAGAACCCTCTCAGCAGCACCCCAAGAACAACAGCACCCCTACACACAGGAGGGGATCTGAGGCCCAGAGCCAAGCAGTGACCTGCCCCAGGTACAAAGGAGGCAAAATCAGCCCGGGTCTCCCTCCAGCTGGTGTTTGAACATGAAGTCAGCCCTGGAGGTGACTCGGCCCCTGCTGTGCTGTGGGACCCCGGCACCAGGGAGCCTCATCCCGGCCTCTGACTTCTCTTTCTTATTTATCTTCCTGGTTTCTTACAGTGACTAAGAAGGCAGGGAGGAGGCCTGGGCAAAAACACCATGGTGGCGCGCTTGTCATCCCCACCTCTCCCAGGAGGCAGGGGGGCGGCAAGTTCAGGGCCAGCCTCCCCAACTGAGCAAGGCCCTGTCTTAGAAAATTACAAGGCCTGGTCGCAGCTCAGAGGTAGGGCGCCCCTGGGCTCAAGCCCCCGCAAACACCCCACCACATTCTGGGAAGGGGACCGGAGCCGCTCCTGGGGCCGGACTCGCTCAGGACAAAATGCAGCCAAGCTGCACCACGAGGCCTTCTCGCCCAGCGACCGCCCGTCGCCCGCCCGTCGCGCTCGCCGGGCTCGCCGCTGAAGGTCGCCCCGGACCCCGCCAGGTGCGCCGCCCCCGCTCCCGCCGCGGTTCTCCGCGCCCTCGCGCTCCCGCGGCGACCGTCCCGTGGCNGGGGGGGGGGGGGGGGGGGGGGGGGGGGGGGGGGGGGGGGGGGGGGGGGGGGGGGGGGGGGGGGGGGGGGGGGGGGGGGGGGGGGGGGGGGGGGGGGGGGGGGGGGGGGGGGGGGGGGGGGGGGGGGGGGGGGGGGGGGGGGGGGGGGGGGGGGGGGGGGGGGGGGGGGGGGGGGGGGGGGGGGGGGGGGGGGGGGGGGGGGGGGGGGGGGGGGGGGGGGGGGGGGGGGGGGGGGGGGGGGGGGGGGGGGGGGGGGGGGGGGGGGGGGGGGGGGGGGGGGGGGGGGGGGGGGGGGGGGGGGGGGGGGGGGGGGGGGGGGGGGGGGGGGGGGGGGGGGGGGGGGGGGGGGGGGGGGGGGGGGGGGGGGGGGGGGGGGGGGGGGGGGGGGGGGGGGGGGGGGGGGGGGGGGGGGGGGGGGGGGGGGGGGGGGGGGGGGGGGGGGGGGGGGGGGGGGGGGGGGGGGGGGGGGGGGGGGGGGGGGGGGGGGGGGGGGGGGGGGGGGGGGGGGGGGGGGGGGGGGGGGGGGGGGGGGGGGGGGGGGGGGGGGGGGGGGGGGGGGGGGGGGGGGGGGGGGGGGGGGGGGGGGGGGGGGGGGGGGGGGGGGGGGGGGGGGGGGGGGGGGGGGGGGGGGGGGGGGGGGGGGGGGGGGGGGGGGGGGGGGGGGGGGGGGGGGGGGGGGGGGGGGGGGGGGGGGGGGGGGGGGGGGGGGGGGGGGGGGGGGGGGGGGGGGGGGGGGGGGGGGGGGGGGGGGGGGGGGGGGGGGGGGGGGGGGGGGGGGGGGGGGGGGGGGGGGGGGGGGGGGGGGGGGGGGGGGGGGGGGGGGGGGGGGGGGGGGGGGGGGGGGGGGGGGGGGGGGGGGGGGGGGGGGGGGGGGGGGGGGGGGGGGGGGGGGGGGGGGGGGGGGGGGGGGGGGGGGGGGGGGGGGGGGGGGGGGGGGGGGGGGGGGGGGGGGGGGGGGGGGGGGGGGGGGGGGGGGGGGGGGGGGGGGGGGGGGGGGGGGGGGGGGGGGGGGGGGGGGGGGGGGGGGGGGGGGGGGGGGGGGGGGGGGGGGGGGGGGGGGGGGGGGGGGGGGGGGGGGGGGGGGGGGGGGGGGGGGGGGGGGGGGGGGGGGGGGGGGGGGGGGGGGGGGGGGGGGGGGGGGGGGGGGGGGGGGGGGGGGGGGGGGGGGGGGGGGGGGGGGGGGGGGGGGGGGGGGGGGGGGGGGGGGGGGGGGGGGGGGGGGGGGGGGGGGGGGGGGGGGGGGGGGGGGGGGGGGGGGGGGGGGGGGGGGGGGGGGGGGGGGGGGGGGGGGGGGGGGGGGGGGGGGGGGGGGGGGGGGGGGGGGGGGGGGGGGGGGGGGGGGGGGGGGGGGGGGGGGGGGGGGGGGGGGGGGGGGGGGGGGGGGGGGGGGGGGGGGGGGGGGGGGGGGGGGGGGGGGGGGGGGGGGGGGGGGGGGGGGGGGGGGGGGGGGGGGGGGGGGGGGGGGGGGGGGGGGGGGGGGGGGGGGGGGGGGGGGGGGGGGGGGGGGGGGGGGGGGGGGGGGGGGGGGGGGGGGGGGGGGGGGGGGGGGGGGGGGGGGGGGGGGGGGGGGGGGGGGGGGGGGGGGGGGGGGGGGGGGGGGGGGGGGGGGGGGGGGGGGGGGGGGGGGGGGGGGGGGGGGGGGGGGGGGGGGGGGGGGGGGGGGGGGGGGGGGGGGGGGGGGGGGGGGGGGGGGGGGGGGGGGGGGGGGGGGGGGGGGGGGGGGGGGGGGGGGGGGGGGGGGGGGGGGGGGGGGGGGGGGGGGGGGGGGGGGGGGGGGGGGGGGGGGGGGGGGGGGGGGGGGGGGGGGGGGGGGGGGGGGGGGGGGGGGGGGGGGGGGGGGGGGGGGGGGGGGGGGGGGGGGGGGGGGGGGGGGGGGGGGGGGGGGGGGGGGGGGGGGGGGGGGGGGGGGGGGGGGGGGGGGGGGGGGGGGGGGGGGGGGGGGGGGGGGGGGGGGGGGGGGGGGGGGGGGGGGGGGGGGGGGGGGGGGGGGGGGGGGGGGGGGGGGGGGGGGGGGGGGGGGGGGGGGGGGGGGGGGGGGGGGGGGGGGGGGGGGGGGGGGGGGGGGGGGGGGGGGGGGGGGGGGGGGGGGGGGGGGGGGGGGGGGGGGGGGGGGGGGGGGGGGGGGGGGGGGGGGGGGGGGGGGGGGGGGGGGGGGGGGGGGGGGGGGGGGGGGGGGGGGGGGGGGGGGGGGGGGGGGGGGGGGGGGGGGGGGGGGGGGGGGGGGGGGGGGGGGGGGGGGGGGGGGGGGGGGGGGGGGGGGGGGGGGGGGGGGGGGGGGGGGGGGGGGGGGGGGGGGGGGGGGGGGGGGGGGGGGGGGGGGGGGGGGGGGGGGGGGGGGGGGGGGGGGGGGGGGGGGGGGGGGGGGGGGGGGGGGGGGGGGGGGGGGGGGGGGGGGGGGGGGGGGGGGGGGGGGGGGGGGGGGGGGGGGGGGGGGGGGGGGGGGGGGGGGGGGGGGGGGGGGGGGGGGGGGGGGGGGGGGGGGGGGGGGGGGGGGGGGGGGGGGGGGGGGGGGGGGGGGGGGGGGGGGGGGGGGGGGGGGGGGGGGGGGGGGGGGGGGGGGGGGGGGGGGGGGGGGGGGGGGGGGGGGGGGGGGGGGGGGGGGGGGGGGGGGGGGGGGGGGGGGGGGGGGGGGGGGGGGGGGGGGGGGGGGGGGGGGGGGGGGGGGGGGGGGGGGGGGGGGGGGGGGGGGGGGGGGGGGGGGGGGGGGGGGGGGGGGGGGGGGGGGGGGGGGGGGGGGGGGGGGGGGGGGGGGGGGGGGGGGGGGGGGGGGGGGGGGGGGGGGGGGGGGGGGGGGGGGGGGGGGGGGGGGGGGGGGGGGGGGGGGGGGGGGGGGGGGGGGGGGGGGGGGGGGGGGGGGGGGGGGGGGGGGGGGGGGGGGGGGGGGGGGGGGGGGGGGGGGGGGGGGGGGGGGGGGGGGGGGGGGGGGGGGGGGGGGGGGGGGGGGGGGGGGGGGGGGGGGGGGGGGGGGGGGGGGGGGGGGGGGGGGGGGGGGGGGGGGGGGGGGGGGGGGGGGGGGGGGGGGGGGGGGGGGGGGGGGGGGGGGGGGGGGGGGGGGGGGGGGGGGGGGGGGGGGGGGGGGGGGGGGGGGGGGGGGGGGGGGGGGGGGGGGGGGGGGGGGGGGGGGGGGGGGGGGGGGGGGGGGGGGGGGGGGGGGGGGGGGGGGGGGGGGGGGGGGGGGGGGGGGGGGGGGGGGGGGGGGGGGGGGGGGGGGGGGGGGGGGGGGGGGGGGGGGGGGGGGGGGGGGGGGGGGGGGGGGGGGGGGGGGGGGGGGGGGGGGGGGGGGGGGGGGGGGGGGGGGGGGGGGGGGGGGGGGGGGGGGGGGGGGGGGGGGGGGGGGGGGGGGGGGGGGGGGGGGGGGGGGGGGGGGGGGGGGGGGGGGGGGGGGGGGGGGGGGGGGGGGGGGGGGGGGGGGGGGGGGGGGGGGGGGGGGGGGGGGGGGGGGGGGGGGGGGGGGGGGGGGGGGGGGGGGGGGGGGGGGGGGGGGGGGGGGGGGGGGGGGGGGGGGGGGGGGGGGGGGGGGGGGGGGGGGGGGGGGGGGGGGGGGGGGGGGGGGGGGGGGGGGGGGGGGGGGGGGGGGGGGGGGGGGGGGGGGGGGGGGGGGGGGGGGGGGGGGGGGGGGGGGGGGGGGGGGGGGGGGGGGGGGGGGGGGGGGGGGGGGGGGGGGGGGGGGGGGGGGGGGGGGGGGGGGGGGGGGGGGGGGGGGGGGGGGGGGGGGGGGGGGGGGGGGGGGGGGGGGGGGGGGGGGGGGGGGGGGGGGGGGGGGGGGGGGGGGGGGGGGGGGGGGGGGGGGGGGGGGGGGGGGGGGGGGGGGGGGGGGGGGGGGGGGGGGGGGGGGGGGGGGGGGGGGGGGGGGGGGGGGGGGGGGGGGGGGGGGGGGGGGGGGGGGGGGGGGGGGGGGGGGGGGGGGGGGGGGGGGGGGGGGGGGGGGGGGGGGGGGGGGGGGGGGGGGGGGGGGGGGGGGCATCTCTGCTAGCCATGGGGACATTGGGGCAGGGCCAGCTGCCAGGGGTAAGGGTGCCCCCAGGGCAGAGGGAACTATGTCCAGCCCTGGAGGGCAGGGGCCCAGCCAGTTGCTTGACCCCTTCTGGGACATGGGGATGGCCATGGTGGGGTGGGCTCAGGCTCAACACTGGCTGCTCTGTCCCAACACAGTGGTGGGCACCACCACCCAGGACCAGGACCAGCCCCCATGGCTGCTTCATCTTGGGAGGTGACATGGTCGCCTTAAGGGCCTCACCCAAGTCCCCTGCCTGGTGAAGGCATGCTGTGGAAGGGCTCTTCAGAAAGGGGAAAGACTGCTCCCACCTGGGAGGGCAGCGGTGTGGGGACCATTCTAGGCCAGCTCCCTAGCGGGATACGCTCTGGCCACCTGACCGTGCTGGCCAGCATCAGGGCTGAAGGAGGCCACTCTCCCCACCCCACTGTCCTAGGAGTGCTGCCAGCCGCCAGCCAGTCCCTGGCGCCCAGCCCAGATGCCCCAGGAACTTTCCAGAAGGCTTCCCTAACTGACACCTCTGTTTAATGGTCCAGAAGACCCATGTGACCGCGGGTGCCGTCATGCCCTGGCCACGCCAGCGCAGTGCCGCTGACCTCTAGGGCTCTCCTCGCGGCTGGCAGACTGGCCTGGTCCCTCTCCTGCTACCCCCACCTGCCCCATCCTGCACGTGCTGTGTGGGGCCCTCAAGCCACTCGCCCCCCAGGAACCCCAAGGGGCAGGCCCTGAGCAGGCCAGCCTCTGCCCAGCCGGGCTCCAGCTCCTGCAGCGCCCAGGCCTGTCTACCTTGAGCTGAGCCTGGAGGGTTGCAGTATTGGGCTGGCAGCCCCACGGCTCCGAGGTCTCTGGCGGTGCTCGCTGACACCCACGCCCACCCCTGGCCGCCACCTTTCAGCTGCTCACCACACCCCTTTGCAGGGGTGAGGCTGGGAGGCCTGGAGCCACAGGGTGGGGCTGAGGGAGCTAAGGTCCCTGGGAGTCAGAGCTCTCCCCCGCAGCCCCCCAGGGTTCCTGTGGCCAGAGGGCCCCAGCCAGCATCTGGAAGTCCTGGTGTGGCCACCCCACCCGTGACTGGGGACAAGGGTGGGCCGGTGAAGGCAGGCCTGTGAGGGCAGCTGTAGATGGTGGCCATCCCAACTAGACGCCACTGCCTCTGGCAGCAGGAGCCCAGGGAGATCCTGGCGTTGAGAGCAGATGGCTGTGCCCGGTGGCTTTCGTGCCCACACTGTCCTTGGCTGCCCTCCTGCAGCCACTGGACTGGTGGAACGCTGCCTTCTGCACACCATCGGCTGGGGTGGGGGCCCAGGCAGCAAGAGGTGGGGCCCAGCTGACCCATGAAATGGCAACTGACCTCATAAACCACACCGGGCTCTGGCTCAGCTCCCTCATCTGCAGAAGGGGTGTCCCTGGCCGACCTCGGGGAGCCCTCCAGGGCCAGGCTGATGTGTGAAGTCAGGTGTGGGGCAGGGCGCTCTCCACAGCATCCTCGGACACACCCTCCTCTGCTGCGTCCCCTCCCTGCCCAGTCCTGGTCAACCGAGGGTCCCCCTACCCACATGCTCTCCTGCACCCCCTTCAGGTCTGCGTTCTCAGGTTGGGTGAGAGCCAGATGACGGAGACCTGCCCCGGGTGACGACAGCAGGATCAGGGATCCACAGGGCCCCTGTAGACCCTTGGCACAGGCATGGGAGGCAGGCCCACGAAGGAAGAGGCCACTCTCTGGGAGGACTCTGGTCGGGGGCTGAGCCCAGAGTGGCCGAGTGGTGCTCGACCGCTGAGCCACACCCAGCTCTGGTGGTTTTGTATTTTGAGGCAGGGTCTCCATCTGTTGCTGAGGCCAGCCTTGAACTTGCAACCCTCCTGCTGCAGCCTCCCAGGGCTGGGATGGCTGGGATGACAGGCCTGGCTTCCGTGCCTGGCTGGCTCAAGGCTCTTCATGGAGACCAGGGAGCTGTCACTTCCCTCCCTGCGGCATGGCTGTCATCCAAACCCGCGTGACCCCATGCAGCTGGTGGGAATATGAGGCGGGGCCATCTATCTGCAAGACAGCCTGTGGCTCCTGAAGAACAGGGGCAGGTCATGAGGCCAGCAGCAGGGTCCTGAACCCCCGTGCCCACAGCCAGGCCAGCCACCCGGCCGAGATGGGGACACCATGGCACAGGTGGCCCAGTGGCCAACAAGCACACACACACAAGTCGTGAAGAGGAAGGGTGCCCTGACCCCCACTGCACAGTACTGTGCTGCAGGGTCACCCCCAGGAGGTCCCTGGAGTCTCAGCCAC
This sequence comes from Marmota marmota marmota, assembly GCF_001458135.2. Taxonomy (NCBI): domain Eukaryota; kingdom Metazoa; phylum Chordata; class Mammalia; order Rodentia; family Sciuridae; genus Marmota; species Marmota marmota. The sequence goes on from NW_025999863.1 coordinate 490,373, forward strand.
ACAGACAGGAAGCAGCACGGTGGGCCAGGGCGGGGAGGGGAAGGGTAGGAGCTGCTGCTGAGTGGGCAGAGCTTCTGCTTGTGGGGATGGAAAGTTCTGGAGATGGACATGGGGTCAGCATACAGCCCTATGACTGCTTTGTACCACTGAGTCGTGTGCTTAGAAGTGTTAGAAATGGCAGTTGGTTGTGTATATTTTACCATAATTAAGAAACAAAACACGGCTTCCCGGTGTTGGCGGGTGGGGCTCACGGCCCCACGGAGGAAAGCAGTCTGCCCTGTGCGGATGGGAAGCAGGCCTGGGGCGTGGCCTGTGTCTTGCGGCCTCCTAGAACCAGCTCATGGAAATGTCCACTAGCCTGAAACCAGCTGATGTCCTGGTCCTGGAACCTGCCCCTCTCTGAGTCTCCTGCCCAGAGAGGACGAGACCTGGCAACTCTAGGATACTGTGACTGGGCAGTCACAGCACAGGGAATGGGTGGCCTGGGGACCCCCTGAGGGCCAGAGGGGCTCCGTGCTGTGACTGTGGCTGGGCTTGGGAGGGCAGGGACCTGGGATACAGAACCCTTGAGGACCAAATTTCTCTCTTGGGATGCCTGGCCAGGCAGCTGGACAAGGGGTCCCTGAACACTCAGATGGAGCCACCAAACCCTCATTAGAGTCACTCAAAATTCAGCTCATTTGCTGGCTGGAAATGGCTGACATTTGGCATTTTTGTTCATTTAATGGAGTTTTTTCTTCCTTAATTTTGCCTCCGAAAGGAGGTGCACGTGTGTACGTGTGTACATGGCTGACCCATGCAGATCTGCTCAGTGCAGCTGGCCAACTTGGTGGCACATTGCCTGCCACCTGAGGGGTCTGGAGAGTGGGGTCTTCCCTAGTCTGGGGTCTCTGTCTGCCCCCACCAGGAGGAAGAGTGCGTTCCTGGAAGCTGCTGCCTGAGCCTGCGTCCTTCGCCCTGAGTCTCTGACTGTCCACCAAGCCCCTGTTGGGTGTGTCACCAACCCAGGTCTGGCCCCACTGACACAGGGAGACTGAGGACGGAGCCTGAGGGATGGCAAGGGCACTTCTGAACAGGGGAGGAGGGTGATGGAACCGAGCGTCCTCGTCTGAGCAGTTGCTCAAGGCATTACTGAGTCCTGCTGGAGACAGGAGTGACCGAGTCAGACCCCACTCTGCCCTCCCAGAGCAGAGTGGGAGAGAAGGTCTCAGACACAACAGCAGGATGAGAGCCTGGGGTGGAGGAGACAGGGTGAGGGGTGCTTCTGCAAGTTCCTGGGTGGAAGGAGGGAATGTTTCAGAGTGGGGCATCTGGTACTGGTTTTTAAAGGATGAACAGTAGCTCTCTGGTCCAAGTTGCCCGCCCAGGGCTGGAGAGCAGACCCACTCAATAGCTCTCCATCCCTGACGTTCGCCTCACTCCCCAGAATACACAATGTTGATGGTGCTTGTCGCTTGTCGGGGTAGAAGCTGCTCTCTGGAAGTGGGGTGGATCTGGCCCCTCTTGGGACTCAGTCTTCCCACCTGATCAATGGGAAACGTCCCCAGGCTGGGAGGCCAGGGAGATCCAGGATCCTGAGATCGGTGGGGGTGTGAGCCAATTCTGAGGCCCCAACTCCCTCCCTGGTGGTTTCCTCATCCGTAGGATGGGAAATGACTGGCTGGCAAGTACCCAGCCCTGCCAGGCACAGTCCGCCGCTCCCTAGTGGGCCGCCAGTCATCTGCAAGCCAGGCGGCCGGCCCGCTGCTCACTGGCGGGCTGCTGGGCTGGGCACGCCGGCGGCGGCGGCCAGGAGGGCGCGCCGCCGGCAGGAGCAGGAACCCTCCCG
>NW_025999863.1:494126-502163 GCF_001458135.2 Marmota marmota marmota
GTACCCGATCTGGAGGCCTGGCCCCACAAGACCGGCTGTCCTTTGAGGCGCAGGGTTCCTGGGAAGACCATCCCCGGGGTGATGGAGGCAGACCCCTGCCCCCTTCCTGCCAGGTGGATCCAGGCACCCTGGATCCAGGGCTCCTGATGTCCCTAGGCTGGGAGGGCAGGGGTCTCCCTCCTCACCTGCAGTGTGCAGTTTCAGGGGTGCGGGTTCAGACCTCCATTCTCCATGGTCCTCTCCTTCCCTCCAGAGACCCTGGAGGGCAGGCAGCCCCTACCTCATAGGCTCCCCCTGCTGACCTGGAGTCATTTTGAACCTTCACACCCCCTTGGACTCACTCTCTTCTTGATCCCAGCCCCAGATCCCAGGAGGAGAGCAGGGTGGCTGGTAGGGCCCCAGGCCCCCAACAGGGCCCACTGTACCCAGAGGAAGATGCCCCTTTTGGGGCCAGCAGGAAGGGCCAACCTCAGGACTGGCTCCAAGCGGGTCTCCTCACTCCTTCCAAACCCATCTTGGAGACACCCGGCCTGGCCTTCCCTCTCCTGGGGGAGGAGAGGCCCTGACTGGAGAGGCAGGTCACTAACCAGCTCTCCCGGCCCCAACCCAGCTGTGTGGCGCCCTCTGCTGCCACCTCCAGAAACTGCGTCCATGCGTTGCCACTGGGGCCCTGGGCTTGGGACTGGTCTGGTCCCCCAGGGACTGAGTTAGGTCTCCCAGTTCAACCCTGGCCAGTTAGCACCCTGTCCACCCAGGCAGTGTCCTGCCCACCCTAGGTGTCTGGTAAGCAGTCCTGCCCTCACTCAGAGCCCCGGGGACCCGCGGTAATGTGTGAGGAGGGCTCCTAGCGGAGGCTGGGCTCTGAGCAGTGGAGTCCCTGCCCTCAGCCCTGGAGGAGCTCCGAGGCGGGGCGGGCAGGCAAGCCCAGTGCAGAGAGGGAGGGCCCGGGGACGGGGTGTTTAGAGGGGGGCCACAGAGGGAGAGGCCTGGGGTCTGAAGGACACACAGGGGTGGGCGACGCCTGCTCGGGGTGACGGGGGAAATCCCAGAGTGAGCCGTGACCGGGGCCAGGCTGAGTGCCCCTGCCACCCTCAGGTGAAGGTCAAGCCTGCGGGAGGGGGTCGGCCCGGAAGGCCTGGCGCCGGGGCCGTCTGGGGAGGGGCGGCCAGCCTGCCCGTCAGTGACAGGAGTGCAGGTGCAGGGGACAAGGCGGCTGCCGGCCTTGACAGCAGCACCCCTGTCCCAGACCCCGTTCCACCTGCAGCTGGACTGGGCCAGCCCCCTGGAGACGCTGCTGGACGTGATGGTGTCCCTGCTGCAGGCGCACGGCTGGGAGGACGTCGGCCTGGTGCTCTGCCGTGTCCGGGATCCCGCTGGCCTGGTGGCCCTCTGGACAAGCCGGGCTGGCTGGGCACCGAGGATCCTGCTGGACCTGAGTCGGCCAGACGTGGGGGATGTGGGGCTGCGCACACGCCTGGCCCCACTGGGGACACCAGGGGGAGGTGAGTCCCCAGTCCCCGTGGCCGTCCTCCTCGGCTGTGACACCACCCACGCTCCACAGGTGCTGCGGGCTGCCCCTCCTGGGCCGCGCTGGCTGCTGGGCACGCCACTGCCTGCCGAGGCCCTGCCCACGGCTGGCCTGCCACCTGGGCTGCTGGCACTGGGCGAGGTGGCCCGACCCTCACTGGAGGCCACTATCCACGACGCCGTGGAGCTGGTGGCCCGGGCACTGGGTAGTGCAGCCCGTGTGCAGCCCGAGCGGGCACTCCTCCTGGCCATGGCGAACTGCGAGGACCGGGAGCCAGCAGGACCAGAGTCCCCCGGGCGCTTCTTGGCTCAGTGAGTGGGGACCCTGCTTTGGGAAGGCTGTCCGCCCCGGAGGGTCGCCCCTGCACTGTTATCGGGTGCTTGCTGTGTTGGAGGCCTGAGAACACAGCGGGTTTTGTCTCAGGTGGAAGCAGAGAGACCAAGAAGGGGGCCGGGGTGAGAGGACTCACTAGGGACTGGTGGCCCTGCAGGACAGCCCTGCAGGAGGGGCACATCTCAGCCTGCAGCCACAGAGCCCCTGAAGTGTGAGCTCTACCTTGAGCCTGGTGAAAGGGCCTTGCACCCCCAGGCTCCTCCTGTCACCCAAAGCCCGTCCGGGAGCGGCCTTGAGGGGCAGGGCCCTCGCGCCAGCTCTGCTTGTCCAAGACCCTGCGCCCACAGCCCAGCGCCGTGCGCCCACTTCCCAGCCGCTCCAGAGGCTGAGGGGGAGGGTCGCAGATTCCAGGCCAGCCTCAGCAACTTAGAGAGACCCTGTCTCAAAGTGAAGTATGGAGGGCCGCGGACGTGCTCAGTGGTCGGGTGTCCCTGGGTTCAGCCCTCAGTACCAAGGAAGGCAACACCCCCCGCCCAAACCTCAGAGGCCAAGTTTTGTGAGGACACCTCCTGGAAGCAGAGCTGGCCACACTCCCTGGGTGGGGAGCTGACCTCCTGAGCCCCTCCCCCAGGTTCCTGGCCAACACGTCCTTCCAGGGCCGCACGGGGCCCGTGTGGGTGACCAGCACCTCGCAGGTGCACCTCTCTCGCAGCTTCAAGGTGTGGAGCCTTCTCCGGGACCCACTGGGCGCCCCAGCCTGGGCCACGGTGGGCAGCTGGCGGGACGGACAGCTGGATTTGGAGCCAGGGGGCACTGCTTCCCAGCTCCCACCCCCAACAGGTGCCGGGGCCAGACCCAAATTGCGTGTGGTGACACTGGTGGAGCACCCGTTTGTGTTTGCCCGTGAGCCGGACGAGGACGGGCAGTGCCCGGCAGGGCAGCTGTGCCTGGACCCTGGCACCAGTGACTCGGCTGTCCTGGACACTCTGTTTGCAGCACTAGCCAATGGCTCAGTGCCCCACACCCTGCGCAAATGCTGCTACGGCTACTGCATTGACCTCCTGGAGCGGCTGGCCGAGGACGCACCCTTCGACTTTGAGCTGTACATCGTGGGTGATGGCAAATATGGCGCTCTGCGGGACGGCCGCTGGACTGGCCTGGTGGGTGACCTGCTGGCTGGCAGGGCCCACATGGCGGTCACCAGCTTCAGCATCAACTCGGCACGCTCGCAGGTCATGGACTTCACCAGCCCTTTCTTCTCTACCAGCCTGGGCATCCTGGTGCGGGCGCGGGACACGGCCTCACCCATCGGTGCCTTCATGTGGCCGCTGCACTGGTCCATGTGGCTGGGGGTCTTCGCGGCTCTGCACCTCACGGCGCTCTTCCTCACCTTGTACGAGTGGCGCAGCCCCTACGGGCTCACGCCCCGCGGGCGCAACCGGGGCACGGTGTTCTCCTACTCCTCTGCCCTCAACCTGTGCTACGCCATCCTTTTCGGACGCACTGTCTCCAGCAAGACCCCCAAGTGCCCCACAGGGCGCTTCCTCATGAACCTCTGGGCCATCTTCTGCCTGCTGGTGCTGTCCAGCTACACGGCCAACCTGGCCGCAGTCATGGTTGGGGACAAGACCTTCGAGGAGCTGTCAGGGATCCACGACCCCAAGGTGGGCAGCCTGGGTACCAGGGCTCCAGGGGCTTCACTGGGGCTCATGGTGCGTGGCAAGGTGGATCTCAGGGCAGATATGTTTATTTTTTTGCTGCTGGGAGAGGAACCCAGGTAAGCACTAAACTAGGCCACAGTCCCCAAAGACATTTATTGAGCACCTAGTATGTTCCATGCTCTGTGGACAAAACAGGCAGAGAATCCTGACAGATAAGCAGAGTCCTCACATGACACCCTCCTGCTTGAGCAAGTGGTCTTGTGATGTCTGTGATTAAGCGATCCAGTTAGGGGACACAGCTGTGCAAAGGCCCTGGGGCAGGCAGGGCCCCACAGCTCAGCTAAAAGCCAGTGTGGCTGGAGCAAGGCAGGAGGGAGACAGAAGATGAAGGGCGGGGAGAGGAGGATGGGAGGCAGGGAGGACAGGGAAGCTTATTTGGGGTCCTATGGGCTGCAGGGAAGACTTGGGCTTTGACTCTGGGGCATGTGGTTGAGGATGGAAAGGAAAATGGGAGGGTCCAGGTCCAGGTGTTCTGCAGATGGAGAAGGCAGTGGGTGGGAAGCCCAAGGAGCAGGTGCAGGGGGCTGTTGGGGAGAGATGGGTGTTCGGGGATCCTATGGGATTCTAAGTGGGATAAGAGTGGAATTCTGGTCCAACTTGTAAAGACAAACATGTGGGTGTCCAAAAGGGTCTCAACCTGGCGAGATGCTGCGCCCCAACCCTGGGCAGGGCCTGGGGGCATCTGTGGTTGTCGGGCTGCGGGAGCTCTGGGAAGAGAGGGCAGGGCCGCGGGGCTGAGCAGGCCCGACGCCTCTCCACGCAGCTGCACCACCCGTCGCAGGGCTTCCGCTTCGGCACCGTGCGGGAGAGCAGCGCTGAGGCCTACATCAAGGCCAGCTTCCCCGAGATGCACGCGCACATGCGGCGCCACAGCGCGCCCACCACGCCCGACGGCGTCGCCATGCTCACGTGAGGCGGGGGCAGGGCAGGGCCGGGCCGGGGCGGGCGCGGAGCCGGTGGCCGGCTGACTCCACCTGGTCCCACAGGAGCGACCCCCCCAAGCTCAACGCCTTCATCATGGACAAGTCGCTCCTGGACTATGAGGTCTCCATCGACGCCGACTGCAAATTGCTGACCGTGGGCAAGCCTTTCGCCATCGAGGGTGAGGGCATGGGAGGGGTCGCGCCCGTGGAGAGCCACGGGGGCGCCAGGGGGCAGGGCCAGGTCGGACATGCTGGGTACAATTTCCCGGGGCCGTGTCCCGGCCCGCGCCCCCAGGCTACGGCATCGGCCTGCCCCAGAACTCCCCGCTCACCTCCAACCTGTCCGAGTTCATCAGCCGCTACAAGTCCTCGGGGTTCATCGACCTGCTCCACGACAAGTGGTACAAGATGGTGCCTTGCGGGAAGCGGGTTTTCGCGGTTACTGAGGTGAGGCAGGGCCCCGGAGTGCGTGACACCTTAGCGGGCGAAGCGCTCGGCCCCTGCTCACCCCCAAGATGTCCATCTGCGTTGGTGCCCTTCCTACACCCCCTCCACGAGCCCTCACGTGCGCCCAGCCTGGCTCTGGCGCCCGGTGAGGACTCCCCAGCGGTCTGCTTTCGTGGCGGTGAGAGCATCCTGTGTCCTGCTCCAGACCCTCCAGATGGGAATCTACCACTTCTCGGGTCTCTTCGTGCTGCTCTGCCTGGGCCTGGGCAGCGCCCTGCTCAGCTCGCTGTGCGAGCACGTCTTCTTCCGCCTGGTGCTGCCACGCATCCGCAGGGGCAGCAGGCTGCAGTACTGGCTGCACACCAGCCAGGTGAGGGCCGTCGGTGCGTGGGCACAGCGGGGACAGCACCTGCCGCCGACCCCACCACCAACCGGGCTTGTCTGGGATCTTAGAAAATTCACCGGGCTCTCAACACAGAACGGCGGGAAGGGCAAAGGCAGAGGCTGGAGCCGGAGCCCAGGTAAAGAACAGCTGCGCCCGCCAGCGGGGACCCCGACGTAGGGGGCGGGTCCTCTTCACATACTTCCAGGCCTTGTCGAAGGCCCCTTCACAAGTCCTCGCACCCCCCCGGTGGCAGAGGGCCGCGGCTGCCCGGGTTCATTACCTAGCCCTGTCCCATCCCCAGTGGCTCGGAGCAGCAGCAGGAGCAGCAAGACACCTCAGCTTACCCCGAGGGTCCAGGGCGCTGGAAACGAGTGCGCCGGGCGGTGGGCAAGGAGCGTAGGGTGCGCTTCCTGCTGGAGCCAGGGATGGCAGCCGCCCAGGGAGGGGCGGAGGCGGAGCCTGGGACCCCCGAAAGTCCAGTCTGGAGTTGTTCCAACGGGCCACCACCCACTGCTATGCCAGCGACCTCGCCGAGCGGCGAGCTGGAGGAGCTGCAGTGGCACATCGAGGCCGTCCGCGAAAGGCTCCGCCGAGCTCTGATGCGGCGCGGGGAGCTCCTAGTTCGACTTGGGGACAGCGCTCGCCAGCGGCCACTGCGCCTGCTCCAAGCCCAAGCCGCACCTGAGGACGCCCCGTGATCCAACGCTGGATAAGATCCAGCTGCAGACCCCTCCCCCGCGCACATGCGAGGGCAGACCCGACCCTGTTCACGGAGTTTATTCTATATACAAACACAATTGTGTACACTGCAATTAAATAGAATGGAATGAGCGCTGCTCTGCATTCCTCACCGAGTGATTGGCTTGGCCGCCTGGCCCACTCCCGCCCTGAGCACGGCTGGACCCTGGCACCCCCAGGCACTGATGTTGGCACCTGTGCCCCAGACACAGCTCTGCCCTCTTGGGGACCCCAGGCCTGGTGCACACGGGGAAGGTCAGCCGTGGAGAAGGCACTGCACAGGGAGCACCAGGCAGGGCTGGGCCCGACCGCCCCCTGGCCCTAGGGCATGAGGGCGAAGCTGCCCAGCCCACTCCCATCTGGTTACCTTGTTCAGACCTGCCCGACTGGTGCCCTGCGCTGCCCCTGGAACGGTGCACTCCAGACCTCGCACCAAGCCCCCTTCAGAACTTCCGGGAGCCCCCGACCCCTGTCCTCGCAGACCACCACAAACAAGCTCACTACCAGGACAAGCCTTGGCCAGGCCCCACACTTGGGAGACAGGGACCCACCTTCCACAAACCTGATGAGACCCCAATCAGAGCGAAGGGGCAATCCAGGGGGGAGGGCCCTGGTGCCCCACGGGGACAACCTGCCCCGCCCCGAGGGGCTGCTGCAAGGTGCCCAATAGCTCCCCAGGGGGAAGCCCTGACAGGCGGCTCAGCTGTTGGTGGGGGCTCAGGACCCGACCTCGGAGGGTGCCTCTCCTGGGACCGTGGATGCAGGGCTGGGCTCAGCCCCCATGTCTGTGGGGGAGGCTGTGTCAGGTGCCACGGGGTCACTCTGGGGAGCACTGTCCTGGGGGGCATGGGAGAGTCCTCCACTGGGGCTCAAGGGTCCAGCGGGCCTCCGCTCCAAGAGGGTGGCACTCAAGCCGGACAGGAAAGAAGCGTCCGTGATGATGGCTGCTGTCTCTGCCATCCAGCCCAGGTCACCCCCAGTGGCCGCGGCTACCGAGGCGGCTACAGCCCCCAGTGAACTGGGAGCTGCAGCCCCGGGCCCAGGCCCCCCAGCAGCTCCAGTCGAGCCAGGGCCCAGAGCAAGGGGCTGGCCTGTAGGGCCAGGGGCGGCCGCCTGAGGGCCTGAGTTGTTGTTGAGGTCGTCGGGCAGCGCCGTGGGGGCCCCGGGGCCCAGGGGCGGCGCCTGCAGCAGCAACTCCTGGATGCGGACCTGCTGCAGGATGGCGGGCAACTCATAGTGGTGGAAGAAGTAGATCATGGAGTGCTGCGGGCGGAGGGCAGGGTCAGCCGGCTGCCCACATTACAACCCAGGAAAGGCCCCTTTGCCACCCACCTTGACTCACTGGGAAGAAAAATGAGTTACTGGGACCAGTCCACCCAGAGGACTCCAAAGCAGGGAAAGCTGGGTGGTACAGGGGCCCACACTGCCCTCTGCCCGGGCTCAGCCCTCCTCAAAGGTGTGCCCCACCTGGATGAACAGCCAGGAGGTGACCAGGGCCAGGCTGCTGTACTGCCCGTTGAAGCGGTAGTGGTACGCGTAGAAGGCGAAGTGGTACAGGTAGAAGAACCTGGAGGAGGCAAGCAGTGAGCTGAGGAGGCCGCCATGCTGACCCCAGGACCCTGTGGGTCGGGGCCCAGCTCACCGCAGCCAATGACGCTTGCTGGTGTTGGTGTGGCAGCAGATGGCGTCGTACTGGTCAGCCAGCCACACGATAAGGATGATGTAGAAGGCCGTGGTGGTGTCGTTGAAGAACTCAGACATGATGGCCTCCATCCCTGCAGGGACAGGTGGCGCCAGGTTGGAGCGGGTGGGGAGGGTGTGGGGCGGGGGATGCCGGGTAGGGTCCTCACCAACGAGGGCCAGGATGACCGTCAGCAGGGGCGCTGCAGGGAAGGCGATGGCCATGTTCATCTCCAGCATCTGCAGCAGGTCCACTGCGGGCACAGGGTGCGGGGGCCACCC
>NW_025999863.1:504173-510906 GCF_001458135.2 Marmota marmota marmota
CCCGCCCCGCCCCCCGTGGCCGGCTGAGACTCACCGATGAAGACGAAGATCTGGTGGTGGGAGTAGCGGAGCAGCATGGAGACGCTGAGGGTCTGCAAGTGAGGTCCGCGCCAGTCAGGGGCTGTCCCCGCGGTTCCGCCAGCAGGCTCCCGCCCTCCCTCAAAGCCCCGCAGCACTCACGAAAATGACCATGATGACGAAGGCGGCCAGGTAGGACGTGCGGGCCATCCACATACTGACGAAGCGGTAGTGCTCCCCGGACACCACATTCCGCAGGAAGCCTGGGGGCGCAGCAGTGAGCGCAGGTGCTGCCCAAACCCCTCCCGCCACCCCCCACACCCCACGGGGCCCACCCTTGTTCTCCTCATTCTCTGCAAGGCCCTTCACGCTGGACATGAGGATGTCATCGTAGCCCAAGAACTCATCCAGAAGGAGGCGGCTGAAGCGGTCTCCAAAGCACTGGTCCCGTGTTGGGTCTGTGGGTGGGTAAGGATCAGGGTGGACAAGCCTCCGAGGGCCTGCTGGGATGGAGGCCCTCCCTGTGAAGGTGGGCCCACCCGGTACCCCAGCCCCAGCTGTGCAGTCGGGCTCACCCAGGGTGACGACCATGACCGGGATGCTCAGGCGCTGCCTGGTGGCTTGTGACAGCCGCAGGAAGCCGTACTCCAACGAGTACTCCACGATGTACTCATCCTGGGGCCACACTGCGGGGACAGCTGGTCAGGCAGTCCACCCCACACCCACTCTCCTGGGTGGGGAGGGGCTTCAGCACCCACCCTGCACATGGCCTCAGTGCGTACCTTTGGTGGGCGTCTCGGGGAAGGGGAACTCCTGGCTGTCATTCAAGGCCTCAGAACCACCTGGAGGCTTGAACACCTTGGGCTCAATGTCCAGCTCAAACTGCAGGCAACCAGGCACCAGAGCGTTAGCAGGTCCGGCTGGGGCATCTACCACCTCCAGGGCTGGGGGCTGATGACCCCCACCCTGACACCAAGCCTGCCCTGATGTGGTCCTCTCCAGGAGGGGTCCGACCTCTGAAGCTAGGGACAGGGCAGGACACAGGCAAAGCTGAACACTGCAGAGGTCACAGGGCACAGGCCCATCCAAGCCTCAAGCCCCAGCTGCTGAAGTGTGACGGCGGGGACGCACCCCGCAGCAGCTGTGCCTTCAGTTTAGACTGAGCCCTGGCTCAGCCCCTGGCTGCTTGCAGCACCCCCAACTGGCTGCTGTCCCCACGTGACCACAGGGAAATCCTAGCACCCAGTGCCCCAGCCCTGCTTCCAATAGGGATGCAGGAAAGGTCACCAAGGGCTACACCAGCTGCAGCAGGCAGAGGTCGCCTGTGCCACGCCCTCGAGGCCCAAGGGCCTCCCAGGCAGCCACCACCCCCACCTCTGCAGTCACGGGGTCTGCTGAGCCCTCCACAGGCAGCTCACCTTGACAGAGCTGTTCCTGAACATCTCCATGGTCAGCTCCTCCTCCTCCTCCTCCTCCAGCTCCAGGCCACCTGGCTCCACAGCCAGGCCCGGGAAGCTCCCACGGCTGCCCTCACAGAACTGCAGGAAGACGGGCGCCCGGCTGGAGTTGTGGCGCACCTCCACACGCAGGATGCCCTCCCGTGGCCACTTGTCCCGCACGTGCTCCAGGCAGTTGATGGGTGAGCGGGAGAAGACGATGTGGATGTAGGCCAGCACGAACAGCACGAACAGGGCCTGGGGGGCGCCAGCCAGCCGTCAGCCTATGCCCAGCCATCCATGCTCCCAGCTGCCGGCCACCCCCAGGAAGTGGAGTGACTGAGGAGAACTCTTGGGGACATCACTGTCCCAGGTCATGACCTGCCCCCCTAGCCCAGGAAAGGCTGAGGGGTCCTGGGGCATGGGTCCCCCAGGGGGTGAGAGGTGGGGCCCTCATGGCTGTGTGCAGGGCCCCCACTGGGAGGAGCTAGGCTGGGCTGGGGCCACTGCACAGAGCAACCAGCACCACTGACCAACTTGCTCTCAACACTGAAGGCCCCGACCAGGTGTTGCAGCCCCCAGGCCACCTGCAGGGTCCAGGCGCCAGCACAGCTTAGCTCCCCAAGGCTGCACAGCTGTTTCCTGCCTCCCACTCTGCTGTGTCCTCAGAGCCCCTGATCTCACCAGCCAAAAATAGCCTCCCCTCCCTGTAAAGAGCCCTCTGCACCTCTCCCAGGTCCAGCAGCTGCGAGGACACAGGTGCGTGCGGACAAGGCCAGGCTGCTCTGCCTGGGGAACAGAGGAGCAACCAGGGCGGGGCGAGCTCACCTCGCACGTGTGAGGCCCTGGGTTCCATCCTCAGCACCGCACAGAAATACACAAACACAATAAAGGCACTGTGTCCGTCTACAACTAAAAGATGTATATTAAAAATTTTAAAACAATAGGAGCAGCCACTCTCATGGGGTGACTATCCCAGGGGTGACTGGTGGCTGCCGGGAGTGCTGCTCGGCACTCTGCAATGCCCAGGACAGAGCAGAGCATGATCTGGCCCAGAATGTCCAACTACCAACGCTAAGTACTGACACCCGTGGAAAAACACTTGAGGAGGGCCCGATGCAGTGACGCACACCTGTTGATTCTAGAGGCTCAGGAGGCCCACGCAGGAGAATTACAAGTTTGAGGTCAGCCTCAGCAACTTAACAAGACCCCATCTCAAAAAAAAAAAAAAGAAAAAGTCCACTTCCTGCTCTCAGTAGACACCAGGGTAGACTCCTGTCGAGGCAGAGGGTACAGAGCAGGGAGGGTTTGGACTGTCCCCTCTACCCCTCCCCACTGAGTGGGTTTCCATGTGGGCAGCAGTTCAGGGACTCAACAGGGCCAATTTGAAGGTGCAGAGCCTTTCTGGGGGGTTCATGGGCTCTCCTGACCCAGGGGATACTGGGCAACATCTGGGGATATTTGTGGCTGTCACAACTGGTATGGAGTGGTAGAGGCCAAGACACTGCTGCACATCCCGTGTCCATGGCGCTGAGGGGAGAGCCCTGACACACAGGAGGCCCTCTTCCAGGGAGCTCCCCCAACACCTGACAGTTCTCCTCACAGCACACTGCCAGCCTGGTTGCTGTGCCACAGCACCAACCCTGGCACCCTCTGCAGGGCCTGGTGAGAACCACTCAGCCCTGCCCCACTCTAGGTGCACAGGGCAGGGTCCTGCCAGTGGGGCCACCCAGGCTCCAACACCCCCCATGCCTAGGTATTGCCACACGAGCCCCAGATTCTCCAGGGGAGGGCTGACTGGACGAAACCACAGCCCACAGAGGCCCAGGTCATGGAAAGCTGAGGTGCAGGCTGTGGTGGCCTCCGGCTGCATACCGCCAAAGGCAGGACCTCTGCAGTCCCTGCAGACCGGGCATAGGGCTGGCTCAGCACAGCACTCACAGTGGCTGGGACCCGAAAGGGACACAGTTGGAGAGTGAGGCTCCAGGAGCAAGCAAGCTGCATATCATCTCCTTCTGGGCCAACTGGGAAGAGAGCTGCCCTCACCTGCAGCCACGGGCACCATGGAGACAGGTCCAGCAGCTAAAGCGGACAGGAGCAGCCCTGCCCAGGGTTCTAGTACCTGGAACTGAGCCTGGTGCAGGCCTGGAGAGGGCAGTGAGGCAGAAGAGGTGGCCAAAGGAGCTGACCTGTTCCTCTGCTTAGCCTCCTGCACAGGAGGGGCCAGCCAGAGCTGAACCTTGGGGTCTACTTGGTCTTTGAGGGGTCCCTGGCAGCCACACTCTGCTCTTCAGGCCCAAACATGCACAGAAGCTCTGCCTGGGATGCCCTTCTAGCCACAGGACGCACTGGATGCTAGGCTGGCACGTGACAAAGGGCACTGACACAGCAAGCCCAGAGCCAGGGCTCCCAACACTTCCCGTGAGCACACTTCTGGACACCCCCCTTACAGATGAGGAAACTGAGGCACAGAGGTCACAGACCTGCTGACGTCACAGGGCCAGTAGAAGCAGCTGGAAGCAGTCATGAGCTACACTACTGAGGACTCCACCTGACCTCTGACCATGAGCAGACGGGTGACCTCAGGAGGATCTCAGTCAGTGTGGGAGGCAGGGGCAGAGGGCTGCTGGATGAAAGCCCTGCCACACCCCACACAGGTTCTAGTGACTAGCTCTCTGGGGACACGACCTGACAATGAGGCTGGCATTTACACACAAATGTGCATGAACTCAGCTGAGTGCCTCCAAGCCCCAAACGCTGTGACTCAGACATCACCCTGGTGCCCTCTCCTGCAACCCTTACAGGGGCCACACCCCCTACCACCACCACTGCACACTGGCCAGCCCAGGGAGCTCCCAGCTTGAGCCCCAGTGGCCTTCTTCACTGAGCAGGGCCAGGACTCTCCGTCCCACTTGCAAGTGCCTGCCTTCCATCCAGGCCTCCATTTCTCCACTGCAGAGCAAAGAACAGTCAATGCCCAGCCAGACTGACCACACACCCCCGGGCCTATCACCGGCCACCTCATCCCAGCCCTGCCCACCCTCTGCTCTACAGCCTGCCTCGGCCACCCCACAAGCAGCCTCCAGGCTCCCAGCCAGCACACCAGGGCCCTCCAGCCCTGCTTCCTGGACACCCTGCTCCTCACCTTGGGGAGATGCTTCGGTACTTCACCTGCAGACCCTGCCCACTGCATCTTCCCATGCCCCTGGCGTTGCTCTCCCTCTGGGTTTGCCCACTCAGCACTGCCCCAGAGCCCTGGGTGAGAGTCAGAGACACACAGCTTGCCAAGGCGATGCTGAGACCTCCTCCAGGAAACCTTCTCAGTACACACCCCAGGTTCTCAGGGAACCCCACACTCTGCCACTGGGCAGGCCGTTCTCTGTTTGCCAGTCCACGTCTCTGTTGATCAAATGATAAGCCACAACTTCCTCCCCAGGAAGGGTGCAGAGAGCCCCTCAGCCCCAGCCAGGAAAACCTTCAAGGGGTCCCCGCCCTCCCTACTACTCAGGCCGCTTAGCATCCCAGGGGTACTGCCTTCTACGGTGACATCCAATGGGACAGGTCTCCAGTTCAGAGCTCTGTAGATGTGAACCTCCACAGTCCTCCTGATCCTCAGTGACCCTAAGGGGTAGCCTGTTACTCCCACGACCACAGGGACAGTAACTGCCCACCCTGTGACAGGTACCACATGTCAGAACACCTTGACCCTGTAGGCATCCACTCACTGGCTGTCGGGGCCAGGCTGCTGGGGCTAGAAGCCAACTAGATAGGCCCGGGCACCTGGTGCCTGCCGCTCCAGGTCTAACCGGTCTCTGCTTTTCTGGCTTTGGGGCCATGAAACCAGCAGAGGTGGATGTTGAGGCCAGCAGAGTGACCTTCCAGGGGGCCCCACTGAACAATGGTCCAGTTGCCACCTCTACCCAGAGTCTGGCACTACAGGGCCATTTTGACAACAACCCCAGATTCAGGCACAGGGGACTGAATGTCAGAAGCACGGGC
Source organism: Marmota marmota marmota (assembly GCF_001458135.2). NCBI lineage: Eukaryota > Metazoa > Chordata > Mammalia > Rodentia > Sciuridae > Marmota > Marmota marmota. The sequence goes on from NW_025999863.1 coordinate 509,627, forward strand.
TGCACAGGTAGGCAGCCAGGTCCCCGCTCCCCCTGCAGCAGTGTGGGGAAGCAGGGCAGGCAGGGGCGCAGGAAGCAGACAGGCTTTGCAAACAAGATAGAAGTGTGGGTCTGGTCTGTCTCCACCAGGGTTCCCATAAATAACCCAGCGTCCCCGGGCCCTCAGCTTCCAGCACTCTAACTAGGCAGGGCAAGGAAGACCTCCGGCTGTGGCCCAGCCCCACGGCCTACCCGAGTGCCACTGCCTGCAAAGGGTGCCGGGTCTTCAGGGACGGCCAAACACAGACCCAGAAAGGGAAGGACAGAGCGGAGCCACCAGGCCCATGCTGACAGAGGACCGAGCATTCAACACACACCTGCAGTGACGAGACTGCCACTCTATCGTGTCCCAAGGAAAACACACACCTAAACACAGAGCCTGATAAAGGACCCCGGTTCAGTAGCCCTCCACAACCTGATTGTGGAGCTGTACCCACAAGACCAAGCCCTTCGGGCGCTGCAGGGAAGAAGGGGCGAAGGACGTCGGGTTGAGTGCCAGCCTGGGGAAGCCAGCTCTTCAGGCCTGGGCACACCAGCCCATCTGCAGACCACAGACTGCAGGCTCTGGGGCACTCCCTTGAAGGCTGTGGCAGGGCCAGGTCCCAGGTCTGCCAGATGGCTGGGAACCGGCTCACAACCTCGCCCGCCCCTTCCAACAGTATCAGCCCGTTTCAAGAGACAGGAAGGAGAAGCTTGCTGGCTGAGCTACGTCAGTGTGCCCCGCCACTTCTCCATTTCCCGGGACGATTGAGAAACCTGGAAACAGGGGCATGGCTGGCTCCTTCACCAAAGGCTCCTTCCTAGAGGGCCCCAGGCTGCAGCCTGTCCTTCCCAAAGGCCCTCAGGTCTCCAGGTCACCCGAAGAACACAAGTGGTCACAGGAGGTGCCATCAGCCAGCCCAGAGCTCCCTAAGCAGGCCCGAGGAGTGGTGGCCATGACTTAGGCACTAACCCTAGCAGTGACCCCAGCCAAGTCCACACACTGCCCTGTGAAGCTGAGCAGAAGGTCCTAGAACAGGGAGACCCCATCGGGGGGAAGATACCAGTGGACGCCCAGCAGACTGTCCCCAGGGGAGACCCAGGACCTGCCAGGAGGGGTCCTAGGGCTGAGTATCCCAGATGCAAAGTCAGGGGTCAAAGGGCGGGGAAAAAGCCGCGGCTGGTCAGGGCGGGGCTCCAGGCCTGGGGCTGGGGGCGGCCAGGGCCAGCGACCACCACACTCGGCAGCTGCCTCTCTGCTTC
>NW_025999863.1:515396-520209 GCF_001458135.2 Marmota marmota marmota
TTTCTTTCTGACTAGAGTTCCTGGGCTTCCATCAACACATGCCCTAACTATTCTTGGTTCCATTGGGGTGCCTTCTTCCCTTAGTAATTTACTTTTCACCCCTTCTATATTTTCATCACAAAGACAATACAATACACTGAGACAAAACAAGACACAAACATACTGTATCAATCTTCTCCATTTTCTTGAAATGGTCATTTTTCCTTTCGCCCTATCTGCCTAGGGACGAGCAGATTTGCTCCCGTCCTATCTATGGACGGGCAGCTTTTTTTCATCACTTACCCCCGAGTGTCCTGGGGCTCCCCGTACGGGCCACCATCTGCCGCAGTCCGGCTGCAGCAGAATAATCAGGGGGGTGACGAATAACTTCTGTAGCTTGATACAGCAGGAGTAGGAGCCGTTTATTGCAGGACAGGAGCAGTATTTATACATTCCACACAGCTTATCTAATTAGCATAAACTAGATACATCAGTCAACCAATCAGGAATCTCTACACCTAATAGCTCTGTTTTGTTACTTCTCAAACCACTCCCTCTGACATTTTGCCAGGCACCATCCAGACTTGTTTACGAACTTTAACATTCCCCTGGCAAAATGCCAGGTGTTATTTTGACTTGTTTACAGACTCTAACACACGACCGAGAGCCAGGTGATGCACTGAATCGTGGGGGACCCGAGGTCCTCTGCTTGGTGAGAGCTAGATGCAGGCGTGTGACTCTGCCCGATGAGGCTAGGACAGGAGAGTCCAAGACTTTGGCAGTGGACTCAGGGAGCCAGCCGGGGGCATGGGGGACAGGGTTACTTGGGGAGATGAAATGTTCTGGAATCGACTGTGGTGATGGCCGCACACCATTGTGAGCATCCTGGGTGTGGTGACTGGAACGTGGGAGGTGGTGAGATGTCCAGGGCCTGGAGGTGGAGCCAGGCCACTGTCACCAGGGGAGTCTGGACATGTCTGCTCCCACAGGGTGGGAACCTCCAGGCCCCTCTGTCTCTTTTTCCCTTGGAGTCCCTGTCCTCCCCATCTGGAGGCTTCTGCCGGGCGTCCTCGCCGGCTCAGCCCAGTGCCCTCTGCTCCTCCAGCTCCTGTCTAAATACGACCCTCAGAAGGAGGCAGAGCTTCGCACCTGGATCGAGGGTCTCACGGGCCTCTCCATCGGCCCCGACTTCCAGAAGGGTCTGAAGGATGGGGTCATCTTATGCACGTGAGTGCACCCTGCCGGGGCACCCCGCGTGGCCCAAGCTGCCCTCCTGAGGGTCCCAGTTGCTCCTGCTTCTCTTCCTCTTGTTTCGGGGGCCAGGTCTCTGGGTGCCGGCAGGCGCCCAGCACTGAGCAGATGGCTCCCGGCTGAGCTGGCCTGAGACTCGTGCCTCCTGCCTGAGTCGCTTGGGCAGCTGGGCTGACAGGCGTGTGGCCAGGCACCCTGCTGTGACCCCAGGGTAGGGCTGCGGGGGCCTTGGCTCCCAGCACCCTGTTTGTCCCCTTCAGAGCTCCAGATTTGTACACAACACATTGCAATGGCGGTCCCAGATCCCCCCCCACCCAGGGCTTCAGGCTGTACCACCAGGGCTCTCCTGTAGCAGCTGGACTTGCTGGGCAGAGGTGCAGTCTGCGAAGAAAGGGGCTGAAGCTGCCCAGGAAGGTGACCACTCACCTGGCGGCCCTCCTGCCCCACCGTGTCCCTCCTCTCAGGCTCATGAATAAGCTCCAGCCGGGCTCTGTCCCCAAGATCAACCACTCCATGCAGAACTGGCACCAGGTGAGGGCTGGCTGGTGGAGGGGCCGGGCAGGGGCCATGTCAGAGGGTCGGGCCCACTCACTGTCCTCCCGCTGGCTCCTCCCAGCTAGAAAACCTCTCCAACTTCATCAAGGCCATGGTCAGCTACGGCATGAACCCCGTGGACCTGTTCGAGGCCAACGACCTCTTTGAGAGTGGGAACATAACGCAGGTCCAGGTGGCCCTGCTGGCACTGGCTGGGAAGGTGAGGCTGGACCGCGGTGGGGGGTCTGTGTGTGGAGGCTCTTCGTTTCCTGGGTTTGCACTTGGTTCTGAGCAGCCCTGAGGCTCCAGCACCGCCCTCTTTCGGCCAGAGACACAGTCTGGTGCCGGGGCAGCCCAGGGGTCCTGCAGTCCTGGACCTGCTGCAGGCTGACACGGGCCCTGCAGACGTGTCCTCAGTGTCCAGGAGCCGGTGGTCTGGAAGCTGAGCCTGGGGCCCGGCTCCTGCGTGGGAAGGGGCTTGGGGTCTCTGAGGGGAGGAGGCTGGGCAGGAGGAGGTGGAGCTGGGCAGGGTGTCTGTGTCCCTGGGCCTGCCCCTCCTGAGGCTCCCAGCTCCCCTCACCCCAGGCCAAGACAAAAGGGCTGCAGAGCAGTGTGGACATCGGGGTCAAGTACTCGGAGAGACAGCAGCGGAACTTTGATGATGCTACCATGAAGGCTGGCCAGTGCGTCATCGGGCTGCAGGTGGGCCCCAGATGTCCCCCCAGGTCCTGACCTCCTGAGGGTCTGGAGGCCTGGCAGGGACCACTGACCTCTCCAGCCACTTTCTGCAGATGGGCACCAACAAGTGCGCCAGTCAGTCAGGCATGACAGCCTATGGCACCAGGAGGCATCTCTATGACCCCAAGAACCACATCCTGCCACCTATGGACCACTCCACCATCAGCCTGCAGATGGGCACCAACAAGTGTGCCAGCCAGGTGGGCCATCCCGCAGCTTCGGCTGGCCCCCTGCCGGCCAGCTCAGCCTTCTCTCCTGTCCCTCCTGCCTGTTGAACCCCCGCTGTCCCCTGGCAGTGTGTGCCTGGGGAAGTGACAGCCCCGCTCTGTGCCCTAGGGTCCCTCAGTACTGACACTCTTAGATCTGGGACTCTCATGTTTTCTGCCCAGTCAGTCCCACCTGTCCAGTGTGATGGGTTTGGCGCCCTCAGGTCCTAGCAGGCCTGAGTCCCAGCCGGAGGCTGTCAAGGGGAAGGCGGACATTCCTGGTTTTAAGTAGTCAGGGCTGAGCCAGGGACAGGTGCCTGGCAGCCTAAAATTCCTTTTTCATAGTCAGAAGTGTCTTCTGAGGTTGGGGGGCCCAGTGGGGGTCCTGGGCCTGGATGGGCAGCAGGGGGAGACCATGGGAAGGCCCCTCCCTCCTCCCCTGAGGCCCGCTCCCCCTCTGCAGGTGGGCATGACTGCGCCTGGGACCCGGCGGCACATCTATGACACCAAGCTGGGGACGCACAGGTGTGACAGCTCCTCCATGTCCTTGCAGATGGGCTACACACAGGGGGCCAGCCAGAGCGGCCAGGTCTTTGGCCTGGGCCGCCAGATATACGACCCCAAGTACTGCCCACAAGGCCCTGTGGCAGATGGCGGTGCGGTGGGCACCAGCGACTGCCCCGGGGAGGCCCCGGAACGTCCCCCCTACCTGGAAGAGGCTGGCTGCTGAGGCCCCCCCCCCCCCCGTGTGCTGGGTCCCCTGCCGGCAGCAGCACCACCTGGGCTCTGGGGGGTCTCTGGGTTCTTGCTTCTTTTTTAAAGCATTGCCAGGCAGGTCTGGGCAGCTGGGTGGGGGGCCAGGGCTTTTCCCTCCCTGCTCGGGTTTCACAGACTGAGCTGGGGGAAGGCAGTGCCCGTGCAGCGGTGGGGGTCCTCGGGACACCCCGGAGCAGATTCCCCAGGGGCAGTGGACCTAGCTTTGTGGGGGGGGGGGAGGGGGGAGGGGGGCAGCCGGGAAGGTGGCCCCCCCCATGGCTTCCGGTTTCCTCGGTTTCCTCATCTCTTCCCCCTATGCCTGTGGGTTTTGTACCAGCTGAACTTTCAGGAAGTTTTAACCAAAGAAAAGGATATATTTTTTTTTTTTCAGGAGGATGGGGAGGGGATGGTAGAGGGGAGTGCTCAGAAATGGGCCTCCTTGGAGGGGTCCAGGCTGTAGCCCTTAAATGTTTTAGGCATGTTGAGGGACCACATTCCTATAAGATCAACAGCCCTGGGTCCTCTCCAGGGGCCCAGCGGGGAAACCAAGGCCCCGACAGGACACTGAATCTCAGTGGTTGGGGAAAACCAGACGCCCCTCACCAAGGGTCCCCCTCCCCTCAGGTCCTGCAGATTTTAAAGACCTCCCCTGCAGCTCTTCCCCTTCTGGGTCCACTAGCTAGTATCCCTCACCTCCTGCTGCACATGACCCCCACCCAGGAGCCCTGGACACTGAGATAATGTGAAATGCCAGTGCGGACCAAAAGCAATAAAAACCTCTGTTTATAAGAAAAGAGGGTGCTGAGAGTTGGGTGGTAAGGGTCGGGTTTACAGCTTCACTCTCGGGGTGTGGGGGGCCGGGAGTGGGTTGGCAGTGGAGGCCTGCCGCCTCTGCCCCTGCCCTCTCTGCTCTGCATTGGTCCTCACCTCGGCCTCCCTCCGGCCCAAGGCCACCTCCTGGCTGCGGATCCACACCCTCCAGCCAGCCAGCACCACCTTGGGAAACCCAGAACTCCAGGAGACGGGAAGAGGGTCTCCTGCACCGGGGGCCTTGGTATTACAGGGGACTATGCAACGTGACAGACAGCCAGGCTCCCCAGGGACAGTCCCCGCCGGCGGGTCGCCGGCCCGGCCCCGTGGGAAGAACTAGTGGCGTTGCCACCCGCAAGTGATGCAGCAAGAGGTGCGCGGCCCCTTTAAGAAAGCCGGCTGGGGGGGCCCGCTGTGATCCCGCCCTAACCCTCCGCGCGCCGGGCTCCGGTGGGGCCGGCCAGTGAGTGGCGGGCACAGCGGCCAATGGCAGCGGCCGGGGCCGGGGCCGTGTAGGGCGCGGCCGTGAGCACCAGGAC
>NW_025999863.1:523192-537664 GCF_001458135.2 Marmota marmota marmota
CGGAGGGGACTTCTCTTAAAGGGGCCACGCCCCCTGGCAGCGGAGGGAAGGCGGGCCAGAGCTGGATCCAGGCCGGAACGGTGAGGGGGACCGGGAGAGGAGGACTGTCTCGCGACAGTCGAGAATGTGGGGGTGGGGTGGGAGGAAGGCAAATTTCCCTGGGAATTAGAGGTACTGGCTGAGCTCCGATCCCACTCACCCTTCCTTTCCTTCCTGGGAGTGTTGGGGGCGCTGAATTGACCACTAAAGCTCAGTAGGAAGAAGTGGGCGTGGGGGTCACTTGAGGGGACCTTTGCCAACATACACCTGCAGTGCCTTTCCCACTTAGAGATCCCAGCCCCACCCCTTTGTAAATGAGTTGGTCCCCAGAGATCCCAAAAGCCACTTGCTTAAGAAAGAATCCTGGCGAGGAGGTGGAGGTCGCGGTCCCAGGTCCTAGTCCCCAGATGGATGTTGGCCTTTGGCAACTTCCCGCCTTTCTGGGCGCCTTAGTTTCCCCATTTGTGCAAGAAAGTAGCCCAGAGCTGAACAGTCCCTAGAGAAATACATGGTCAGGTGTTGCTGGAGCCTCTCCGCGCTCTGAGAGAGATGATACATGATGCGGCGGCGAGCTGGGCTCGGTCTCCCGCTGTACGTGCCCCTTCTTGGGCTCAGTTTCCACTTCTGTAAGATGAAGTAGAATCTAGTACTGCCAGCCGGGCGTGTGACATGCCCAACACAGTGAGTATTCGTTGCTGTTATCACTGGGCGACAGGGCCAAAGGGAACTTTGCCTAGGTCTGGGGGATGGGGCGGAGATGGGACCTGCAAACAGCCTGGGGGTGGGGCCTGGGAGTGAAAGCGTTAAGCCGAGGCTCCGCCCCTTAAGAATTCAGGAGGGTCTTCTCAGACCCCCCCCCCCCCTGGTAGCCCGCTAAGAGCGACAGCCCTGGCAACCAATCAGTTGCGAAGACGGCTTCGGGCAGGGTTCCCATTGGCTTACTCCTTCTGGGTCGAGGAGCGTCCCTAGATCTAGTACCTGCTCTTCACCTGGCTCGGTCCCAACTTCTGGGAGCCCTGCAGGGTCGAATGGGAGACGGGTTCAGAGAGGAGCAGGCTGTTGTCGGCAGCCACACAGCACGTCCTCAGACTGACGCTTCTGACCTTTGTCCCGACCCCTCCGTCCCTGTTCAGTCTCACCATGGCTTTCCGGACACAGCTGATGTTGCTGCTTTGGAAGAATTTCATGTATCGCAAGAGACAGCCGGTACGCTACTGCCCCGAGGTGCGGAACAGGGCGGGCTGGGCAGGTGTCCCCCGTGGGCTCACAATCTCCCACCCCTTCTTTGCTCAGATCCAGCTCCTGGTCGAGTTGCTGTGGCCCCTCTTCCTCTTCTTCATCCTGGTGGCTGTCCGCCACTCCCACCCCCCACTGGAGCACCACGAATGTGAGTCCCGTGGCCAGACACTGTCTGGGGAGGAGCGATGGGCCACCCCATCCGCCCAGGGGCAGCCGCTGCAAGGATTGCAGCGGAGCTCTCTGTTGCTAGAGGTGTGCAGTCGCGGGGTGGTGCAGAGGTGGGCAGAGCTGGCATCTCCCCACAGGCCACTTCCCCAACAAGCCACTGCCGTCCGCGGGCACTGTGCCCTGGCTCCAGGGCCTCATCTGCAACGTGAACAACTCCTGCTTCCCGCAGCCAACGCCTGGTGAAAATCCCAGGCTCCTGAGCAACTTCAATGACTCCCTGTGAGCAAGAGGCATGGGGTGGGGCCCCCGTGGGCTCGTGGGCTCAGTGCTCCAGGAGTGCCCCCAAAACCCCACCTCCTTCCCCTACTCTGTCCCCAGGGTCTCTCGGCTCCTGGCTGATGCACGCACTGTACTGGGGGGTCCCAGTGCCCAGAGGACACTGACTGGCCTGGGAAAGCTGATGCCCCTGCTGAGGGCAGTGAGCAGCAGAGGTAGGGAGGGCCCCTGAGGGCTGAGCGCTGAGCCCCAGCCTGCCTGCCTGGCCCTGGTGGAGTGGGGTGTTTCAGGAGAGGCTTGCCAACCCTGTGCCTCTGTGTGTCCTTCCTGCAGCCTGGCCTCCACAGACTGACTGGCAGCAGGAGCGACCTTCACTGGCCGCTGAGCTTCTGGGGATGCTGCTGCCCGAGGTGAGGCAGGGCTGGGTGGGCGCAGCGGCCTCTGGGGCATTGTTTCAGGGAGCCCCAGTGCTCACCATGCAGGGGCCTGATTCCAGCCTCCTGCCAGGGCTGCACCTGGCCCCTGGAGCAGTCAGTGTCCCCTGTCCTGTCTAGCATGGTGGTGGAGACTCCAGGGTGCACTGAACAAGTCCTGGACTGTGGGAAGCCGCTCTGAATGACCACGCCTTCCAGTCCCGAAGCACAGGGCTCTGACCAATCACTGCATGTCGTAGTGACTTGGGCGTGGTCCCAGCTCGGAGAGCAAGGCGTGGCTTCAGGTGGAGGTGTGCCCACTGGGGTTCTCCCTTGTAATCCTACCCCTTCTGCCTTTTCTGGACAGAACATTCTAAGAACAGCATCTTCCCAAATACAAGTCCACTCCTGAACGTGCTCCCCCCCTCTCTCAGCCTCTCCTGACTTTGTCTTGCTCCCCCCTTTTGGGAGGCTTGAGGCGGGGAGCTAGGGAAAGCCGTTCTGAAGCTTGGGCTCTGTACCTCTCAGAGCCTCAGTTCCCTGTTTGTAAAGTGCTGGTCTGGGCCTCTACAGACCTGATGGACGAAGAGAGGAGGCCATTGGTGTTCTTGCCGTCTCCTCCACAGGAATCCCTGGGGGGCGCCCTGGGTCATGTCCAGGAGTCCATGGACAGCTTTGTGGAAGCAGTCAAAGACCTGGCCCAGGAGGTGAGGCTCCACCCAGCCTTGACCCCAGCCGGGTTGGGGTGGTGATGGATGGCCTGGGCACATTTCTTGACGGTTCAGGTGCTCCTGGCAGAGTCCCTGCTCTGGGTAAGGCTTGGAGACGGATGGTGCTGTGGGAGGATGGCCAGTGCTCTCTGTTGACCTTGCCTTAGCTCCTGGTGCTGCCCAGCCTGGTGGAGCTTCGGAGTCTGCTGCAGAGACCCCGAGGGACAGGTGGCCCCCTGGAGCTGGTGTCAGAAGCCCTCTGCAGTGCTAAGGGGCCTAGCAGCCCAGGGGGCCTCTCCCTCAACTGGTACGAGGCTGGCGACCTGAGGGAGCTGGTGGGGCAGGACCCAGCACCAAACCTGCCGGACAAAGGCCTGAGTAAGTGAATGGCCTGTTTCCCCACCTGGGAAGTGGGGCGGAGGGCAGAGGGCAAGGCCTCACAGCACCCCCACCCCAGGCCCTGCCTGCTCTGAGCTGATGGGGGCTCTGGGAGACCACCCACTGTCCCGCCTGCTCTGGAGGCGCCTGAAACCGCTGATCCTGGGGAAACTGCTATTTGCACCTGACACGAATTTCACGCGGCAGCTCATGGCCCAGGTGAGGGCACTGTGCCAGGCGGGAGGGAAGTGGCCAGACACCACCCGGTATCTGGCCAGGTGTGTCACAGCCAGGCCAGAAGGTCTCGGAAGCTGCATTCTGAAGAAGTATGAGTTTGTTGGCCGTCAGAGACCAGCAGGTACAGGCTCAGAGGCACAGATGGAAGCAGGGCCCCGGGGCCAGGATTCAGCAGGGGTCCCCAGAGGGTGGCAAGTGGTGAGTGGGAAGGGCCAGGACGGGTCTTGTGCTGCCTCCCTGCAGGTCAATCGGACCTTCGAGGAGCTGGCTCTGCTGAGGGATATCCAGGAGGTCTGGGGGGTGCTGGGACCCCAACTCTTTGACTTCATGAACAACAGTGCCAATGTGGCTATTCTGCAGGTGGGCTAGGGTGAGGGTCCACGGTGTGGGGGTGCCATGTGGGGTCAGGGCATGGAGGTGGAAGTTGAAAGTTGTGGTGGGAGGGCAGATGGGCCCCCACAGACAGGAAGGGGTGCCTGATACAAACCTTTCCTCACCTGACACCCCCCAGAGGCTCCTTCAAAGGCCGGACAAATCGGGGTGGCAGCCAGGACCAGGAGGCCCAGACCCGACGGAGGCCCTGCAGTCCTTTCTGGACCCCAGCATGGGTGGCTACAGCTGGCGCGATGCCCACGCTGATGTGGGACATCTGATGGGCACACTAGGCCAAGTCATGGAAGTGAGCCATCTGCCTGGGGGTCTGAGTCATTGAGAGGAGGCAAGGCTAACCTGGGGATCCGAAGGTGGAGGCAAATCTTGCCCTGGGGGAGGTGGGCTCTGTCCGGCAGAGGGCCTGGTCACAGATACCCTGGGCTTCACAGAGGTCTGAGGGGGAACGTAGTTGGAGGTCCTGGGGAGGAGTCTGCCTTGACCCCGATGGGGTCCTCCATACCCTGCTGGGCAGACCCCAGCTCCTGGGATTCATACCCCTAGTGTGTGTCCTTGGACAAGCTGGAGGCCTCGCCTTCGGAGGCAGCCCTGGTGTCGCGGGCCCTGCAGCTGCTGGCCGAGCACCGCTTCTGGGCCGGCATCGTCTTCCTGGAGCCTGAGGACCCGGCAGACTCCTCAAAGAAGCCAGCCCCAGACCTGGGCCCTGGCCACGGCCACGTGCGAATCAAGATCCGCATGGACATCGATGATGTTACCAGGACCAATAAGATCAGGGACAGGTGGGAGGGAGCAAGAGTTTGGTGGACGGGGCCGACCGTGGACCTTCAGCCTAGACAGAAGCTGGGCGCCTAGGCGCCTAGGCGCCGTGGGCGTGGCCTAGGCTGGGATGAGACAGAAGTAGGTCCGGGCTGAGGGCAGTGGTGGGCGTGGCTGGTGCGTAACTGAACCGCAAGGTGCAGATCAAGCTGTGAAAGACCGGTCCTTAGAGTTTCCAGCACTTCCCTACAGCTGACCGCCACTCCCCTCTCGCAGGTTTTGGGACCCTGGCCCGGCCGCGGACCCCCTGACTGACCTGCGCTATGTGTGGGGCGGCTTCGTGTATCTGCAGGACCTGCTGGAGCGCGCTGCTGTGCGCGTGCTCAGCGGCACGGACCCCCGCGCTGGCCTCTACCTGCAGCAGATGCCCTACCCGTGCTACGTGGACGACGTGTGAGCGCCGTGCCCCTCCGCACTTAATTCCTAGGCCACTTAATTCCTAGGCGCCAGTCCCGGGGGCGAGGAATCTTCGCCAAGGCTGAGCCTTGGGTTCCCAGGCGAACGGTCCTGCCAGGAGGACGAGGGAGCTCCGCAGGGTGTTCAGATCCACCACAATGTCGCGTTCCTCAGGTTCCTGCGTGTGCTGAGCCGGTCGCTGCCGCTGTTCCTGACGCTGGCTTGGATCTACTCAGTGGCGCTGACCGTCAAGGCCGTGGTGCGGGAGAAGGAGACGCGGCTGCGCGACACCATGCGCGCCATGGGACTCAGCCGCGCGGTGCTCTGGCTCGGCTGGTTTCTCAGCTGCCTCGGGCCCTTCCTGTTCAGCGCTGCGCTGCTCCTTCTGGTGCTTAAGGTGAGCGCGCCCCCGCCTTCTGGGCCCAGGAGGGGCGCGTGCAAGGGTTATAAGCAGGAGGCAGGGCCAAATCCTGACTCCTTTGCTTTCCACAGGTGGGGGACATCCTTCCCTACAGCCACCCGGCCGTGGTCTTCCTGTTCTTGGCAGCCTTCGCGGTAGCCACCGTGGTCCAGAGTTTTCTGCTGAGCATCTTCTTCTCGCGTGCCAACCTGGCGGCCGCCTGTGGAGGCCTCGCCTACTTCTCACTGTACCTGCCCTACGTGCTCTGTGTTGCCTGGAGGGACAGGCTGCCCACGGGTGGCCGCGTGGCCTTGGTGAGGGCCGGTCGGGCCTGGCGGGCACACCCAAGGACCAGGCCACCCTCTGACCCACCCACTCCCCTACAGAGCCTGCTGTCGCCAGTGGCCTTCGGCTTCGGGTGCGAGAGCCTGGCCCTGCTGGAGGAGCAGGGTGAGGGCGCACAGTGGCACAACTTGGGCCGTGGACCGGCGGCAGATGTCTTCAGCCTGGCGCAGGTCTCAGGCCTCCTGCTGCTGGACGCCACCCTCTATGGCTTCATCATCTGGTACCTGGAGGCTGTGTGCCCAGGTAGGCCATAGTGGGTGGGGCTTCAGACGGGGCCCTAGTGCCCACGGGAGGTCTGGGTCATCTACCTGGAGACACCTAGTTAGGTCCGGAGTGGGGCAGTGTCTCCGGCTGCTGCCTGAGCACAAAAGACTGTCCCTTTGGGTGGTGCCTCCCTGCCATGAAGTACCTGGAGGCGTGCATCCGGTGGTGAGGGTGGTGTTTCCTGGCACTTTCGCACAGGTAGCTGCCTGTAAAGGCAGAGCCACCACCTGCCTGGATGTCTGGACTCCAGGTGTGTGGCTGGAAGTTGGCACACTCCACGGGGAGTTAGCACGACTTAGCCTCTCTCCCCCAGGCCAGTACGGGATCCCCGAACCGTGGAATTTTCCCTTTCGGAGGAGCTACTGGTGTGGGCCTGGACCCCCCAAGGGTCCCGACCCCATCCCTGCCCCGCAGGACCCAAGGGGTGAGGCCCTACAAGCCTTAACAGCTGCTTCCCGGTTTGGACTCCCCACTCCTCCCCATGAAAAGCCAGGTTCCCCCAGATCAGATCCTCCCCAGCCCCTGCACACAACTCAGGCCCCTCCTACCGTCCCTAGCCTCACAGTTCCCTGATTCCTCACCCTGCTGTTGGGGCCCCTAGGGCCCCACAGCTGACTGCCTCCCTCCTCAGTGCTGGTGGAGGAGGCGCCCCCGGGCCTGAGCCCTGGAGTCTCTGTTCGAGGGCTGGAGAAGCACTTTCCCGGCTGCCCACAGCCAGCCCTGCGTGGGCTCGACTTGGACTTCTACCAGGACCAGATCACTGCATTCCTGGGCCACAACGGGGCGGGCAAGACCACCACGCTGTGAGCAGCTGGCCTCCCTCCTCTTTCCCTGTCTGTCTGTCAGTGGGGAAGGCGTCTGGGGTCAGAGTTTTCTGCCAGCATGGGGAGGGGGCGGTGCACACGACCAGACCCCAGTTCCCTCCCCCAGGATGGGCCTGGGAGAGGCGTCTTCTCAGCACAGTTCCCCTCCTCTGTCAAGTGCAGACATTGTGCCCCTTGGGTGAGCATAAGTAGGTGCTCTGTAAGTGCTTGCAGCCCCTCTCCTGGTGACAGGCTGCTCTCAGATTCCCGCCTCCCCCCAGGTCTATCCTGAGCGGCCTCTTCCCTCCCAGTGGTGGCTCAGCTTTTGTCCTGGGCCATGACGTCCAGTCCAGCATGGAGGCCATCCGGCCCCACCTGGGGGTCTGCCCGCAGTACAACGTGCTGTTTGACATGTATGTCCTGGAGTGCCTGTGGGTGGGCTGGGCCGGCTTCAGGACCTCCATGGTGGCCATCGCCCCCCTCGCCGCAGGCTGACTGTGGAGGAGCATCTGTGGTTCTACGGGCAGCTCAAGGGCTCGCGTGCCACAGTGGTGGGCTCTGAGCAGGAGCGTCTGCTGCAGGACGTGGGACTCGTACCCAAGCGGTGGACTCAGACACGCCACCTCTCTGGTGAGCCCAGACGGGGGAGGCCAGCTCCACAGGGTCAGGGTCTTGAGAAGCCCAGGGACGGATCTGGGGACCAGGAGGAGCCAGGCCTTGAGGTCTCCGTGGGTGGAGAGGACAGGCAGCCATACCCACCGCAGGGAGGGTCACGCCAGGATCCTCCAACCCACCAGGTGGGATGCAGCGGAAGCTGTCCGTGGCCATGGCCTTTGTGGGTCACACTCGGGTGGTCATCCTGGATGAGCCCACAGCTGGTGTTGATCCCACATCCCGCCGAGGCATCTGGGAGCTGCTGCTCAAGTACCGGGAAGGTGAGAGTGGGGGGTGGCTTGAGGTTCCCCTGGACCGTGCCTCAGGGCCCAGAACGTCTGACGTGGGAGTGCCGGGCCGGGTTTTGAGAGGTGAGAGGAGCTTGGAGCCGTGGGCAGGAGGTTACCAGCAGAGACCACAGCTAGAGCAACACCTGGGGCTGGGCCCTGTGTGCAGGTCGCACGCTGATCCTCTCTACCCACCACCTGGATGAGGCCGAGCTTCTGGGAGACCGGGTGGCCATGGTGGCAGGTGGCCGCCTATGCTGCTGTGGGTCCCCACTCTTCCTGCGCCGTCACTTGGGCTCTGGCTACTACTTGACACTGGTGAAGAGTCCCCAGCCCCTGGCCAGTGCTGTGAAGGTGAGGACCAGAGCTAGGCCCTGCCCTGACCCCCATGGGTCTGTCCAGCCTGATGGCCACATCTGTGGCTGCCCCTCTGTCTGCAGGATGAGGAGGACACCCACTTGAAGGACGGCAGGGGCTCTGGCCAGGGCAGCACTGCGGGTGAGTTGGGTGGGAGGCCCCGGGCAGGGAGCGGGCAGCAGAGTCCTGTTCAGGGCAACAAGACTCCAGTGCCCCAACCTGGGCTGTGTCAGAAGGTGCCTGAACTTGGCTGAGCCAGCCACACTCTGGCCCTTACCTTTGACCTGTCCTGGGCTGAGCCGGACACAGGCCCACCTGACCAGGGACCCTGAGCCAGCCCTGCCCTCAAGTTCTTGGCCCTGACCTCCGCCCCTAGGGACGGCCCCTCCCCAAGGAGACGGGTGGGAGAGGGGCTCCCGGGCCTCAGGGCCTAGATGCACCTCATTCACGCAGGTGCCCCTCAGCTCCTGGCCCTGGTGCGGCGCTGGGTGCCTGGGGCACGGCTGGTGGAAGAGCTGCCCCAGGAGCTGGTGTTGGCCTTGCCCTACGTGGGTGCCCTGGATGGCGGCTTTGCCGGGCTCTTCCGGGAGCTGGATGAGCAGATGGGGGCGCTGAGCCTCAGTGGCTATGGGATCTCAGACACCAGCCTCGAGGAGGTGCGGGCCAGTGGGAGTCCTGGGGCCCAGGAGGGCAGCCTGGGGGACGCAGAAGAGCTTGCTACGCGGGGGAGTGAGGAGGGGCGTTCCTGGGGGAGACCGCGCCAGGAGTGGGGGAGGCTCAGAAGCCCTTTGAGGTGGCAGGTCCCAGTGTTCAGGTCCCGACCCTGAGCCCCTGTGCTGTCTCCCCAGATCTTCCTGAAGGTGACAGAGGACTGTGCCTCGGACACAAACCCAGAAGGTGTGGCTGCAGCTTTGTGACCTTTACCCACAACCTGGGTCCAGAGCAGGTTCTCATCTCAAGCCAAGCTGATGCCTGGCTGAGTCTACCCCAGTGCAGAGCCTGAGTCCTGACCTTTCCACCCATGACCCTTGACCCTGGCCCCAACAACACTAACACTACCCCTTCCCCGTTGGCCCTGCAGATGGCAGCCCTGGGCAGCATGCCTGTGTGCACCTGGCTGTCCCAGATGGGACCCTGGGGGCCACGGTCATGCCAGAGGAACCAGCCTTGGACAGTGGGGAGCTGGGTGAGTCCCGCACCCCATAATCCCCCAAGGTCCCCACCACCAGAGCACTGACCTTCCCATCCCCGACAGCTGGGTCAGCCCCAGAGACCCAGGCCTTGCAGGGTTCTGCGCCAGCCACTGCAGGACGAGTAGAGGGCTGGGCACTGACCCGTCAGCAGCTCCGAGCCCTACTTCTCAAGCGCTGTCTACTTGCCTGCCGTAGCCGCTGGGGCCTGTTTGCACAGGTGAGGGGGCCCTGGGACAAAGGAGGGTGCTGGAGAGTCCCTGGTGACTCCTCTGGCCATCCCCTCAGTGTTCGCTTCAATAGCTTCATCCTGTGCATATTTATTGAAGACACTAGGGAGCCCTGGGTGGTTCTAGAGCGGGAGCAAGGAAGGGTATGAGCCAGCCTGGAGGGTCATGGAAGTGGCAGCTGATGGGATGCCCCTCCAGATTGTGCTGCCCGCCCTCTTTGTGGGCCTGGCCCTGCTGTTCAGCCTCATCGTGCCTCCTTTTGGGCACTACCCGGCTCTGCGGCTCAGTCCTGCCATGTACGGCGCCCAGGTGTCCTTTTTCAGGTGAGTGCAGAGAAGAGGGGCTGGTGGAGGGAGGGCTTGCCACCTGGGGACACAGCTCTGATCTGCACACACACAGTGAGGACACCCAGGGGGACCCCAAGTATGGCCACCTGCTCAAGGCGCTGCTGGGGCAGGCAGGACTGGAGGAGCCCCACCTGCAGAACACCTCCAACAGGTGAGGCCCGGCCTGGACCCCCTCTGGCCCCAGGTCCCCTCGGGGCTGTGGTGGGGAGTACCCCCTGCCTGGACCCGCTCTGGCCCCAGGTCCCCTCGGGGCTGTGGTGGGGAGTACCCCCTGCCTGGATCCCCTCTGGCCCCAGGTCCCCTCGGGGCTGTGGTGGGGAGTACCCCCTGCCGTGGCACATGGGAGCTGGGAGCCACCGTGCTTCCAGAGAACAGGCAGTGGGTGCCCACAGCCCTGCACCCTGACCCACAGGCTGCCCGAGTGCCCAGGGGCCCTCTCCTGCCTGTTCTCAGTCCCTGAGGCCACTGCTGATGTGGCCAGGGTCATGGCCCGTGGCAACTGGACCCCAGAGTCTCCATCCCCAGCCTGCCAGTGCAGCCAGCCTGGTGCCCGCCGCCTGCTGCCCGACTGTCCGGCTGCGGCTGGTGGCCTCCCACCGCCCCAGGCAGTGGCCAGCTCTGGGGAGGTGGTCCAAAACTTGACGGGCCGGAATCTGTCCGACTTCCTGGTGAAGACCTACCCAAGCCTGGTGCGCCAGGGGTAAGCACCACATGGCACCCGGCCTGCTGCAGCTGGGCCTCTCGGGCCGGGTGGGCCTGGGCAGGGGTGTTGGGGCAGGTCCAGATGCCCAGCCTGACCCTGCACCTCCATCACCCCTCCCTGTCTGTGTCCTCCACAGCCTCAATACTAAGAAGTGGGTGGATGAGGTCAGGTAAGGAGGGACCTGGGGTTGCTGGCCCCACTGCGCACCCCCCCTGGCCCTCAGCTCTTCTTTCTGTGCCCCCCAGGTATGGGGGCTTCTCACTGGGGGGCCGAGACCCAGACCTGCCCTCAGGGACGGAAGTGGCCCATTCTGTGGAGCAGCTGAGGGCCCTGCTGAGTCCCCGGCCAGGCGGGGCCCTGGACCATGTCCTGCACAACCTCTCAGCGTGGGCTCACAGCCTGGATGCTCACCACAGCCTCAAGGTGAGAACCCAGGGTGGCGGCTGGATGGCCCTGAGGGTCCAGCCTTGGCCACCCTGACCCTGTGGCCTCCACAGATCTGGTTCAACAACAAGGGCTGGCACTCCATGGTGGCCTTTGTCAACCGAGCCAACAATGCACTCCTGCATGCCCACCTGCCCCGGGGCACCGCCCACCAGGCCTACAGCATCACTACGTTCAACCACCCCCTGAACCTGACCAAGGAGCAGCTGTCCGAGGCTGCCCTGTGAGTCCGCACCCGCCCACCTCCGTGGCTCTGAGGTGCGGGGCAGCGTGGCCGCAGCGTGTCATCCAGGGCCGCGACCTGCTCCGAGGCCGCGGACCGGCCACCTCCAGCCCCCGCGCTCCAGCCCCCCAGACTCCACGTGTCCCTGTCCCGCCCATTGTCCTCCCGGGCAACGTCTCCTGCCAAGCAGCTCGACCACCCCTCCCCACGTGGCTCAGGCCCTCTCCGCCACCCACGGCGGCCCAGGAGCCTCGTCCCTGCGGGGCACGCGTGGCCGGGCCCTGAGCAGCCTCGTGCCCTCACCCCCAGGGTGGCCTCGTCCGTGGACGTGCTCGTCTCCATCTGTGTGGTCTTCGCCATGTCCTTCGTCCCGGCCAGCTTCACCCTCATCCTCATTGAGGAGCGCGTCACGCGAGCCAAACACCTGCAGCTCGTCGGGGGTCTGCCCCCCGCCCTCTACTGGCTGGGCAACTTTGTCTGGGACATGGTGCGGGGGCTGCCCAGGAGTGGGGGGGGCTCGCTGCCCTTTGGCCCTTCTGGGCTGGGACTTGTCACGCGTGGGTGAGGTCTTGAGGACCGTGGGACACATCGTGTTCTCCTGTCCAAAAAGTAGGAAGCAGAGGGGTCACAGGGCTGAGGGTGGCTGTCCTGCCCTGGTGGCTGAGGAGGGCGGCGTCCATCTGTGTGCAGTGTAACTACTGGGTGGCTGTGTGCATCGTGGTGCTCATCTTCCTGGTCTTCCAGCACAAGGCGTATGTGGCCCCTGCCAACCTGCCTGCCCTCCTGCTGCTGCTGCTACTGTATGGGTGAGGTCCCCGTCCCTCAGGCTCCTTCTTATGCCCTCACCCCTGCACCGAGGGAGACGGGACCCTGCAGCAGCTCTTGAGGGCCGAGGCGGAGCTTGGTGGGAACCTGGGAGCCTTCCAGTCAGTCATCTCCACCGTGGCCTTAAAAGCTCAGTCCGCCCGGATCTGCATGATCAGAGGCCCGCTGGGAGGCCTGCTCCTCCCAGGGATGCCCAGTGAGGTCCTGTCGCCCTGCAGCTGGTCAATCACGCCACTCATGTACCCGGCCTCCTTCTTCTTCTCCGTGCCCAGCACGGCTTACGTCGTGCTCACCTGCATCAACCTCTTTGTGGGCATCAACGGCAGCATGGCTACCTTCGTGCTGGAGCTCTTCTCGGATCAGGTTGGGCTCTGCAGGGTGGGGCTGGGGCTGGGCTGCAGTGTGGCCTCAGCTCCCGACGCGACTGCCTCTTCCTGCCCCCAAGCAGAAGCTGAAGGAGGTGAGCCGCATCCTGAAACGCATCTTCCTCGTCTTCCCCCACTTCTGCCTGGGCCGGGGGCTCATCGATCTGGTGCGGAACCAGGCCACGGCTGACGCTTTTGAGCGCCTGGGTGAGAACTTCCTGCCCTGTGAGACTGGTCAGCCCCCTCAAAAGTGCCATGCTAGAGTCAGTTACACAGAGTGGAGACCAACGGCCTCCAGGGAGAGACACCCTAGGTGGCCTCAAGGTTGGGCCCAGTCAGAGGTGTAGAAAAGAAGTCGTAAAAGTTGATTTTATCTTGGGGCACATCACTAGAAATCTAATGACCTAAATAAGGGAGGGGGGGTGGCCGACCTCTATTTTCTATGCCCGTGAGTCCCCCAGGTCTTCTTTGATTTTTACCTTGAGAATCCAGGTGAGCCGGATGGGGAGGACACAACTCCCTGGGACAGAGTCCTCCCTTCCTGTCCCCACAGGAGACGGGCAGTTCCAGTCGCCCCTGCGCTGGGAGGTGGTGGGCAAGAACCTGCTGGCCATGTCTGTGCAGGGGCCCCTCTTCCTCCTGCTCACGCTCCTGCTGCAGCACCTCGGCCGCCTCCTGCCACAGTCAGTGGGGAGCAGGGTGGGGTGGCAGGGCCAGGGACCTGCCTGGGACCCACGCGTGTCTCTGTCTTCAGACCCCAGCTGAGGACACGGCCGCCCCTGGGAGAGGAGGATGAGGATGTGGCCCACGAGCGGCAGCGGGTGGCCAGAGGGGCCACCGAGGGGGATGTGTTGGTTCTCAGGGACCTGACCAAGGTAGGTGTGGCCACAGAGAGCCGGGCGGGGGCTCCCACTGGCCACCCCCCTTTCTCAGGGACCTGCCTCCTCCTAGGTGTACCATGGGCAGAGGATGCCAGCTGTCCACCGCCTGTGCCTGGGGATCCCCCCAGGTGAGGTGAGTCCCCGTGAAGGACCTGGTGCTGGGGCGGTGGGAGGCTGCACACCACCGCTTACTGAGCACTTACTGGGTGCCAGGATTTGAACTCCTGTTTTGAGCCAACATATCCTCATTAATTAAGCACCTGCTGCATGCTTACATTTATGAAGCATCACTGTGCTCACCCCGTGCCAGCAAACATTTGGAAGTCTGTTGTGCCCACACTTGTGTATGGGCTTTGTGGGATACCTACCCTAGTCGGTAAACAGAAGGCCCAAACATTCCCCGCTGAAGAACAGTGTTGTGCCTCTCCAGTACCCCAGGGTCTGTCCCAGGCTCCACCTCGCCCACAGCCGCCCACGCCGGAACTCAAGGCTGCCACCAGGCACCAAAAACACAAGGACAGGGCTGGTCCCCCTGAGCCATTAGGGCTGCTGCCAGGGGAACCCGAGGTGGGGGTCAGGGCTGGGCCTCCCCAGCACCATCTCCGGCATCCCGCAGTGTTTCGGACTGCTCGGTGTGAATGGAGCCGGGAAAACCACCACATTCCGCATGCTGACCGGGGACATACCGCCCAGCATGGGCGAGGCTGTGCTGGCAGGTCACAGGTAGGGGGCTCCAGGTGGGGGGCTCCAGGTGGGGGCAGGGTGGAGCTCCCGCACGACCAGCTATGCTCCTGGTCCTCCCACACCGTGCTCATGGAGGAGGCCCTGAGACCCTCCTGTCCCTTACCAGAGTAGTCCTGGGTGGTGGCCCTGAGACCCCTGTGTGTGCCTCCAGTGTGACCAGTAACTAGCTAGTTCTGCGCCCTCTACTCCCACCTGCAGCGTGGCCCAGGAACCAGCTGCCGCGCACTGCCACATGGGCTACTGCCCGCAGTCAGACGCCATCTTCGAGCTGCTGACTGGCCGCGAACACCTAGAGCTGTTTGCACGCCTGCGAGGCGTCCCTGAGGCCCTGGTCGCAGGGGTGAGCTC
>NW_025999863.1:538986-542895 GCF_001458135.2 Marmota marmota marmota
ACCCCCCACGGTGCTCCCAGCTGCTGTGCTCACCTGGCCCAGGCCCCTTCCCACCTTTGCCTGGTGTTCTCCCTCCTTGACGCCTCTGGCTGGGACCCTGGCCTAGGTCTTCTCGCCTTTCGCCTAAGGTCCCCTTCTTGTGTCTCGGTCCACTCCCAGGTTTCACCCATCCCTGCTCTTTTCTCCTGGCCCCATCCCACGTCCACTGTACCCGCCCCCCGCCCCCGACCGCTGGCCCTGCTCCACCATCACTCTGCCCTGCCCTATGTCCACTTGGTCCCCATCCCAGCCTCCTCTGACCCTGCCCCATGCTCACCCACTGTGGCCCCACCCCACCACCACTGGTACCACCCAGCTCGCCTGGTCCCCCAACGTGTCCCTCTTGCCGGGCTCCGCAGACTGCCAGTTTGGGCCTGGCGCGCCTGGGGCTCCCGCGATACGCCGACAGACTCGCGGGCACCTACAGTGGGGGCAACAAACGCAAGCTGGCCACAGCCGTGGCGCTCGTTGGGGATCCCGCTGTGGTCTTCCTGGTACGTGGGGCGGGATCTGGCGTGGGGCCGGGCTGGGACCCCGGCAGGACCAGGCTTAGGGCCTTTCCTCCGTCCCAGGATGAGCCCACCACAGGCATGGACCCCAGCGCGCGGCGCTTCCTCTGGAACAGCCTTCTGGCCGTGGTGCGCCAGGGCCGCTCCGTGGTGCTCACCTCCCACAGGTGACTGGCCCAGGCTCCAGGTGGAGGAGGTGCCTCCAAAGGCTGTCCAGAGCACAGGGTCATAGCGGATGGGAAGGTCCTGACCCTAGCGGGGGGGGACAGGGGGAGGGAAGGAAGATGGCGGGCCCAGGTGTAAGGACACACGGTGGTGGTACCCAGCCCCAGGAACCAGGCAGTTTGGGCCCAGCGAAAATGTCCAGAAAAGGGTGGAGGGGAGGGCCCTGGCCAGTGTAGCGCAGCGCGGGTCAGAGCTCACGAACCGGCCGCCAACAGCATGGAGGAGTGCGAGGCGCTCTGCACGCGCCTGGCCATCATGGTGAACGGGCGGTTCCGCTGCCTGGGCAGCACGCAGCACCTCAAGCGCAGGTGAGCGAGAGGCCTCTGGGCAGGTGGGCGGACAGGAAGGTGGGATGAGTGTTCAGACCTGGAGCCCAGCGGCTAAAGCCGTAGAGTGGCCAGGATTACAGACAGCAGGAGGGACGAGGAAGGGGGCCAGGCGGGGTTTGCTGAGGGCCGCAGTACTGGGGCGAGGGGTCACTTGATCCGATTGATGAGCGCGAGGTTGCGGGTGGGTTTAGAAGGACTAAGGAGCCAGCAGAGGCAAGTCAGAGCGCGGCGGGTGGTGGGCCGCTGGCGGCGGGTGGGCGTGGCCGTGGCGCGTGGGAGGAGCTGCGGGTGCCCGGAAGCGAGGTCTGGAGGGTTGGGGGCAGGGGCTGCAGGGGCGGGGCTAGGAGCACGAGTGCGGGCGGGCGCGCGCAGGGAGCGGATGTGTGTCAGGTGCGGCCAGGCAGAAGAGGCGAGGCTGGAGGCTAGCCGGTGTGGGCGGGGTCGTGCGCTGGGCTGGGCAGGGCAGGGGCCTGTCTGGTAGCCTTGTCCCCACCCACTCCAGATTCGGTGCTGGCCACACACTGACCCTGAGGGTGCCCGTGGACCGGCACGAGGGAGCGATAGCCTTTGTGGTGGCGGCATTCCCGGGGGCCGAGCTGCGAGAAGCGCATGGGGGTCGCCTACGCTTCCAGCTGCCACAGGGAGAGCGCGGCGCCCTGGCACACATTTTTGCAGAGCTGGCAGCCCATGGTTCAGACCATGGCATGGAGGACTTCTCTGTGAGCCAGACCACACTGGAGGAGGTGACCACAGTGTCGGGCTGGGACTGGGGAGGGGCTGGGGCCAGGGTCCTGGGCTGACAGCCCCTCCTGTCCATCCTGTCCTCTCTGGACCACCCACCTGCCAGGTCTTCCTGCACTTCTCCGAGCACCAGGGGAAGGAGGAGGAAGACCAGGAAGGAGTGGAGGCGGAGCCTGCAGCAGGCTCTGAGCATCCCAAAGGCCTTGGCCAGGCCACGACAGACACCCTAGTGATGGAGACCGTGCTCTGAGCTTGCCTCCCCTTGGGGCAGGAGAGCCCCAGGAGCCAACATCAGCCCCCAGAGCACCCACTACCCTGGAGCAAATAAAGAGAAGACTGGGGCTGAGGCTGTGGCTCAGTGGTAGAGTGCTTGCCCAGCCTGTGTGAGGCACTGGGTTCGATTCTCAGCACCACATATAAATAAATGAATAAAATAAAGGTCCATACATCTAAAAACATATTTTAAAAAAAGAGAGAAGACTGGAGAGAAGATGTGAACCTCTGTGTCTGTATGGCAGACTACACATACACCCTGGTCCCTATGAGGACCGCTGCACGCAGTGTGAGTGGGGAGTGTGTGTGTTTGTGATCACAGGAGATTTGTGGGGCATGTGTGAGCACATTTACACGCTTGAACCCACTCAGTGCTGGTGATCCTGGGCATGAAGCATGCAGAATGGGCTTTCTAGAAGTCTGGTCGCAGGTACCAGGCTGCCCACATGGGTCTAGCACCTAAGGGCAACTGACCATGAAGTGGGTATAAGGCCAGAGCTTGGGAATATCCTAGGCAGCTTGGAGGAGGCTGGAGTACCCCCCTTTGCTACCCAAAGCCTACATAACTAGTGGACCAGTTCTTCCAGACCCCAGCCAGCAGAACAGTGAGTGGTGGGCAGAAAGTCCTCAACGGGCTGCTTGACTGGGCTTGCAGCTGGACCCAGGGCCTGGAGAGCTAGACCTGGCTCCAGGGGTTGTGGCCTTTCTGGCCTGTGCGCCCAAGAGCCACCTCTCCCACCCGAGGTCAGTGAGAGTGAGGGGTGCAGAGGGCAAAGGGGTCGGGCTTTTAGAATACCAGGAGAATTCAGAGAGGGGAGCTGACAGGGGAGGAGAAAGACCTCAGACTGGGGGGCCTGCTGGGGAGAAGATGGGTGCACCCTGTGGACACTGGTCCAAGCTGTTGCCGGCTCTCTGTGGGTGCACATCCCACCCTGCGTATCCAGTGGCACCCTGGGTGTTCTGATAGACCAGCTGTGGGCTCGGGACCTGGAGAGCAGGAATGGGAGACAGGGGGGAGCTGAGCTGAGGCCAGTGACCAGAAAAGTGGGGGAGGGGTGTACCTGCAGCTGGAGGGGGTGCCTCTGTCGCCTCCGGGCCTGAGGCTCCAGCCCTCTGCCTCATCTGAGTGCTCGTGAAAATCCGTACCCCAGCTATCCCGCGCACGGGGGTCTGTGCGCTCCTACTGGCAGCTGGGTGGGTGTGTTTGAGTTGAAGGTCAGCATCCCTGTGGTCGTCGCTGAGTGCCTTGCTGTGTACACTTGAGATGCCCTGCTGTGTACACTGAGAGCGCATCACCACCCGCGGGGTGTGGACTTCGCGGCTCCTGAAAGAGGAAGCCGGGGCGGGGCGGGGCGGCCTGCGACCTCTGATCGCGCCCACTCTGCCGTCTGGCAGGCTGAGGCTCGCACTGTGGGGCGGGTCTGCGGTGCCGCCTTGGAGGCCTTTCCTGTACCGGCGACCGTGCGCCAATGAGGGCCCGGCCTGTCACGTGGGCCTGACAGCTGGGGAGGGGGTGGCCCGTGGCAATGTGGTCTCCAGGCAGCCAGCGCTAGGAGCTGCATTTCCAAGACCCCCCCAGCGTGCCGACCTGCCAGCTCCCCGGGTCACCCCTCTGACCCCACCATGTTCTCCAGGAAGAAACGGGAGCTAATGAAAACCCCTTCCATCTCCAAAAAGAACCGGGCGGGAAGCCCCAGCCCGCAGCCCTCAGGGGTGAGTCCTGGCAGAGCGGGTGGGGAACTGGGGCAACACCCGCAGGAGGCACAGGGGCGCGTCCGCGGCTTGAGGTATAG
>NW_025999863.1:544554-582467 GCF_001458135.2 Marmota marmota marmota
ACCCTGCCCCGCAGTGGCGCTCCGGGCACTGGGGCACTGGGCTGGCCGCCGGGGACGCACAGCTGCCGAACACTTGCCTTGGCCACGGCAACCTTGCATCTCCGCACTTGGCAGGTGGCCCTCCTGTAGCCCATGTCTCGGGTGGAGGGGTGCTGTGGGAATCTAGGTGGCTCAGGCCCTCAGGGGCAGGCTGGGGAAGGAGTGTGGTGGAGGGCAGGGGCCTGACCTTCCCAGGGGCTTCCCTAGATTCCTGAAATCCCCTCTGGGGGTCTGGGGGTCTGGGGGTCTTTGTGCTGAGAAGAGACGGGCGGTGATGCTCAGGCTTCACTTGGCTTTTGGGGCACCCTCCAGCTGTCCTCTCCCGGATCTCACCGCCCCATC
Source organism: Marmota marmota marmota (assembly GCF_001458135.2). Taxonomy (NCBI): domain Eukaryota; kingdom Metazoa; phylum Chordata; class Mammalia; order Rodentia; family Sciuridae; genus Marmota; species Marmota marmota. The sequence continues at coordinate 544,936 of NW_025999863.1, forward strand.
ATTCTTGACCTTCCAGAATCCCCGTGACTCTCTCCGCTAGCTCACCCACACTCTTTCTGTTTGGTTTCTTTTGCTGGGAGAGGGTGCTGGGGCTGGAACCCAAGTCTTCGTTGGCAGGTCGACAAGAGGTCCGCCAGTGGCCCACATTCCCCAGCTCCCCATTTTATAGAAATCTTCTGATTCAGAGCGTTCGAGGGGGCATTGAAGTCCTATCCCAACAAACCACGACTAGTTCCCAGCCCTTGGCTCCTGGTGGCCCAGGAAGTAAAGCCAGACAGGTGCTTCCCTGCCGCTCCCGCCCTCAGTGTCGGTGAAGTGCAAGTGTCCCTGGGCCTCGGCTCCCTCCTGTGCAGAGAGGAGGTGCCCTCTGCAGTAGCTGCCAGGATGGCGCCGTGGGAGGTGAGGGGTGGCCTGCCCTGTGCTCAGGTAGGCAGAAGGGCAGGCAGCAACCAGGGGGCTGCGTGGAGGAGGAGGGCCAGGACTTGGCCTTGGACAGCAGCAGTTTGATTTCTGGAGGGTCAGAAGGAGTTCTGAGTGGAAGGGACTGTCTAGGCCAAGGACCAGTCTGTGCAGACCTGACCAGGAGCCCAGAGAGGGTCAGTCCTCCCCTGGGTCTCATGGCTGCCCTCTCCCACCTCTGCCTCAGTGTGCTCACCTGGGGACAGGAGCTGTGAGGACACAGCAGACCCCCTGGGACTGGCCCCTTCTTTCCTGCTGACACCCACTCTGACCAGCAGATCTCCTCGAGGCCCGCCGGCCACTGGCCCATGAGTGCCTGGGTGAGGCCCTGCGTGTGATGCGCCAGGTCATCTCCAAGTACCCACTGCTGAACACCGTGGAGACACTCACTGCTGCTGGCACCCTGATTGCCAAGGTCAAAGGTCAGCAGATGGGCAGGGGGCAGCCAGGCCGGTCTGCCAGGCAGGACTTCCTGGAGGGGGCGCTCTCTGAAGTGGGTTTTGAAGGATGCACAGGCGTCTGGCAGGCACAGCTGCTCCCTGATGCCGGGGTGAGGGCTCTGTCAGTGGGCTAGGGGTGATGGCCTCTCAGAGTGTCCTCTGCTTCCCAGCCTTCCATTATGAGTCCAACAATGAGTCGGACAAGAGGGAGTTCGAGAAGGCCCTGGAGACCATGGCTGTGTCCTTCAGCAGCACGTGAGCTGGCACGGGAGCCCCTGGGGCGGGCTGAGGGACATGGTGCCGTGTGCCTCTGGTGCTGACCCTCTGGCCCTGCAGTGTGTCCGAGTTCCTCATGGGCGAAGTGGACAGCAGCACGCTCCTGGCAGTGCCCCCTGGGGACCCTAGCCAGGTGAGCAGCGGGGGTGGGGTGGGTCTGCTCCCCCCTCAGGCAGGTGGTGGCCACCTCCTGCAGGGCAGGATCCCCAGGGCTGGTCTCACTTGCGTCTCCCTCTGTGCAGTCCATGGAGAACCTGTACGGACAGGGCAGTGAGGGCCCCCTGCCCAGCACTGAGGACTGTGAGGCAGGTAAGTGTCCCAGAGCCCCAGGGGCAGGTGCCTGCGTGGGCTGGGCACCAGAGGCCTGCACTGAGCTGGACGGGGAGGGCAGGGTGGCCAGATGGCTGAGCAGGTGCCCCACAGGCTGCCCACCCCCGGAGGAAGTGGACGTGCTACTGCAGCGCTGTGAGGGTGGTGTGGATGCCGCACTGCAGTATGCCAAGAACATGGCCAAGTACATGAAGGACCTCATTGGCTACCTGGAGAAGCGGACTGCTCTGGGTGAGGGTGGGCCCTGTGGGGTCTGGCCAGAGGGTCCCAGGGAGCCGGTGCACCTTGCGCCTGTCTAACACTTGGCACCTCACACCCTGCAGAGATGGAGTTTGCCAAAAGCCTACAGAAGATCGTCCACAACTGCAGACAGAGTGTCATGCACGAGGTGGGCCCCGCGGGCTGGGACAGGGCCTCCCTTCCGTACTACAGGAGCGGGCAGTGGCTGCAGGGACTATGAGAGGTGACAGGGTTCCAGAGCTGGGGCCGCTGCTGGGGCCATCCCTCCCCACCTCAGTGACTGGCCCCACCCCCACAGCCCCACATGCCCCTCCTGTCCATCTACTCGCTGGCCCTGGAGCAGGACCTGGAGTTTGGCCACGGCATGGTGCAGGCGGTGGGCACGCTACAGACCCAGACCTTCATGCAGGTGGGCTGGGCCTCCAGGGTAGGCTGGTGGGGGTGTGGCCAGGGCCCCCACTGATGGACCCTCTCTCCCCAGCCCCTGACCCTGCGGCGGCTGGAGCATGAGCGACGCAGGAAGGAGATCAAGGAATCCTGGCACCGGGCACAGAGGAAGCTGGTAGGGGTAGCAGGCGTGTGACTTCGCGTTCCTGCCCCTCGGAGGCCTGTGCTAGCACTGCGCATGTGCCCCTGCGCCTTTTTGCGCATGCGAGGAACGCAGCCGCAGCACCATCTGGCCCCGGTTGCGTTCCCAGGACTCAGGCCCTCTGCTCCCCGGTTCCCACTGCGGGTGGTTCAGAAATGGGGAGAAGCGGTGTTTCCTCAGGCTGCAGAGAGCTAGTCCCCACGAGAGGAGGACACTGAGGCCCAGTCACTCTAGTCTGGTGTTTGCTCCCCAGTTCCCTTTCGGGTGGCTTCAGCAGCACCGTGGATTATTGTTCGCCTTTTTTAGCTGAGTTAGCAGCGCATGGGGTGAGAAGCCCCTTCCTGGATGCTTCCAGCATATACCAGCCAACTCCAGCAGATCCGCAGCTCCTGGGTGACCATTTTGGCACTTGTCTCTACACTGACCCCTGCACCGAGGAGTTCACCCCATAGGGTCCACACGATGCAGCCTCATTCCTTTGCAGCAGCTCAGCACTCAGCTGAGGCTTCTGTGGCACAGTATGTGGATGGGAAGTTGCTTTAATAAGCATCACAGCTAAGACAAGCCTGTGCTCCCACCTCCAGAGTTTGTGAGGGTTTATCTCAGATCAGTGCTCCAAAACAAATGTCATGGTTGAGACAGGTACATTGATGGCTTTGCTGCTACACCATGGCCATGCTTTTCAGCTTTGTGAAACCTCGGGTTATATCCCTTTCCTTAGTGTGGCTCAGACAGTGCCTTTTTCTTCTTATTATTATTATTTTGTATTGGTTTGATAGAGCTCTTCACATATTGGAGAACTCCGATCCCAACACTGTGACTTATAGACTCCTCCTACCTACTTGATCATTTGACCTTTCCCCCGCCTCTCCTAGTGCTGGGATTGAACCCAGGGGCACCAGTGAACTACGTCCCCAGCCCTATTTATTTAAGATTAACTGAGGACTGAAAGAATTCCTAAGATTTAAACTGATTTAGTCATGTAAATTCAAAGCCACCAGTTAGGAAGGTGAATCAGTTCTCTGAAGCTTCAAAACGAAGCATGTTCTCCTCCTAGCCTGATGCCCGTGGTCCTGGACATTTTTATTTTCTAAATAGAGCAGATTCTTGTCTCATATGAGCTGACCTTCCTGTGTCCTTTTCCTGGTACTTCTCCTCAGCCCTTTTTGATTTCTGGTTTTTCAGACAGGATCTCACTGAGTTGCTGAGGCTGGCCTTTAACTTGTGTCTCCTGCCTCGGCTTCCCGAGTCGCTGGGGTTGTAAGTGTGGCTGACACATTCCGCTTGACTTTGTTTCTTCTTTCAATCCTTTTATTAGTTGCTGTTTCAGTACTGGGGATGGAACCCAAGACCTCACACGAGCTAGGCATGCGCTGTCCACCTATTGAGCCGTGCCCCCAGGCCCTCGTGTTTCTTTATTCGATCTGCCCTGCTTGTTTTGCAGGAAGAAGCCCTGGTGGTAGTTGACTGCAGTAGTCTGTGTGTTTTGTCAGATTGAACCAGGAGTGCTGTGCCACTGAGCCACATCCCCAGCCCTATTTTATATCTTATTTAGAGACAGGGTCTCTCTGAGTTGCTTAGTGCCTCAGTAAGTTGCTGAGGCTGGCTTTGAACTTGCAATCCTCCTGCCTCAGCCTCCCCAGCCGCTGGGATTACAGGTGTGCACCACTGAAGCCCGGCTTCATCTTATTTTGAGACAGGGTCTCAGTAAGTTGCCCAGGCTGGCCTGGAAGTCGTGATCCTCCTGCCTAAGCTTCCCCAGAAGCTGGGGTGATAGGTGCATCCACAGCTCTGGCTTTTTTACATGGAGTTCTGTGTTGTCCATCAAAAGGGATTCCCCACACATGGGATTATTTTGAAATATTCTCTTAATACTTGCAGTACTTTTTCCTTTTCTTCTTCTTCTTCTTTTTTTTTTTTTGCTGAGGACTGAGCAAGAGTTCCACCAGCGAGTGGTGGCTGAGCCCCTGGTTCTTTTCTGCACGTTTGGCCTCTGACGGTTTGGGCTGAGGGGCCTCCCAGGCCCGGTGGCTTCTGAGCAGGTTCCTGGTGCTCAGGGGTGTCTGGCTTCCTGCCAGCCTCCTACTCCAGTGGCACCTGTGTTTCTGTCAGAGGCTATCCCACTCCTTGAGGGGTCTGGTTGCAGGTGTCACCTCCGATTCTGCTGCTGTTGGGCAGGGACCACTGTGTGCCAGATGGGACTGTGGGTTCCTGCGTTGCTTGGCTTGGCCCTCCTGGGTGCCAGAGCTGGGGCTGGAGAAGAGGGTGGGAGCAGCCAGGGCTGGAGGAGAAGCTGGATCCGGCCCCACCTCGCCTTCTCACCACCCAGCAGGAGGCGGAGGCCAACCTGCGCAAGGCCAAGCAGGGCTACATGCAGCGCTCTGAGGACCATGACAAGGCCCGCTTCCTGGTGGCCAAGGCAGAGGAGGAGCAGGCCAGCTCAGGACCTGGGGCGGGCAATGCAGCCTCCAAGACCCTGGACAAGAGGCGGCGGCTGGAGGAGGAAGCCAAGAACAAGGTGAGGGCAGCAGGAGGGTCAGCAGAGGGTCAGGTAGGAGGAGACCCAGGGCGGCATCTCCCGCACTTGTGTGAAGTCCCATCTCCAGGCCTCTGGGCGCGGAGCGCACACCCTCTCCTGCCTGGCTCCTCCCCGGGTTTCTGCATTGCTTGGCTGGGTCCTGCTGAGGGCTGAGCCGCTCCCCCACCCCCTCAGGCCGAGGAAGCCATGGCCACCTATCGCACCTGTGTCGCGGATGCCAAGACACAGAAGCAGGAGCTGGAGGACACCAAGGTGACAGCGCTGCGGCAGATCCAGGAGGTCATCCGGCAGAGCGACCAGACCATCAAGTCGGTGCGTGCGGGGGCGGGCTCTGGCCGCGGTGCGTGCCGGGCGGCCGCTCACCTGTGGGTGCTGCCCGCAGGCCACCATCTCCTACTACCAGCTGATGCACATGCAGACGGCGCCCCTGCCGGTGCACTTCCAGATGCTGTGCGAGAGCAGCAAGCTCTACGACCCCGGCCAGCAGTACGCCTCCCACGTGCGCCAGCTGCAGCGTGGCGAGGAGCCCGACGTGCGCTACGACTTCGAGCCCCACGTCTCCTCCAGCTCCTGGTACCCCACCCGCCCAGCCGGCTCCCGGGCACATGCACCGGTTGGGGGGGGGGGCAGGCTTACCACCTGGAGGGGCAGGACTACTGTGAGGCCCCTGCCGACCCTTCCTCCTCACCCTTCCACCAGGTCTCCCATCATGCGTGCCCGGAAGGGCAGCTTCAACGTTGGGGACACAGTGGGGACAGAGGCCACTGGCAGCTCCCCTGAGGAAGGTGGGCCCAACGAAGGGGCGCCTGCCAAGGAGCCCAGGGGTGAGTGCCTGGTGAGAGCAGGGGACACTGGTTCCCAAGGCCGCCTGAGGCCTGTGCTGGACACACCCTCCTTCTTCCCCAGGGGTGCGGGGACACCAGGTGCACAAGTCCTGGCCCATCTCCATCTCAGACTCCGACAGGAGTCTGGACCCCAGGCCGGGCTCAGGTGAGGCCTGAGGCCTGCCCAGCGGGCTGGGGCAGGGAGCTGCTAGTCATCCTGGCTTGGGAAGTCTGATAGTCCTCTGTCCTACATAGAGGACTTTAAGAAGTTTCAGCGCATGTCATCCAGCGGTGCCATGTCACCCAGTGAGGAGCTGGTGGAGCAGGAAGGTGGCCCAGAGGTGTCTGCCTTTGAGCAGGGTGAGGAACTGTGGCCTGAGAGGGGAGGGAGAGAGCTCTGGAACACGTCCAGGGCTTTGCCCCTCCTGCCTTGTGACACTGGCTGCCCGTCTCACGCCTAGCTGACCTCAATGGCATGGCTCCTGAGCTGCCCGTGGCTGTACCCAGTGGCCCTTTTCGCAATGTGGGGCTGTCCAAGGCAGCCCGCACCCACCGGCTTCGGAAGCTCCGGACGCCCGCCAAGTGCAGGGAATGTAACAGCTACGTGTACTTCCAAGGAGCGGAGTGTGAGGAGGTACACGCCTCGCCCATTGGGGCAGCAGTGCTGCGGGGGAGTCCAGAGGGGCTGGACAGGCCAGAAGTGGACAGAGTGGCCCCGGGGGGTGACAGCCAATGTTGAAGCCCTGGGCTGTGGCAGGAAAATCAAGGGGTTGAAAGGTGGCAGGACAGGGGTATAGAAACACCAGTTTTCAGCTGGGTACAGTGGCACACACCTGTAATCCCAGCAGCTGGGGAGGCTGAGACAGGAGGATCGCAAGTTCAAAGCTAGCCTCAGCAATAGTGAGATGCTAAGCAACTCAGTGATCCTGTCTCTAAATAAAATAAGTTCAATCCCTAATACTAGTACTGCAAAAAAAAAAAAAAAAAGAAAAGAAAGAAATCCTAGCCCCAACCCCAAGCAGCAGCAGTTCCACCCAAGAGGGGTGTCTGCCTGCCAGGAGCAGTCTGGCTTGTGCCTTCAGAGGATGTCATGGAAATTGCAAGGGCTCCAGGGAGGAGGGTGCAGGTGGAGTCCCGCCTGCCGGAGCCGAGGCTCACTGCCTGCTGACCCCCAGTGCTGCCTAGCCTGCCACAAGAAATGCCTGGAGACCCTGGCTATTCAGTGCGGCCACAAGAAGCTGCAGGGCCGCCTGCAGCTCTTCGGCCAGGACTTCAGCCAGGCAGCCCGCGGTACCCTGGATGGCGTGCCTTTCATCGTCAAGAAGTGCGTCTGCGAGATCGAACGGCGCGCGCTGCGCGTCAAGGTGTGTCTCTGGGAACTGGTGAGATTCCCGGGTCCTGGGAGGGCGGGCAGAGGCTGACTGCGGCACCGGCACCGCAGGGCATCTACCGGGTCAACGGTGTGAAGACGCGCGTGGAGAAGCTGTGCCAGGCCTTCGAGACCGGCAAGGAACTGGTGGAGCTGTCGCAGGCCTTACCGCACGACATCAGCAACGTCCTCAAGCTCTACCTGCGCCAGGTGAGGCGCCCTGGAGGTGTGCACTGGAAGGGGCGTGGCCAGAGCACGTGCTACAGTGGGTGGGGTCCTACTGTGCTGGGCGTGGCCAGAGTGCGGAGGGGCGTGGGCACAGGTGCTCTCTGGAGGACGGGGGCGGAGTCGGTTGCTGCAGTGGGTGGGGCCCTGGTGTGGTTGGGCGTGGCTATGGCGGCAGGCTAGACCAGCCCTCTGACTCTGGTCCTGACACCCTCATGCAGCTGCCGGAGCCGCTCATATCTTTCCGCCTATACCACGAGCTCGTGGGGCTGGCCAAGGACAGCCTGAAGGCAGAGGCTGAGGCCAAGACGGCGTCCAGGGGCCGGCAGGATGGGTCTGAGAGCGAGGCGGCAGCTGCTGTTATGGTGGGCCGCCTACGGGAGCTGCTGCGGGACCTGCCCCCGGAGAACCTGGCCACATTGCAGTATCTGCTGAGACACCTGCGCAGGTAAGTCATAGGGCTGGGGCCCAGGGTTTCAGGCAGGCTCCAGGAGCCACTCACACACCCTGTGCTCTCCGTGCCCCAGGATAGTGGAGGTGGAACAGGATAACAAGATGACCCCAGGGAACCTGGGCATTGTATTTGGGCCAACACTGCTGCGGCCGCGACCCACAGAGGCCACCATCTCCCTCTCCTCTCTGGTGGACTATCCCCACCAGGCCCGTGTCATTGAGACCCTCATCGTCCACTACAGCCTTATCTTCGAGGAGGAGCCTGAGGAGGCACCAGGGTGCCAGGTGAGGCATGGATCGGAGCCACAGCTGTGCACAGGAGGGTGTGGGTGCGAGCAGGTGGGGACAACACTGGGAAGCCCTTGTTTGGGTCAGAGCAGCCAGTTGTCTTTGGAACAGAGACTATACAAGGTGTGTCTGAGCCCTGGGACAGAGTGCTGGGGAAACAAAGGCACTGCTGGCCTCCACCCTCCTACCTGGTCCACTGCCTGCACGTGGGCAGCTGGGGCCACTTCAGCCAGAGGCCTGGCTTTGGTTTCTAGAAGTTTGTTCCCTTTCCTCACACATCTGCTCCTCTCTTCTCTTTAAGTCCTCCTTGTATTTCTTCACCCGTCTCCTGGCATCTCGTGGTGTTCCCGAGTTTTTTCTTACCCCACAGCCTCAGTGAGCCCCCCGAGAGCCAGGGACCCTCAGGACTGGGGCCAGGGCTCTTTGGCTCTGACCCTGGCGTGTGTGCTGGGCCTGGCCCGTCTGGCAGAGCGGGTGGCCTGGGAGCAGGAGTGCAGTGGCTGTTTCAGGAGGAGCAGGCCTACGTGCACAAGCTGTGGGAGTGGACACGGAGTGGACCCTGGGACATCACACAGCCTCAGTAGCAGCAGTCCTTACTTTCAGGGTCTGGGGCAGCTGGAGCTGCGGCCTCCCTGACTCCCTTCCCCCTGGCAGGATGGGCCACCCAGTCAGCGGGCAGAGGTGGTGGTTTCCATGCCCTACTCAGAGGCTGGAGAGGAGTCTGCCTATGCCCTGCAGGAGGAGGCAGAGGACAGGGGCCGAGGTGAGTGGGGCTGCAGGGAGGCCAGGCCCTGGTGTCCACCGTGGAGCCTTGCGTGCACAGCACAGGTTGGAGTCGCAGTGCCCAAGACTGAACTTCTGTGGGGTTGTCTGCCATGGACACCACCTGTACCCAGTATTCAGCACTGTCCTTTCAAGTGTTGTAACCAAGCCAACAGTGCCTTCTTTCCAAGGTGGCCATCTGCATTGAGGAATGGCCGTGTCGATCCAGGCCCACAGGCCTTGAGTCTTTGAGGCGCCAACATCTGGCCAGGCCAAATGCTTCCCTGGGGGGGAGTGTAGTATCTGAGAGAGGGAGCAGGCTGGGGTGGGGACCCTGGGAGTTGACTCAGGTGGAGATGTCCCAGTGTCCACTCCGTGTCCACTGAGCCAGGTCCTCCACTCCCTTCTCTCTCCCTCTCTGTCCGGCCTTCCCAGAATCCCGAGTTGCATCTAACGATTCTGACTCAGAGCTGGAAGAGGGCTCGGATCCCTTGTCATCCTCAGACGCCAGCGCCCTGCACCACCTCAGCTTTCTGGAGAAGGAGGGTGAAGCCAGCCTGGAGGGTCGCCGGAGCCGCAGTGGCAGTGAGGGGCAGCTGGGGGAGGAGGAGGACGAGGACGACCAAGTGCTGCAGCTCTCAACCTACAACACCAACCAGTCCAACAACATGGCGCAGGCCCAGCGGCCCACCATGAGACTCTGTGGCGGGCAGATGGCGGCAGGCACCTGCTGGGGGCGACAGCCAGACTTCCTCTGAGCTGGGGTGGTGGGTGGGACAATTGCCAGCTTCTCTTATGCCTGGTCTATGTCTCTGCCTCTGGGCCATCTGCATCTCAAGGCTGGGCTAGCCTCGCAGGCCTGTCCTTGGCGAGAGCAGCTGCGCTGGCAGCCTCCTCCTGAAGCTTCTCACCTCGGCTCAGCTGAGCTGGAGACCTGGCTCTTGGTGAAGCTCCCTATCTTTGGTGGGCCCACAGGGCTGTGTGGGTGGAGCCGTCCTGTCCCCGTCCCCTCGCTGCCCCTGGGCTCTCAATCTTAGGCCCTGCACTGATGACTCCTCACCCCTGCGGGGCTGAAGGCTGTTGTGGGTGCTGTGGAACTGGGGTGCAGGCCAGCCTTGACACTGAAGCCCAGGCTGGGGGTCAGTAGGGCCAGGCTCTGACTTTGGGATCTGCTCTTTTCCAGAAAGCTCTGGACACCTGGAGTCCAGGTCACCTAGGTCTAGGTACACAGTGCCGTCTCTCGCAGGTCACCATGTACTTCCTGGAAATGTGTCTGTTTTGCTTAAAATAAACTTATACCTGGTCTATGTGCTGTGGCCCTGGGGAAGGGGAGCTGGGCCACAGGCCCGTGGTGTGTCCTTGGCTTCCTGGCTGAGGAGGGCCATGGGGAGGAGGTCCCCTCTGCCAGCCCTGGTGGTTTGGCAAGCCTGGGAGTCCTGGAGGCAGCCTACAGCTCTGCGATGGCCTGCAGAGCGGTCCGCATGGAGAGCGTGTTCTCCACTGCAAGATCCCTTGCCACCCCACGTGGCTGCCAGGGGCCAGGCTGTGGCAAAATCCGGCCCCTGACCCTCTGGAGAGTGAACCTGGAGCTCACGCACACTGATGCCACGGCCAGTGGAGGAGTGCCCACTGCCCACCCGCTTCTTGGTCCTGACCCTCACCTGAGGGATGGTGCGGGGGGTCACTGCTGGGTGAGGCCCTGAGGCTCACCCGGGGCAAATTTCCTGGGCAGAAAGAGGTGAGCTTTGACTCCAGGCAGGGGCTCCACAGCAGATGGTGGGGAGAAGCCTTCCCTCCCCATGCAGCAGCCGCCATCAGGACCTGCAGCCCCAGACCCTACATGAAGCTGCACTGAGCTGCCTGCAGGGCACAGGGTCTTCTTGGCAGGCAGCAGGCCGGGGTCTAGGTTACCACGGCCACCATCCTGCCACAAGTCAAGTTGAGGGAGGGTGGACAGGAACCAACTGGCCCACAAGGCCAGAAGCATTTCCTGTGGCCCTTGAGTGGGGATGGACCCAGGGTCTCGTGCAGCCTAGACAAGCATCCACCACGGAGTCACCTCAGCCCACCTTGTCTTGCTGGCATCCAGAGGCACACCCAGCGGCTGACTGCATCTGAGCTGGTGCATGTTGTCCCACCATCCATCCCTGGAATGTTCTACCTTCTCAGACTCATACTGCCTTCCAACTCCTGTACCCCCCTGCTGCTTCCTGCCTCTGGATCTGGGGGCTCCACGGACCTCCTGTGGTGACGGGCTCATATTAGGCAAGGTGATTTTAAAAAGCAGCGTGTCTATTTTTGGAGAGAAGGGGCACTTGCTCTACCTGTTAGACATACTATAAGGCTAAAAGCATAATCGATCCCTGGAAAAGAGGGAACCTCCAAACAGACCCCTGTGTGTCTGGGTTTTCACATAATAGCACTTCAGGGTGGCCAGGAGAGGCCCTGCCTCTGACGGGTCCAGACCCTCTTCCGTCCAGGGCAGTTAGGCCCCATCTAAATGTACGGGAAGGCCCACTTGTAAACAAGTAACCATGTGGGTACTTAAGGGCCATGAAAAGAAGTTTTTGCAAATCTCATATCTGGTAAGGAACCAAAATCTACAAACAAGTCACTTCACATCTACCACGAGAGCTTCACTCAAGGAAGGGCCTGGGGTTGGACTCAGAGGTAGAGCACCTGCTCAGCACCTGCAAGGCCCTGGGTTCCATCCTCAGCACCACATAAGGATACATAAGTAAAATAAAGGTGTTGTGTTCAGTTACAACCAAAAAACAAACATTAAAAAAAAATTTAAAAATAAAAGTAAAATATATTAAAAAAAAAAAAAGGTGTACATTAAGAGGTGCCCATGAGCAAGCAGTGAGGGTGAGAAGCCAGGGCCCAGTGCAGGCTGGGGTGAGACATGCAGCCGCCAAGCAGGTCCGAGCGCCACCGACCAGCTCGGCCACTCCTGCAGTACGCCCAGAGCAACGAGAGCCTGTCACCACACATCTGCCCACAGATGGCCTCAGCAGCTCTGTGCACCACAGTCAAGCACCAGCGCAGCCCAGGGTCAATGTCCCAGGTGAAGGGACACCAGCCTGGCCCAGGCACACCTGGAGTGTCCTCAGCCACAAGCAGGAGCGAGGTGACAGCTGCAGCATGGAGGGACCTGAGGACCTTATGCCCTATGAGAACCAGACACACGAGGCCACAGAGCGTGACCCAGTGACAAGAGACCCCCAATGCAGGAGAGTCCAGAGGCAGGATGTAGACCTGTGGGTGCAGGGCTGGGAGGGGACGGGTTTCTCTTTGGAGTGACAGTGTTTCAGAACTAGACACGGGATGGTGGCACATCATGAAGTAGTGAGTCCACCACCTGCAGCCAGGCCCTCAGCGGCACCACGTATGCTCGGCAGGCTCAGGCTGAGGGTCTCATCCCCAGCACTGAGGAACCCAATGCAAACGCAGACACAGCAGGAAGATTCACCAACGCCTGCTTTCCACCTGTGTGGGCAGAGGCCACCCGAGGTCAGCGGGAAAGGCAGAGACTGACCTCATGTTTCCAGGTGAGAGGAGCGGCCGAGCAAGGTGCAGGCGCTGCAGACAGGCTCACCCGGTGCTCAAGCCGAGGCGCACAGCAGGCACAGGGGTCAGGACAGGCAGCATCTGCCCCCAGGCTCCACCCAGAGCAGGCCACCCGCATAAGCCTTGCAATTCATCTTGGCTTTTCAAACAATCAAATTTACTTAAAATATCCTTTATTTCTAGGCCATACAGCATTCTGACAGAGGAAACCTGCCAAGGAGCTGGCCGTAGCCTTGCCCTCGGTGAAGTCAGGAGGTGTCAGGTGGGGATGGGGCCCAGAGCACACAGGGGCGCAGCCAGAGCCGGCCAGGCCATGGGAGAGGAGTCCTTGCCCCAGGTAAGATAAAGCAAACCAGAGACTGCTGCCCTCCAGAACGCAGGAGGGCAGGTCCCTGCAGGTAGGTGGGTGTCCCTGAAGGTGGTCACATACACCCGTGCCATCTCTGGGGTCTGGGCATGGAGGAGCAGGGCCTCAATGAGTCAGGCACCTGGAACAAAGAGAGCATGCAGGGCAGCACAGGGTGCCTGCTGGGCAGCACAGGGCCTCTGGCAGGCCTGCTCCATGAGCACGTGCAAGGGTAGCCCAGGGAGCTCGGGAGGCTGTCCTGTCTCAGCACTGCCCTCAGGTGGTTCTGAAGTCACCCTCCTGGTGGGATTGCCAACACCCCCCTGCAAAGCTCTGCCTCTCGCCTGCCCTGAAGGTGAACCGTCCTGACAGTGGACAGCTCAGGGGAAAAGTGATATGGGGGTAGTTGACCCCTGAATTCCTGGGCGTCTGGGGCAACAGGAGTGAACAGGCCCAGGTAGGGTCTGAGCCGGGGGCAGTAGGCAGGGTTTGTCCCAGGACAGAGTGACAGCCTTCCTGGAGGCCAGCGCAGGGAGAATCCCCTGCCTCTGGCCCCTCCCACCCGTCTCACCTGCTGCGTGGCTACTGCACCAGCCGGTAAGTGATGTACCTGCCCGCAGTCTCACTGGGCCGGATGATCTTCACCACCTGCAGAAGCACAGGGACAGGTGCTGGGGGACAACAGGCCTCACCATGGCGGCACAGGGTGGCAGGCAATGCCTGTTGAAAAGCCTAGGAGCTACTCTTCTCTGGACCCCAGTTGCTGGGGCTTTAAAAAGGTGTGAGGAATGTGGTTCTAAGGCCCTTCCAGGCTGCAGGGGATAGGACTGTGGGAGGGACAAAGCCAAGTCCCCGGCAGGCAGGTTCAGAGCAGCATCAAAGGTCGTCCTGCCCCTGAGAGGTCTCTCACCTGCCCTCGCTTTATCCCAAAGTAGCGGGCCACAGGGTCCCCTGCCTGGATCCTGGGCAGTTGGTTCTCTCGGAGTTTGCTGGGAAGCAGGTCAAGGAAAAGCCCAGCAGGGCCATCTGGGGTTGGGGTAGGACTCTAGGAGCCAGGGGTGTGCCTGCAAGGATACTACCGGGCCAGCAGCTCAGTCACCTCCTCCTTGGTCATGACCACATGCTCTGGGACCAGCTGTGGAGAGAGGAGCCCATCATCACCACCAGGGTTCCCAGACTTCAGGACCCAGACAAAGCCCACCACCACCCTGAGCACACGGGGAGGGGTGAAGAACCCACACTGAAGCTGTGGGCAACCTGGGAAATGGTCACTGCATTAGGTTCTTTCTCTCTTTTTTTTTTTTTCCTGGTACCGGAGATTGAACTCAGGGGCACTTCACCACTGAGCCACATCCCCAGCCTTTTTTGTATTTTATTTAGAAACAGGGTCTCACTGAGTTGCTTCGCGTCATGCTTTTTGCTGAGGCTGGCTTTGAACTCACGATCCTCCTGCCTCAGCCTGCCCAGCCGCTGGGATTACAAGCGTGTGCCACCGTGCCCGGCTGCATTAGGTTCTCTCTACTATGGTGTCAGCACAGGGCCCAGGGGCCCCCAGAAAGAGATGCCTGCTCCCAGCCCTTACCCTGCAGGCCCAGACAGGCCTGGGACGCACACCCTTAGCAGGAGCCTGGATGCAGAGGCTGCCCTGGCCAGGCCTCACTGTAGGAAGCCTACCCTGCCATCCTCCCACTCCCCGCCACCAGCCACCTCCTGCTCCAGCATGCTGACGAGCAGCACCCCACCTGCATCTCCCACTGGCCCACCTCGTGCTCCGTGATGTTGATGAGCAATTCCTGCTGCAGGAACTGCTCCAGGATGTACTTGGGGGCCATGTCCACCAGAGACTGCAAGAGACAAGGTTGTCACACACAGCTGTGGATGAGCAGCCTCAGCCCTGACCCCACCCCTCAGGCTGCAGGGTCTACCCATGTGCCTCCACACTGCACCCAGGTGGTGTCCTCTGGCCTATGCCGGCTGCCACAGGGCATGGTCCCTCCCAACCTGTCCAGCTGCCTCTTGGGTGTCTTCAGAGCTGGCGTGGCAACTTCTCCCCATGGAAGAGGTACCATGCGACTATGTGAACCCTACAGCCCGGGCTGGACAAAGGCAGTGTGCTGGCCACCTGATCCCATGAACCCACTCAGCTCAATTCAACCCAAATGCCAGGAATGAGGGCACCTGTGCAGGCCACAGGGGCCCAAGCCCCTCCTGATGAGCCCACCCCGTCCAAGCAGGACACAGAACCTGGTTCCCACAGTCACATCAGGGCTCCGGGCTGAAATCCCAGATGTGGGGATGGGAGGCCACCCTGGTTGGGGGTGCCCAGGCGAAGCCTGCCACTGGCAGGGAGTAAGGGGGTGGCAGGCAGGGGCAATGAGGTGCTAGGCAGGCAGAAAGGGTTGGGACTTGTTGTAAACTCAGCCACTTCCTCCATGGGACTGAACTGACCCAGCCCCTGGGTGGTACAAAGGTGGGGCACCTACCTGCTTGGCAGAGGGTGTCATGCCCTGCTGCACCACGATGAGGGCCCGGGTGATGTTCTCCTCTTGCATGCGCTGGCAGTAAACCTTAATGGTCTTGATCCCCACCTTGGGCTCCTCTGAAACAGATGTACAGTGGCACACTGCTGGGAGCCTGCCCTCACCGCCCAGGGCACGCCGACTAGCCGGCTTCAGTCCAGTCGCTGCTCCTTTTGGGGCCTCAAGGTCCCCACTTGCAAGGCAAGACCTGAACTGCAGGATCCAGGGCGGGGGCTGGCTGCCTCAACACCACCAGGGCATCAAGTCCCACTGGACCTGGTGGGTCCCTTCCTGACGTTTGGAGTCAGGTGCCCCAAGCAGTTTTACAGTTTGGGAGACTCTAGATTCTTTGGTTCTGGGAGCCCAAGAGACAGAAGCTGGGTGTTCACATGGTGAGAGTCTGCTGACAGGGCACACGCCTGCCACCTAAGTACTGGGAGGCCCAGGAGCCCAGGGGCCAATCGGCCCAGGGACATAGGGTTGTCCATGTTTTGTCCAGCCACAGCCTCTGCTCTCACCTGACCCACTGATGGCAGCAGTAGGACTGGACTGTGCCCCTTCATATGCTGAAGCCCCAGCCCCAGAACCTCAAAGTTGTAACCGTACTTGGAATCAACGTTTTTAAAGAAGCGGTTAGCATACAGTGAAGTAATCAGAGTAGGTATTGAGTCACACTTAGGAAGAGATCAAAACTCACACAGGAGAGCCTTGTGAGGCACCCTGCTGGGCAGAAGGATAGACCCAGCATGCAGCTACACAGGAGACTAAGGCTAGAGGAACACAAGTTCAGGGAAGCCTGAGTGACTTAGTGAGATCCTGTCACCAGAGAGGAAAAAAAAAAAAAGAGCCTGAGGACAAAGGTCAGTGGTTAAGCACTCCTGGGTCCAGTACCATAAAAACATTTTAAAAAGCATTAAAGGAAGGGTCTTAGGGGAACTGGTGGGAAGGAGGGCAGGGCAGGAGCCCTGCAGCACCTGGGTGGGACAAAGGGAAGTGGCACATGGGCTCCAGGGACGAGGCCTGTCTGAGAGCTGGGCCTGCACTCTCCCTCCAGGTGGGGAAGGGGGAAGACACATGCAGAGCTGATGTCATGGGGGGATGGGGGCCTCCAGGGTTGAGAACACAGTTCAGAAAGAGATGCCTGCTCCCAGCCCTTACCCTGCAGGCCCAGACAGGCCTGGGACGCACACCCTTAGCAGGAGCCTGGATGCAGAGGCTGCCCTGGCCAGGCCTCACTGTAGGAAGCCTACCCTGCCATCCTCCCACTCCCCGCCACCAGCCACCTCCTGCTCCAGCATGCTGACGAGCAGCACCCCACCTGCATCTCCCACTGGCCCACCTCGTGCTCCGTGATGTTGATGAGCAATTCCTGCTGCAGGAACTGCTCCAGGATGTACTTGGGGGCCATGTCCACCAGAGACTGCAAGAGACAAGGTTGTCACACACAGCTGTGGATGAGCAGCCTCAGCCCTGACCCCACCCCTCAGGCTGCAGGGTCTACCCATGTGCCTCCACACTGCACCCAGGTGGTGTCCTCTGGCCTATGCCGGCTGCCACAGGGCATGGTCCCTCCCAACCTGTCCAGCTGCCTCTTGGGTGTCTTCAGAGCTGGCGTGGCAACTTCTCCCCATGGAAGAGGTACCATGCGACTATGTGAACCCTACAGCCCGGGCTGGACAAAGGCAGTGTGCTGGCCACCTGATCCCATGAACCCACTCAGCTCAATTCAACCCAAATGCCAGGAATGAGGGCACCTGTGCAGGCCACAGGGGCCCAAGCCCCTCCTGATGAGCCCACCCCGTCCAAGCAGGACACAGAACCTGGTTCCCACAGTCACATCAGGGCTCCGGGCTGAAATCCCAGATGTGGGGATGGGAGGCCACCCTGGTTGGGGGTGCCCAGGCGAAGCCTGCCACTGGCAGGGAGTAAGGGGGTGGCAGGCAGGGGCAATGAGGTGCTAGGCAGGCAGAAAGGGTTGGGACTTGTTGTAAACTCAGCCACTTCCTCCATGGGACTGAACTGACCCAGCCCCTGGGTGGTACAAAGGTGGGGCACCTACCTGCTTGGCAGAGGGTGTCATGCCCTGCTGCACCACGATGAGGGCCCGGGTGATGTTCTCCTCTTGCATGCGCTGGCAGTAAACCTTAATGGTCTTGATCCCCACCTTGGGCTCCTCTGAAACAGATGTACAGTGGCACACTGCTGGGAGCCTGCCCTCACCGCCCAGGGCACGCCGACTAGCCGGCTTCAGTCCAGTCGCTGCTCCTTTTGGGGNACCCACGAGAAGTCCTCCTGCGCCAAGCGCCAGGCAGGCCCCACAGCCTGTCCCCGCGCGGGGCTGTCGTCGGCGAACGCCTGAACGAAAAGACCTGCGCGACCGGCAGCGCTCAGGGCAGCCCGAGCCCTCCGAGGGCGGTGGCGGGCTGCGCAGAGACCCGCCTTAGGAGTTCTGTGGCTTTGGCCGCAAGGCCTCTTGGGAGTGCGAGTTTCCGCTCAACTCCTGCCGGGGGCGGCGGTTTAGAATCCCGGGGGAGCGGGCCGGGCGCGGTGGGGCTCGCCCCATAATCCCAGCGGCTCGGGAGGCTGCGGCAAGAGGATCCAGAGGTCAAAGCCAGCCTCAGCGAGGCGCTGAGCAGCTCAGTGAGACCCTGTCTCTAAATAAAATACTAAATAGGGCTGGGGTGTGGCTCAGTGGTCGAGTGCCCCTGAGTTCAATCCTCGGTACCAAAACAAAAAAAAAAGAAAGAAAGAAAAAAAATCCCAGGAGCGGGCGGAAAACCGAGGCCTGAGCAGGGTCACGGGTCGGCTCGGGGAGGCGCTCCAAGGGATCCGTGCACCCAACGGCACTTGGTTTCCTCGTTGGGCTCGTGTGACGTCCACGCCCCCACTGTTTCCCTCTTTGTGCGATGATAGTAATAGGATGTCCCTGTCCTAGGGGTGAACTGAGCACCCCGAGAAGGGCCCGGGGTCGCCCCAGGTGCTTGAGAAGTACTCCCGCCTCGGCCGTCCTGGAGCCCTCGCCTAGCCCAGCCCGGGCCCCCTCGCCCGGTCCTCCATGCTCCGAAGGCACGATTCCCCGCGGCACAGCGCGGGTTTTGCAAAAGGGTCCATTCGCAGGCCATCCACACAGAAGGCCGGAGCCCCAAGTCAAAGCTGCCTCCCCAAAGCTGGGGCTAGGGCCATGGACGGGATAAAGGCACAGGGTGGCCTGGGGCGCCGAGCCGCCTGGAGGAAGGAAAGGTGAAGTAGAGGGTGGTCTCTGCTTGTAATCAGGCTTCATGGCTCGCCTGGGGATGTGGCTCGGCCTAAGAACACTTCCTAGCTGAGGGCCCCGGGGCCCCGAGATGCATCCCCAGCACCACCATAAGACACTGGAAAATAAACCCACGTCATGGCTCCTCCGAGGAAGCCTGTTCAGACAGTGGTGGGATTAGTATGCTCCACTGGAGCGGAGGTGTGGCCTTCTGATGTCAAAAGGTGGAGGTCATATACCTGCACAGACCCACAGGAAGGAGCAGTGGTTCCAACAAGTTTAAACTACCTCTAAGTTCCTGAAAACCACCTAGGCCACCTCTGCCGTGGTGAGCGGCCAACAGGGGGAGTTGCGGTGTTCCACAAAGCAAGCTGCAAAGTCTCCCAGAAGCTGAGGTCCCAGTGAGCAGTGTCCAGAGGTGAGGCTTGGGAAGTGGTCAGAGTCAGATCATGCAGGCTTTGGCTTCACCAGATTAATCCATGGAGGGATTTATAACTGAATGGAATGTTGGAGGTGGTGAAAAACATTGATGGTGGGACCTAGTTGGAGGAAAAATAGGTCACCAGGATGTGTTTTGGAAGGGCACCCATACATGCACACTTACATATATGTATATATACACACACATATTTAAATATATATATTTAAATAATAATTTTGGGGGGTAATAGAGATTTAACCAAGGAGTGCTTTACCACTGAGCCACAACCCTAGCACTTTTTTGAGACAGGGTCTTGTTAAGTTGCTTAGGTTCTTGTTAAATTGCTGAGGCTGGCTTTGAATTTTCAGTTTTCCTGCCTCAGCCTCCCAAGTCACTGAGATTACAGGCATGCACCACCACGCCTGGCTGGAAGGGTATATCTTGTCCCTGGCCCTATCTGCTCTCTGCTGCCATGAGATGAGCAGCTTTCCTCTGCCATGCCCTTCCACCATGATGTTTCTGCTTTGGAGCCATCCAAACATGCAATGAAGCCTCTGAGAACAAGCCAAAATAAATCTTTCCTCCACAAAGCTATTTTTCTCGGGGTTTTTGTCACAGTGATAGAAACTAACACAGCGAGGGAAGCTGGAGGGTTTGCTCAGGTCTTAACTCAGTTTTGTTTGCATCTGTACACACCCTGTACCCACCCCAGTGGTGGAGGAGGGCTGCACACCCCGCTCTTCCTGTGTCCTCCACCTTGAGGCTGTCAGTGACCTCTCAATCACTTTGCTGAGCAGCCACACGGGCAGGGAACAAAATGGGCCTTGCGCCCCTTGTGTTGCAGGTAGAGCCCAGGGAAGAGCCATGCAGGTGCTGGATAAATGCTGAAGCCTTTTGGGGCCCGTGGTAGGGAGGAAGTGGAGAAGGCTCAGGGAACTAGGGAAGGGGCTGCGTGGAGCACTGGCCAGAGAACCGTGGAGGACAGATTCCAGCACTGGACGGTGGGAGGGAGCCCAGGTGTCTGGAGGAGGGTGTGTCAGGCCAGAGAACAATATGGGCAAAGGCCCTGAGGCTGGACCTGTCTGCTTGGCAGCCTGGAGGCCTGGGCAGGGAGGGGTAGAGGAGGTCACGCTCAGGTGGGGCAGGTGCTAGGCGCCCTTCAGGGTGGATGGACAGCTCGGGTTTTCTTTTCAGTGTGCGATGTCTGGAGCTACCGTGCTGGTAACAGATCTGCGGGAGCAGAGACCAGGGAGGCATCCTGGCCATTGGTAGGCGTGGCTCCTACTTGGATCAGCAAGGGGAACGTTCCTCGGAGCCCACAGGGTTTGCAGATGGATGGAGCAGTGAGATTTGAGAGAGGGAGAGAGATGGGGAGGACAAAGCTGCCCTGACAGGTGGCAGACCTGGGGGACAGGTGTAGGGACAGATGGGAAATGGGCGTGACATGGGAAAGGGGCATGGTGTGATGAATGTGGGGCTCCTAGGGACCCTGAGGGGAGATGCCAGGTAGCAGGCATCAGCTCCCAGGAAGGAGCTCCAAGCCTGTCCAGGGCGGGGTTCCAGGAGGAAAGGAATCCCGTGTGGGCGGATGCAGAGTGGAGCAGGGCAAGAGGACAGGGTGGGCTGGGGCAGCAGATGAGAGCCAGGGGACTGCAGGAGTGTGTGAATGGGGCACCTTAGGAGTCGTCCTGCTGCCCTACAGGACATCAGGAGGCAAGGAAGCAGGACCGGGAACGGAGGTGGGTTCCCCAGGAGCTTGTGGGCCACAGGGCCCCAAGAGGCTGGCAGGGCCCACCACACGGATGACAGTGACCTGGGCTCACATCCTGGTGCTTCACACCCCTGCCTTCTCTGGCAAAGGCAAGGCCAGAAATCAGGCCTGCATCTGAGAAACTGATGTGACTCCATTTTAAAAAAAACAGCCGCGACCTCAGAGCAGGGCCTGTCCTAAGGTGGGGGGAGGGAATGACCCGGCTCCTAGGCACATAGCCACCCTGCTGAGTCATTTGTCATATGTCCTGGACTCAACAAATGCAAGTTCCTGAAAAGACCAAAAGAATGCTTGAGGGCTGGGGTGGTGGCTCAGCGGTAGAGCGCTTGCCTAGCATGTGCAAGGCCCTGGGTTCCATCCTCAGCACCACATAAAAATAAAGGTATTATGTCCAACTACAACCAAGAATGCTTGAGGCCTAGTTTCGGTGATTGATAACATTAGGCCACTCTGCAGTTGAGCATATATACTCTTGCAACCCCTTGCAGCCTAAACCAATCAGTTCAAATGTATCCACCACTTGAACCAATCAATCACCCCTATCCGACTTGTTCCCACCAGTGAATATGCTAATCAATGTTAAGACTTGTTGTTGATTTTCCCACGGTGTGAAATGATTTGCTGTATGATGTTGTGACGCATAGAGTATCCCCCCCAAAACCTATAAATCCTCACTGAACTAAGGGTTGGGACTCAGTCCCTGGGACCGATGTGTCAGGAACAGTTGTGAGTCCAGGCTCGAGCTTGCAATAAAGACTCTTGTGTGATGGCATCGGATTCGGCTCCTGGAGGTCTATGGGGTCCCATGAATCTGGCATTACAGATCCACACCAGGGTCAGCGGGAACAGAAGATCGCATGGCCATTTGGAAGACAGTCCAGCATGCCCTTAAACAGAGATCAGAGTCCCTGTAGGACACAGCAGCCCACACCAGGTGGACACCCAGAGCAGGAGCACATGGACCCACATAGAACCTTACACAGCATCACACAGCTGGCAGGCACGGTCCACCCAGAGGTGAACGGTAAGTGTGTGGCGGGTCACGTAAGAACACAGTCCAGCAGTGACATGAACGAGACCGGACATACAAGGTCACACAGTGTGTGACTCCGTGGATAGGAATGTCCAGGCAAGTCCAGAGACAGGGTGCAGATTCATGGGAGTGGCTGAGGGTAACTGTTCATGGGGACAGGCCTTCTTCTTCTTTTTTTTAAATTTTTGTTGATGTTAGCTGCAGGGTGGGCTGAACACCTGACCCCCCCACCTGTCTGGTGCAAGGGAAACTAGCCCCTTTCCAGTCTGCCTGAGGGCAGAAGATGACACCCTTAGCAACTACTGTATGATCCAATCACTGTACGCCAATAAGGCAGCTTGCAGACCCAGAGACCCCATTAGATTTTGGCTATAAAAACTCTCTCTCGGGCTGGGGATGTGGCTCAAGCGGTAGCGCGCTCGCCTGGCATGCGTGCGGCCTGGGTTTGATCCTCAGCACCACATACAAACAAAGATGTTGTGTCCGCCAAGAACTAAAAAATAAATATTAAAAAGAAATTCTCTCCCTCTATCTTTAAAAAAAAAAAAAAAAAAAAAAACAACTCTCTCTTGGGGCTGGGGTTGGCTCAGTGGCAGAGTGCGCACATGTGAGGCACAGGGTTTGATCCTCAGCACCACATAAAAATAAATAAACAAAATAAAGGTATTACGTCCATCTTCAACTAAGAAAAAATTAGGAAAAAACCCCTCTGGCTTTGCGCGTGTGCTGATGCCACCCCGCCTGCTTTGCTCTCTCCCTCCTCTTTCTCTTTCCCTGCTCTTTCTCTTTTCTCTCCCTTCCCTGTTAATCAAGACAACACCACAATAAAGATCTCTTGGTCACGCAGAGTGTCATGGTCACTTTCTTTTCAGTTGATTCTGGGATGGATCCAGGGCCTCATTATGTGTTAGGCCAGCACTCTACCACTGAGCCACAGCACCAACCCTTTCATTTTGAGACAAGCCCCTTGTTCAGTTGCTGGGGCTAATCAGGCTTGCTGGCACATGCTTGGAATCCCAGCAACTTTGGAGGCTGAGGCAGGAGGATCACAAGTTTGAGACCCGCCTGGGCAACTTAGTGAGACCCTGTCTAAAACTAAAAAGGCCTGGGAATGTGGCTCAGGGGTAGAACACCCCTGGGTTAAGCCCCAGTACTACCAAGTCAATCCACACATTGGGCCGCAGTCCCTGTCCTTCCTCCTGGAGCTGCTGTGGGACCACCAGGAACTCTGCTGCTATAGAAGAACTTCCTTGAGACGATCCCAAGACTTCATTTCCTCACCAGTGAAGTGAGATCCTAGGGGAGAAGCTGGGAAATTCCAGACACAAATCCATCCCAGTGCCTGGGGTGCAGCTCCCCAGACCGGCCACTGGCCTCCAGTCCCCACACCCCCTCTTCCACCTCCTGCTCTTATTGCAGTTGGCACCAAGTCAGGAACACAGTGAAGTCCCTCAGGTCCCCACCCTGAGGGCACCGCCCTGAGCTGTTTTTCTGGCAACCACAAGTAAACAAGCTTCTTGGTGTTTATGGCAAAGTACAGTAAAGTAACGGTGAATGAGCAAAGCTAGAGACAGCTGCCCAGGATCTCACAGTGTGGCCACGCTGCTGTGTCCCCAGCACTCCCCCAGGGCTGGAGGAAATGGGGGACTTCCTGAGAAGGGAGGTGGCTGGTGAGACAGGGACAAGGGGACTCTGCCAAGCAGCCAGTCTCAAAACTCCTGGCCTAGCTGGAGGGAGCCTGGTGAAAAGTTCGCACAAGCCGGGTTCTGGCATCTGGCTGGCAGGCCCAGGTCTCCCAAGACCTCCCCCCAAATGGTACCAGCTCAAGTGAGACCTCGAGGGACACACAAGCCAGCGGCCAGTCCTGGGTGGACAAGCTGGCTGAGGGAGCGCTCAGCTCGGTGCCCAGGAAGGGGCTGGGTCTTGCTTTGTAGCAGCAGCCAACACTGTCCAGCAGGGACAAGGCACCGGAGCAGGAGCCTCAGCCCAGTGTCCTCAGTACCCACCTGCTGGGGACTGTGCGGCCTGAGCAGCCCCAGGGCAGACGCTGGAGCTGGCTCAGGACAGTAGGGTCTTTGACTTACAGGACTTGGAGAGAAAGGAGTCTCATCAGCAGGCCATCGCCCACATATCGCCCAGATCAGGCAGCGTTTTTGGGGTCCCAGCTTTTCTTTTAAAGGAAACTTGGGGAAGATGGGCTTGGGAAATGTGGAGATGACATCAGTTGGGTGATCACCAGGGGGTACACTAGGGTCCAGCAGTTCTCAGGGTCCTTAGACTGGCGTAGCCTCCATTATCTTATCAATAGGCAACACTGGAAAGTCCCTTAAAATTATAGGTTGCTCAAAATATACCTCTCTTAATCTAAATATTGGCGTTTAATTAACGGTGCACAAAGTATGCGAAAATGGATTTACAGATGATTTAAGATTTACAAATTTCCCAGGAATTTGGGAGTGGCAGGCCTGGAAAAGTATGCGGAACTTCTGAACTAAATCTTATTTCCTTGCCCTTTCTTGACGTCTCCTTTCCAGCCATTCCTGACTTCTCCCTCAGATCTCTGGGGTTAACGCTCCCAGCTGACGCCGGGGCACGTACTTAAGGCACACGCAAATCCCAAAGACCGGGCGGAGCTGCCGCTGCCCTCAGGGGGCAGGCGCGGTGAGCACGCGTGAGAGGCCCGCGACCCCGTCCCCGCCCGACCGGGCCCCTGCACGGCTAGACTTTGTCCATACTAAAATGCCCTGCTTCCGAAAGACTTTTTTCGGGGGTGCCTTTTCTACTATTTCGAATTCCCCGGACTGGCGGATGCTCAAGCGCTATGGCGAAGCGCCCCGCTACCTGCAACCGCCCGGATAACTGTCCGCCGCCCGCGTGGACGCGACTCCTGCCCCAGCCCTAACCTTTGAGCATGCGCAATCACTGACCTCAACAAACACCCACAGGCCCCGCCCCGCCCCCTTCCACCTCACTGCGGACTGCCATTGGCTGGTTCTGGCGCGTGTCTGCAGCGCCGATGCGAATGGCCAATGAGGGTGCTGGTGGGTGGGACCGAGGGTGGGCCGGCGAGATTGGCCGGCGCACGTCCATTGGCCGGCTGAGCGAGGGGAGGAGCCGCTGGCTCTGGCCGCCGCCGCGATGATCCTGGGCCGCCTGAGCCGCTTTAGCCGCCTGCTGAAGCCAGCGCTGCTGTGCGGTGCCCTGGCTGCTCCCGGCTTGGCCGGTACCATGGTGAGTGCCGCGTCCGCCTGCCGGCCGGGGCCGTTAGAGTTCGCGCGGGATCACGGCCGCGGGCCGGAGCGTCGGGTGGTCGTCGTCAGCCGGGGTAGGGGTCTGTCCGGGACGGCGGATCGGGGTCGGGTCAGTTTCCCGGACTGCGGGCCAATGTCGGGGCTGGAGGTGGGGCCAGAGTGCGGGGGCATCAGCTCTGGCGGGTGTAGGTGTTGGGACGAGGAAGAGCTCGGCCGCTTGGGCCTCGGGTGGCGCCCTCGGGCAGAGCAGGGGCAGCGGTGGCGGGGCCCACGGGACGCCCCACGGGCTGGGCTCCGGTCATGCTCCGCGGCGCGCCCCGCCCGTTCAGTGCCGGGCCTGCGCCCGGCCTGCGCAGTGCGTCACAGTCGGTGGCGGGGCTCTCTGGCCACCTGCCCTTTGTCCCGGCCTGGCGGTTGGTGGGCCCAGACTGCCAGGCATGCTTTGCAGCCGGGGGCTCCCTCCCCAAGCTGCTGTATGTAGGCAGCAGGGCCGGCGCCTCCGGCCGATGGACCCCTGTCCCTGCAGCCCTGAGCTGGAGGTGCAGACTACCATCCAGGAAAGTGAACTTCCCTCCGTCGCTGTCGTGGCAACTTGGGGGTATCGAACCGTCCTCCCACCTCAGTGTCCGTCTCCTGTAGCCCCTCGTGAGCACCGTGGAGGAGAAGGAGCCCTGACCTTTTCGTGCCCCGGGGCCCCTGGTTTCCTCAGCACTGGCCTGTCAGGAATCCCTTCCTCCTGAGAAGACCCCAGTGGGTTCTGGCTGCGCAGGCCTGATGCTGCTCAGCCCCCCTTGCCTTGCAGTGTGCGTCCCACGATGACTGGCGCTGCTGTCGCTCCATGCATGACTTCTCAGCCAAGGACATCGACGGGCATATGGTTTGCCTGGACAAGTACAAGTGGGTACCTGCCATTGGGGGTGCAGGGTCCACCCAGAGAGGAGCCGCTGACCTCTCCTGACCACTGCTCACCCACTCTAGGGGCTTTGTGTGCATCGTCACCAATGTGGCCACCCAGTGAGGCAAAACCGACGTAAACTATACTCAGCTAGTCGACCTGCACGCCCGATATGCTGAGTGCGGTTTACGGATCCTGGCTTTTCCCTGCAACCAGTTTGGGAGGCAGGTGCGTCACTGCCCAACCCCTGTCAGAGAGAAGACTTCGGGCCTGGACAGGGCCTGGGGTGCCTGTAGCCCACACCTCTGTTACCACTGCAGGAGCCAGGGACCAACGAGGAGATCAAGGAGTTTGCCGCTAGCTATAATGTCAAATTCGACATGTACAGCAAGATCTGCGTGAACGGGGAGGATGCCCACCCGCTGTGGAAGTGGATGAAAGTCCAGCCCAAGGGGAAGGGCATGCTGGGAAAGTGAGTGGCACCTGGGGGTGGGGCCTGCAGTCTGGTCATTTGCTGATCCCTGACCTTCTTTTGCTTCTGTTGTAGCGCCATCAAGTGGAACTTCACCAAGGTGAGGGCAGTGGGAGGGGACAAGGGGCTTGGTAGTTTGCCAGGCCCTGCCCCTACCAACACAGGCCTCTTCTCTCAGTTCCTCATAGACAAGAACGGCTGCGTGGTGAAGCGGTATGGTCCCATGGAGGAGCCCCTGGTAGGTGCCTTCTGGGGAGCCAGCCTGGTGGGGGCCCTGGGAGGGGCCACCCCTTACCCACCTTTCCCTACAGGTGATAGAGAAGGACCTGCCCTGCTATCTCTAGCCTCACAAGCTGTGCCCCTGCCGAGCCTCTGCCCACGCCCCCAGAGCCTTCTACCTGGCAACTATGACGGCCCGCCTGCAAACCAGCCTTGCTGGTGGGGCGGGCCTGAGAACCTGGCGTGCACCTGCCAGAGGAAGGTCCTGCGGTCTGCGGGCTTAGCTCGGCGCCCCACCTTGGCTACCTTGTGGGAATAAAATGTAGAAATCCATCTCTGTTGTACTGCCTGGGGGTGGGGCTCCCTCAGGGTTCAGAGAGCTGCTGTGGGATCTGGGTTAGCTGCTTGGACTGTGCTGATCCCCAAAGCTGGGCCTCAGGGCACAGGCAGGAACTGGTCTTGGGAAAGGATTCCTAGAGGAGTTAATTCTCCTAAGCTGCAGTTCTTCTTGGCAAAGGTGTTAACCCATTCGGAGCAGTCATTTGAGATCTGCAGGAGCCCCTGTCCTCCCTAATTCTTGGAGGCTGCATGCAGTCAAAGATGGGAGGGTCAGGGCCCAGGGACACTAGTCAGGGTGACCATGCCTGCCCTCTGGGCTGCATCTGTTTCTTGGGGTTCCTAGGGGGTGTCACTAAATGGTCTTCTCTGAGGTCTGGGCATGGACTGTGGCCAGGAAGGAACTGTGGACCAACATAAGCTGCCGTTTGGAGAGGTCCAGGCTGGCTGGCTGGCTGCAGTTTGAGGAAAGTGGGCCTGACCAGGGGCTGGCAGGGTGGCTGAGCCCAGCTGTCCCCCTGGTCTCTCCTGCCTTCTTGGAATACTTCCAGGAAAGGCCAGCAGCAGGGGATGAGTCCACTGGGGTCAGGGAGGGGCTGGAGGACTCAGGGTTCATCAACATGGGGATTAGGGGCCCTAAGCCCACCCCAGGCACCCTTAGTTGTCCTACAAGGTCTCCTGGCTCCTGCTGTTTGTCCTCCCCTCTCCTGAGCACCTGGGCCAGAGACCAGGCATTGCTGAGGGGAAAACGTGTGTGCTCCTTCAGGAGGCAGAGAGGCCTGTCCTGAGCCCTGAGAGCACAGGGTGGGTCCCCAGGGACATCCAGATGGCTTTCCTGAGGCCTCCCCAGCACTGGCGCAGGAGCTGGTAGGTTTCCCTTCGTGGCCTGCAGTGGCCTCTGTCCACCCCAGCAGGTGTCAGTGCCCTCAGCTGTGGTTTGGCCTGGGGCACCCTCCCACTCCCAGCCATAGGAGCAGCAGACTGCGGGAAGTAGGCAAAAGGCACGTGTATTTAGAAAAGATCTCTTTACATATATACACTAGAGTTCATTATAAATACTTCGAAACTAGAGGCCACCTGCCCGCAGATCTGGGGCCAGGGAGAGGTGGCCAGGCAATAATTTAGGGAGCGAGGGGAAGGGATTGCATATATATTAATGGGGATCTGCCCCACGGAGCCCCCGAGTGGCGGGGCCTGAGCACCGGGGTTTCCTGAGTTGGGACCACCAGCTTTGCAGCTTTAGGGCCTGGGCTGGGTGGTCCTGTGGGGCCTGGCTGAGGGCCCTGCACCCGGGTAGTCCTGAGTGGGCCTGTGCTGGCGCTACGGGGGTGCCAGTCGGTGGGGAAGGCACTGCAGGGTGCTGGTGGGCCCTCAGTGGTCGCAGGGTCCGCTGGGGCTCCTGCCGGGGCTCCTGCCGGCTCCCAGGGAAGCTGCTGTAGTGCAGCAGCTGGACAGCCATCGTTCAGGAGGTGCCAGCCGGGCAGCAGTCTAGGAGTTGGGAAAAGGCGGGCTGAATTGGATCACACTCTGCCGCTCTGGGCCTGCAGCGCCTGCACCCAGCGGGCCCGAGGGCTCTGCAGGCCCAGCGTTTAGGGAGCGCAGCATGTCCTCCAGCACCTCCTTGAAGTTGATATCGCAGCCCTGGTGCGCCAGTGTGGCAGGGTCGGCCACAGAGTCCCGGGTGCCCAGCAGCAGCGCACCAGGGTCTGGGGGCGGCGCAGGGAAGGCGAAATGCAGAGGTGGTGGGAAGGCTTCCGCTGGTGGGCTGTAGGTGAGGTCCAGCACCTCGCCAGGGCCGTAGGGCAGCTCCAGCGCGCGCGGCATGTTCCGTGTGGGGGCGGCAAGGCCCGGGCCGCTAGCACTCCGGCGCTTGACGTCTGCGTCCATCTGCTGTAGCTCCTGCAGCACGCGGCGCACGCAGCCCTCAGGTATTTTGATGCCTGCAGGTGGGGTAGGTGGGGTAGGTGGGGTGGGCCAACGGGTCAGCGCCCCGCCTCGTGGCCCCCGAGGCCTACCGCGCATGTGCCCACTCACCCACTTGCTTCTTCTTGTCCTTGGTTTTGAGACGCACAATCTGCAAGTAGCTGCTGCTGCTGACGTCAGCCATGACAGCGGCAATGCGGCCCCACACGCGGAGCAGGGCCCCGCACAGCATGTAGTGGTGCCGCAGCCGCAGGCCCTGCGCGCAGTCCTTGCCCTCCTGCACTAGCCGGCAGTGCTGGTTCCTGTGGGGTGACCATGGTCAGCAAGCTGTCAGGGTCCCTCAGCCCTAGGTGCTGATGGGGTGCCCAGTCCTTGGGACTGATTGGCCCCAAGGGGGCTGCCAAGGGGTGGGGCAGGGCTCTGTGTCCAGTGTGCGCCCTCCCACCTGGCCCGGACTCTCACCATGCAGTGTGGCTGCAGTGTGTCAGCGAGAAGGCGTAGCCGCTCTCCCAGTGCTCCCGGGCCTCCTCTGCAGTGACCTGGGGACACAGCCATAAGCCAGGGCCTGCAGCCCAGGCAGGGCACAAGAGGAGGGGCCTGCTGGCTCTGCAGCTTCTCCCAGATGCCAGGGAGCTACTGACCAAGGGCTGGCCTGGGCCTCCAGTCTGGGGAAGTGAGCTTGCTGCCCGCTACCACCTACCCGCCGGAACTTGCGGCACAGGCTGTCCAGGGTCTCCAGCTGGCTCTGCCGGCCGATGTTAGGCTTGTACACGGTGAACTGCTTGCCACGGTTCTGTTCTGCCAGGAGGCAGCTGGGCTTGTTGCCCCGAACCTGGGAAGGGGAGTGGTGAGGCCCTGCCCTCCGGGGTCCCCAGGCATGTGACTTCCTGGCTACTGATCAGGAGTGGGCCCCACAGGCAGGAGATCGCCATCCTGTCCAGCCACAGTGACTGACTGGCCACCCACAGTCACTCTGGTCTTGCTCTAGAGTGTGAGGAGCAGGCAGGTGCATGGTGCGGGTGGCTGCCCACCTTGTAGGAGAGGTAGAAGCCATCATAGGGGCCTGTCAGCTCCAGCGACTTGGCGAACGCCTCCTCCCACTTCAGGCCACGGTCCACGCTGATCTACCACAGCAAGTAGGGCATTAGTGGGGCGGAGCAAGAGGCGAAGGCTAGGAGCTGGCAGCACCCTGCTCACCTTATAGAAGACCACCTGCCCGTCCTGTGGGTGCCCAGGGGCCAGGAACACCTGCTGGCTTTCCTCGTAGATCTCGTCAATGCCGGGAGCCAGGTCTGGGAAGAAGGCAGGGTTGGGTGGTGAACAGAGCCAAGGCCTAAGAGCCCCAGGGCTGGGCCCGTGACTCTTGCACCATGGGTCCAACCCAGGAGGCCGAGTTGGACCTGTGCTTGGGGAGCCCTTGATGACACCACTGAGGCAATCCCCCAGGTGACCACATGGGACAGATATGACTCAGTTTCTGGATGCCATCCGGGGGCCAGTCCCTCCACATGTGACCAGGCAGGCCCTGTGGGCCTCAGTGCCCTGTGCTGTGCAGCTCCGAGGGTCCCGTGTGCTTTGTGAACCAAGTTCTCTCCGCACAGTCCCAGCTGTCAGTGTTCATCCACAGGGTGCTAGCCAGGTGGCCAGCAGACTGGCCAGCAAGGCACAGATACCAGCCACCTGCCCTCAGAGGAGGTTTACAACCACTGATGGTGAACTTCTCGAAGGCCGGGAGTGTGGGGGCACATGGGCCACTAGATGGCCGTAGGGTAGACGAGGAGCCCACGGCGGCCTGACCTTGAACCCAGCTAGCACCAAGCGCTTCCATCTGAGCTTCAGCATCCCCAGAGCCACAGCCACGTGGGTGGGCCCGCCTCCCCAGGACCCTCCTGAGGGCACCGCCTCCGAGCTCCGGAGTCCCACTGCGGAGGCTCACCCAGGATGCCCATGTCGTATCTGCCCTCCTTCTTGTCCATCTCAATGAGGTGGTCAAAGGTGTCTGAGAAGTACTGGAACAGCGCGTTCTGCTTGTGGACCTCCAGCCCCAGGATGCGGTTGAGGAACTTGGTGATGGAGCAGTCTGGGTGCAGGAGGGACCAGGTCTCAGGCTGCACTGGGCTACCTGCTCCCCTGCCTGTGCCCAGGTGCCATGGGGACTCACCCTTCTCCACGTCCAGGCAGCCGGACCGAGACTCCCGCCCGCCAATGCCGACTGACAGCAGGCCTTGCTTCATGTCTGCAGGAAGGGGGCTTGGCGTGCTGATCCTGAGGAGCCTGGGAGGCCCCCCCCCAGCCCCCCCCCAGCCCCCCAGGCCCTCCCAGGCCCTTGTTTCTCTCCCAGCCACTGCCTGGCATGCATGTGTAGGATGGGTGTGGGGGGCAGTCCGTGATGCTGAACTCCTGGGGCCGGAAGCTGTATTCTCACAGAAGCCAAACAAGAGTTCCCGGAACAAGCACGGACGCCATGCCCTCAGCCTCAGCCCAGTGGGGGCTACTGGGGGCCACTGGCTTCCTCAGCCATCACAGCCCTTTGTGTGAGTGTGGGAGGAGTCTTTCAACACAAAGCCAGCCTGCAGAACTGGTGCCCCAAATTGCTGAACCCTGCTGCTCTGCTGTCCTCCCAGAAAGACCCCGTGTGTATCCCCGGCTCACCCCGGAAGAAGGCCGCATCCCCTCCAGGGTAGCCGCGGGGCAGGGGCACCTTGCTGTCTGTCTGGCTCAGGATGGTGCTGAGGACTCGGCTGAGGGCCCGGGCACCGTACTGGGGGCAGGAGGTGGGGAGTGAGTAGGGAAGAGCTAGAATGGAGTCTGGCCTCCCTGCCTCGGCCTCCCCCAGGTACCTTGTTTTCAAAGTTGTACTTGCTCAGGTCCCGGGACTCAGTGGCACGGCGGTCTCCGTGGGTCAGGGCACCCTGCCAGGGTTGGAGAGGCCATCTGTTGTTGCCAGGAGGACCTCCCCCAGCTCCTGGAGGAGACTTCCCCAGCCGCCTTGGGCCCCAGCCCTAGGCCCCCGCTCACCAGGCTCTCCAGCCGCTTGGCCACGATGGAGGCGAAGCGGCGCTCCCCGGCCAGCTCGGAGATGAGGAACACATACTCGGGCGCTGAGACCTGGTTGGACCGGTGGGTGCGGCCTAGGGGCACAAGGGCTCTCAGGAACAGCCTGAGGGGACACTGGGGCAGGGGCCAGCCTTGTTGGGGGCCGGGCTCACCAAACTGCTGGATGGCACGGTCAGCACTCCAGGGCAGCTCCAGAGTCATGTGGACACGCCGCCGTTGGTTCCTGACCCTGCGGTCCGCTTGGAGCGAGACGCCAGAGCTGGACGCCTCAGAGATGACGGCCACCAGCTGGAGGTGGGGGAGGGGTCAGTAGGCCGGGAGCAGGGCACGGGCCCTGCCTCAGGCCTGTGCTGCCCTGTCCAGCCACCAGCCCCTTCCGCCCACTCAGCTCAGGGTTACCAGGACAGACGTGGCAGACGTGTCCAAAGAACACCCAGGGGTACGAGAGGTCTGTGGGGGTCACCGTGTCCACCCGTGCACACGGGCAGAGACAGGAGCGCACCCCCACACTGCGCAGGCACAGGGGTGCGCACTCACCCCGCGCTGTGCCCTCGAGGGACACCCGAGAGGGAGGTGTCCGCAGCCCGGCTGGCTCCAGGCCCCCCGCCCTCCCGCCGCACACCTTCTCTCCACTCATGAAGCGCTGCTTCTCCCTCAGGTTCACGTGCTCGATGGACAGGCCCTGCTCCGCCCGAGACTCGAAGGCCACGGTCCCGTCGGGCCTGGACACCACACGGCCTTTCCTGCCAGTCATCTGTGGCGGAGGCCGGGAGCCCAGGGACAGGCTGTCAGTGGTGTGCCACCCAAGGATGTCCCCACCTCCCCACTGGTGACCCTGGTGTCCCGGCTGTGTGGGAATGGTGGGGACTCGCTGCACCCTGGGCAGCATGGTCTCAGTTGGCCCTGATTTTGACATATCTGAAGATTTACATTTCTAGCTACCTGGGACACAAGGTAAGGGACAGTAGGTACGGGACAAGAGGTGGTGGGTGAGCCAGGCCAGGCCAGGGCTGGAGGACGGTCCTGACCAGGCCGCCTAGCTCCTAGCCCCGCTGCCATCGGGGCACTGTGTCCAGGGCCCTGTTACTGTCCTGGGGGTCTGGCAGTGGCACAGGGTGACCACAGGGGCTACCACCCAGAGTCAACCAGAGCCAGGCTGACCACAGCTCTGCTCACCTCTGCCACTCGCTCAGGACCCCCCAGCTGGTCGATGAGCTCGTCCAGGGTGTTGACCGGCAGCTCCTGGCCCAGCACTCGCACCTTGGCCAGGAGGTCCTGCTTCAGCCGCTCCACCCGTTCCAGGACACCAGGACCATGCAGGTCCCTCTGCAGGGAGCACACAGGGCCTGCAGGGCAGAGGGTCAGGGTGGGACTCAGCCCCGCATGACATAAACCCCTTCTGGATTAGCACAAGGGGCAGTGAGGGGTCCTGGCCAGCCTGAGGGACGGTGGGAGCCGCTGTCTGAGACCTGTCTTCCCCCAGGCCAGCTGGGGTGCCAGCCCCGGCCTCCTCTGGGCCCAAACTGCATAAGAGAGCTAGGTCCCCTCTGGCAGGCCGTGTGGCCCTGCCCTGGCTGATCTGAGCCTCAGTGTCCCCCTCTACCAGGAGGCTGCACCCACCACCAGAGCCCAGGGTGGGGCGGGACCAGGACTGCACTCAACCCTGACCCAAGTAGACCCCTACCTCGGTCATCTGTGGGGAGCCCTGTGGTGTCCACAATGACCACATCGTCGTCCACCAGGGACTCCGGGGAGGAGTGGAAGTCACTGTCCAGGCCAGCGTCTGACTCGGTGCTGCTGTCATCACTGATGTGGATGACACCAGCCCCCTCCAGCGCCAGCCTGGGGACCTTGGTCCCACGGCCCCGCGGCCGCCCTGCAGCACAGGAGCTGGGGTCATGTGGTGCCAGACAGTGGGGCAGGAAAGGCAGGCCGAGTTGGGGCAGCGGGCGCCGGGGACTCCCAGGTGCCAAGCCAGGTGGGGCCTTCTGGGGAGGGCCTGTCTGCATGCCCACTGCCTGGCCCTTGCTCGAGCCCCTTGCTCCTTCTGGAGTGAAGGGTGCCTTGGCAGAAGCCCTGTGCATGTGATTTTGGCTGTTTTCTTGGGTCTTCCTTCTCAGAAACCCGTGTCCCCTGTTGCTGGGCCAGGGCGCGGGGGAAAGGGGCACCTTGAACATCCATAGCCTAGTGTTTCTCATGAGGCAGCTCTGGGCTTCCAGGCAACGCCGGCCTGTGGGTTGGTCAAAGGATGTGCCCAGAGCCGCCAGAGGGGACAGCAGTATAAGGGCTTTAGGTGTTGCTGCTGCCTCAGGGCTGACCACCCTCGAGGCCTGGCGAGTGGAAGGAGAGGGTGGGTGTGGGCAATGGAGGGCCTCAGAGTGACAGAGCCCTTGCAATCCCAGCTCTGTGCCCTCATGCCTGGCTTCTCTTGGCCTGGCTCCTCAGGTGCCCTGCAGGACAATGGCCACACCCCCTCACCCACATGCTGACTGTGACTTCAGAGTCTGGGGGACGCTTTCTGGGGCCCCAGCCTGGTCTGCGCAGCCAGCAGGGCTCACTGTCTGAGCAGGGCAGGATCCTGGTGGAGCCCGGAGGCCTCAGCTGCCTGGTGAGGGTGAGGCTGCTGCAGGCCATGGCCACGGGCAGCACCAGGGCTGCGAGTGCGACAGCCGGGCAGGGCCCTGGGCTGCTCTCCTCGGGGTGGGCGGGGGCCCGAGGCTGTGCCTGCGGGGCTCCTCGGGGAGCCTGTGCCAGTGTCCCCAGGACAGCCTCCTGAGCTCCCCTTGTGGGACAGGGGCTGACCATGCCCACTGGGGCAGTCCTGGGGCTCCTGTACGATGCAGGGCAGGCCTGAGTCGGGAGAGAGGCCCTGCAGGCTCTGGAGGGAGGATGGGAGCAGGGGGAGGGGAGTGGGAAGCCGAAAGCGGGCACAGAGGCCTGAGGCAGGGTCACTTCTTACGTCTCCGCTTGGCAGCGCCTCTGTCCCGCTTCCTCCTGGTGGAGGGGAAGTGCTTCTGGATGAGCGACAGGAAGACGCCTCTGCAAGGAGAAGCAGGCTGCGCTCCCACCAGGCCCAGGTGCAGGCCTGCTGGGAAGCGGGGGTGTGGGGACGGGCTTGGCCTCTCCAGGGCAGCACTGGCCCCAGTGAAGGACCTCAGGCATGCCAGAGATGGGCCAGGGGCAGCGTGGGCAGGGGCCTGAGCCCCGGGAGTGTCCTTGCTGAAGTGTCCTGGACAGAATAGCTGAGCACCTCCAAGTGACGGCAGCCTGCAGCCTGGGGCTGAGGGAGGTGCTGTGGGAGCCCTTGGGCCTGGTGATGAGCAGCCAGCAGAGGGGTGAAGACCCCGAGCAGGGTGGGAAGTGAGGCTGGCGCTGTGGGGACTGACCATAGTGACATTCCTGGAAACCCGTGAGAGGGTTAGGTGGCCTGAGCCACGCGGGACCCACGAACCCCACCACAACCTCCGCACCTGCTGGGGCTGGGGTCACCCGTGCGTAATTCTCCTAGCCAGAAAACAAACTCCAAACCCTGAGCCCAGTTTAAGGCCTCAAGGTTGGCACTGTGGCCTGAACACAGCTTCCCGACCCCCATCCTCCGCTGACAGGGACCAAAGGGCAGGGCCAGGCCACAGGCTGGTCATGGGAAGCCGAGCGAGCCCAGCACCCCCACTCCCACTCACTCAGCAGCGGACACAAAGCAGTCCAAGTGCCCCTCGTTCTCGTCCAGCACCTCACGGGTCCGCGCCTCGCCTGTTGACTGTAGCCCGATGACCACACACTGCAGGGACAGTGGCTCTGAGCTGGGCGTGGGGAGACTGCCATTCCCCTCCACACTCTGCCCCTGTGGCCAGGAGTCTCCCCAGGGGCGGTGATGGGCAAGGGATCAGCAGTCTTCTTATCTCAGGACTGGCCAGCCTGCCTACCACAAAGTCACAGCCTAGATGTCCCTTCCTGCAGACCCTGCCCAGTCCATCCACGTCAGCAGCACATTTCAGACCCCACCACCCTTGGGCCTGCGTGACCGAGATGGACCAGAGAGCCTGGTCCCCTCTGATGGCCACACCCACGATGCAGCTGATGCCCCAGCAGCTCTCGGGAGGGTGAGAGGAGTCCAGGGCAGGGGTGAGCAGCGGGGTCAGTGGCCGGGCCTGCACACCTTGTCTCGGGCCAGCTCCTCGCGGGCCAGCTCCACCAGCCGGCGCACCTTGGCAGCGACACACAGATACTTGAAGAAGCGCTGGTGGGCCGACCAGAACTGGCCCCACAGGGACTTGCGCGACTCTAGGCCCACCCAGTCGGCCGCCTGCTGGAACACGCCCAGGGCCTCGGCCCACTGCAAGGACAAGGAGTGTCCTGAGCCTAGGCCCTGCCTGCACCGAGGGCAGAGCATCTGCACAGGAAGAGGCCGGGAGCCAGCAAGGCCGGGCAGAGCGCAGGGAGCGGGCTGGGGAGCAGGGCTGGGGAGCAGGGCTGGGGAGCAGGGCTGGGGAGCAGGGCTGGGGTTGCAGCGGTTCAGAGCCCAGGGGAGGGCGGAGGCAGCGGAGGCCCGCCTCTGAGGTCATCCCCAGTCCACTCTTGATGCCTCAGCCCCAGAGGACACCAGGACACCTCTGGGGACACCTAGAAGCTCCTGGCCTGGAATGGCCTACAGCGCCTAGGATGCCACCAGAGGATGACCTCACCCCACATCTGTGGTGCAGAAGGGGACCCTGGGATTGTCTGACCTAAAGAAGTCACCTGGCACAAGCGGGGCACGGTCAAGGGTTTATGCCCAGGCCAGTAAGGAATGGAACTCATCTACGCACAGCCACCAACAGGCCACCGCCTGGGACAAAGTGCTCCTGCACCCTGGGAAGGTGGCAGCGGCTCTGGCTGACACCCTTGTGTCACAGCACAGGACATTCCCAACAGGGGAGCAGGACGAAGGCCTGGGCTTCCCTGATGGGCACAGGGCTCCGAGGAGACACACGGGGGTCCCCGCATCAGGCCCGCCCTGCCCCAGAGGGGCCTGGCTCACCAACAGCGCTGCGCGGTTGTAGACATGCTCAAAAGCTGGGGGCAGGGGGATCTCCTCGATACGGAAGGTGACTCCAGAGAAGCTGAGCTGGCGTGCGATGTACATGCCGCTGACCTTCATGTCCATGGCTACGATCTCCATGGCACCTACACCCCTGGGGACAGGCATGGCCTCCTCAGCACCATGTCCCACCAGAAGATGGAGTGCCTCTAGGGAGGAGCGGAAACTGGGACGGGAAAGAGCAGGTACACAGAGTGTGGCCAGCCCGGGCAGACTTGCAGCTAGGCCTGTGGGTCCCCAGGAGCCTGCCTGGAGGAGGCAGAGAGGCTGTGCAGGGCCAGGGCCTGGCGGGAATGGGCAGAGGAAGGTCTGATTCGTGCCTTAACACAGGACACAGGCCTGAGGCCAGGGTGCTGGTGGGAGCTGCCCCACCCAGCACTCGGAAGGCGCTCACCTCTTCTCAATGGCGTGTAGGAATTCCTCAAAGGTCCGGAAGGGCGTGCCTTCACCCCAAATGCCCAGGCGGCTCATGTAGATCATGTTTCGCGGCTCAGAGGCACCTGGGGACGGGAGCCGTCAGCTCCTCCTGACCAGCCAGGAGGGGATAGCTAGAAGCCAGTGGGGGTGCAGGGGCTCGGGTACGACCACGGGAGGG